>NC_138297.1:33870000-34225000 GCF_965601325.2 Salmo salar | reverse complement strand
ATTCTTGCATTCTAGCACACTCCCTCAAAACTGGAGGCATATGTGGTATTATGTCGTGTGCACATTTTAGAGTGGCCTTTTATTGTCTACAGCACAAGCTGCACCTGTGTAATGATCATGCTGTTTAACAGGGATAGGCTTCCCACTAGCGGGACAACTTCCGGTGAAACTGGAGGGCGCGCAATTCAAATAAATAACCTTAAAAAATATGGATATTAAACATTTTGGTACATACAAGTGTCTTATATCGGTTGAAAACTTCAATTCTTGTTAATCTAACTGCACTGTCCGATTTACAGTAGCTAATAGAGCGAAAGCATGCCATGCGATTGTTTGAGGACGGAGCCCCACATCAAAATATTTTTCCACCGACACAGCTTTCATAAATTCACAAATAGCGATTAAATATTCACTTACTTTTTGAAAATCGTCCTCTGATTTGTCATCCAAAGGATCTCAGCTATAACATGTAGTGTTGTTTTGTTAGATAAAATCCTTCTTTATATCCCAAAAAGTCTGTTTAGTTGGCACCATCGATTTGAGTAATCCACTCGTTCAACATGCAGAGAAAAGAATACAAAAAATCTACCCCTAAACTTTGTTTCAACAAGTCAAAATACGTTTCTATTTACTCCTCAGATACCCTAAAATGTAATCGAACTATAATATTTTTTACAGAAAGAAGTATGTTCAATAGGAAACCCATTTAAGCAGGTGCGTCTTGTCTTCATCGCGCGCCCAAACACGAATTTCCAAGACTGTGTCCCTGTACTAAAACTGATATTTCTTATTCATTTTGGAAGTTACAAGCCTGAAACCTTGAACATAGACTGCTGACACCCTGTGGAATCCATAGGAATTGCATCCTGGGAGCTAGAATTCAGTATGCCCCTATACTTTCCATTGTAAGACCATGGTATCTCAACAACAAACAAAAAATCTGGTTGGTTTTTCTTTGGATTTTCTCCTACCATATCTATTGTGTTATAGTCTGTTACATAATTGTTTTTATTTCTACAAACTACAAAGTGTTTTCTTTCCAATGGTACCAATTATATGCATATCCTGGCTTCAGGGCCTGAGCAACAGGCAGTTTACTTTGGGCACGTCAGTCAGGTGGAAACTGAGAAAAAAGGGGCCTAGCCCTAAGGAGATTTATTAATCAGCTTCTTGATATGCCACACCTGTCAGGTGGATGGATTATATTGGCAAAGGAGAAATGCTTATTAACACACACACACACACACACTGAGTATACAAAACATTAGGAACACCTTCATATCATTGAGTTGCACCTCCCATAATTGTAATTGTTGCATTAGCTCCCTGTTAATTCACAGTAATTTCAATACAAACAGGCTAATAACGAATCTACAGCCATCAACATACTGTTGTCCTGAATATCCAATGTGCTTCCTTGTGTCTATCATCAGAATAAATACCAATCAACTTGGATCGCTGGCTGGACAGTCCTTTCTTTAAAAACACAATGCAAGAGAGTTACGAAGTACGATCACATCTGTTACATGTGTCCTACCCACAATGCCTGTGTAAACCATGGTAACATCCAACCTTTCATACGCAGACAAAGATCCTACTAATTTGCCATGCCTACTTCCATTTACCCGGGGTAAAAAACATGCCAAAATTAAAGCCACCTGAAGACTTAGTCATGATTGTTGCATTTTCAGACCCTGTAACGAAAATATAGTACATTGGTCTCTGCTTTTTGCAGGTAAATTCATGAACACTTCCATCATTTAACACCTTAATTTGTAATGTAAACAGCTCCTATGGTTTAACACCCCCCACAAATGTGCCAGTTACCCACTAATATAAAATAAAGAAAGTGGTAAATAAGGGGCTGTTTTAAAGGGACTCATAAACATTGCATTATTATTTTTTACAGGTAATATACCATATCTTCTGTCTGAAATTAGTGAGAGAGAGAGGTATAGGGAGCAAGAGAGAGAGAGAGCGACAGAGAGCAGGAGAGCGAGCGAGAGAACACGTGTGCACAAGAGAGACCGAGGGAGAATAAAGAGACAGAAACACCCCACGCCGACCTCAAAGACTGAGGAAAAAGGGAGATTGAGAGGAAAAATGGTGAGGGGATAGATGGAGGAAGAAAATAACAACAAAAGAAGAGTCCTGCTAATTTTCTCTTCTATAGAAACAGTTAACTCAACCTTTACCTCGAAGAGGCTATTCTCATTGACGAACATTTAAGGAGAGGCAGCGTGACGAGATGACAATTTACATAATACGTATATAAACGTTTCAATTTACATGACATCCTTGCCTTACCTTTAATTGTGGCTGGCAATGTGACATTCTTGCTCTGCAGCTCCAAATTTACCGTATCACAGTAGCCCCTGACTAGCCAGTAAGCTTGCAAACTATTCAACAATGTGAGCATCTTTCCCTCTAAAACATATTAGCTAGCAACAATCTTGAATAATGCAACCAAACCATATTACACTCTTGAATAATGCAACAATTCACATGTGCAGACAATTAAATTGTTTATTTTATCGTTCGTAGATGCATTAGCTAGCTCAATGTAGCTTGCAAGACAATAAGACAGCTTACGTAAGCATATCAAACATTAACGTTTTCCCCCTCTCATAGGAAGATAAAAGTACAGTTTTAGCGTATTAAAGTTAGAACAAACCTAGCTTAATTTGATCAAAATCCTGAAAGTCATTATATGAGGTAAGAGCAAAATTGCAATTGAAAATGTTTATAATCCCCCTGGTGACAATTTCAGAATGTAATTTCAGGTGAAAACTCAAAAAAGCAAGTCTCAAATATATTGAAAATGTCTATACATTTCAGCTGTTTCAAAAACATTGCTCTGCTAATAGTATTTTTACTGTATCAATGTTGGGCTCAACTAAATAATTTTGTTTTCACTGCCCTGCTTAGAGCAGGTGAGTGGTGAGTGTCGTGGAAGACCTCCGTAGGTAGCGTTAGAGATGTGCGAAATACGCAAGTTTACATCACAGTAATGTCTCTCAAATCGATACCTCACGAGAATATCTCAAAATTCTCCTTAATTCTTGTCAATGAGAATAGACCCTAAGATAAGAAAGAGATTGGTAGAGGGATAGAAGAAGAATAGAGGGTGGAGGAGTTTTTCAATAACAAGAAAAGAGGAAGGGAGGGAGGGAGGAGAGATGGAGAGAAGTCAGAGGAAAGGTGACTTACTGGGACGATATTGACTGGAGGAGTAAAAAGAAGAAAGGAGAGAGGGAAGAGAGGGTGAGAGATTAAACAATAGTTGGGAGAAGTGAAGAATTCATGGACGTGTAATTTGCCCTTCCTGTACTTCTGGTCATGGTTATTGTAGAGACATATGTAAAACTTAGATTATTATTGGATGTAGCAATTATAGCCATGTCATCTAGATATAATAGCAGATTAATTAATTAATTTTAAAAATAATGAATTTTAATAATAGCATATTCCACTCATAGCTTCACAGTTCTATCCTCATAAGTCCTTTTAGACTGACTTCGTCCCAAACGGCACTCTATTCCCTATAAAGTGCACTAGTTTCAAAAGTAATGCACTATATAGGGATTAGTGTGCCATTTGGTACTCAGAGCCTTCATTTCCCTATGGGACCTGGTCAAAAGTAGTACACTAACTAGGGAATAAGGGGCCATTTGGGATGCAGCCTTCATTTCTCCTTCCCTGGGGCATTCTAACCCTGTCATTAAACAGTGTCAACGACAGCCCTTGGGCTAGGGCTGGCCTAGTGTCCTACTAGAGAACACACACACAGTAAACACAGATAGGGCTCACACGCGCAAACACACGCACACACCCCTAACTGCACAGTATTAACACGCCATTCCATAAATGCCTTTAGAGGTAAAAACACAGCGAAGAAGGAGAGAGAGAAAGACAGAGACAGAGAGACAGAGAGAGACAGAGAGAGACAGAGACAGACAGAGAGAGACAGAGACACAGACAGACAGACAGACAGACAGACAGACAGACAGACAGACAGACAGACAGACAGACAGACAGACAGACAGACAGACAGACAGACAGACAGACAGACAGACAGACAGACAGACAGACAGACAGACAGACAGACAGACAGACAGACAGACAGACAGACAGACAGACAGACAGACAGACAGGGTAGAGGAAGAGATTGAGATATGGAGCGCTACAAAAATGTGTGGTGAAAAAAAGAGTGAAAAAGGCAAAGAAAGTGAGAACAAGGAGGGAGAGAGAAAGAAGGGCGTCAGGGAGACAGAGATAAAGGGGGAGAGAGGGGGAGAAAGAGACAGAGATATTGATAGAGGGAGAGGGGGATGAGGGAAGTGTTTATTTAATTTGGGGCCTGAAATTTGATTCGATCCATGCCCTCATTCACATGACTAACTGGCTAAGGCTCAGTCCGAAATGGTCCCCTTTATAGTGCACTACTTTACTACATGGTTCTGGTGAAACTTAGTGCACTATATAGGGAATATGGTGCAATTTGGGATACAGCCCAACTGTCTGTACTAATGAGGTGAGGAGAGAAGGACAACAACATCAGGAATTGACAGAGTGAGTGTGTGTGTGGACATGTTTAACTATACTTGTGGGGACCAGAAGTCCTCACAAGAATAGCAAACAAACAAAAATTTGACCAACTGGGAACATTTTGTTAGTCCCCACAAGGTCAAATGCTATTTATAGGGGGTTTAGGGTTAAGGTTAAAATTAGTGTTAGAATTAGGTTTAGGGTTAGGAGCTAGGGTTATGGTTAGGAGCTAGGGTTAGGGGCTAGGTTTAGGGTTAGGGTTAAGGTTAGTGTTAGGGAAAATAGGATTTTGAATGGGACTGAATTTTGTGTCCCCGCAAGGTTAGTTGTACACGACTGTGTCTGTGTGTAAAAGAGAGAGCGAGCGAGAGGACTCATGTTAGACAGAGAGAGTTAAAGAGAGGGAGACAAAAAAAAGCGAGAGAAGGAAGAACTCACCATACTAGACAGAGAGAGATAGAAAAAGAGAGGACCCACTAGGGTTGGGCGGTAAACAGATTTTCATACCATCATACCGTTTCTGTACCAAACCGGCGTATATGGTATTAGCGAATGTGCACACAAGGGGCGCTTTACAAGGGGCGTGTACCATGTCATACCCATGGTACACGGTCTGATATACCATGGCTTTCAGCCAATCAGCATTCAGGGCTCAAACTACCCAGTTGATAATTTTGAATTTACATCTTAGATTTCTTATAGTTATAATAAGCAGTGGCCTAGCACCCCCCCCCCATACGGTCGGTGGTGATCTGACGGTAACTGAGTAATCGTGTAACTATCGGTTATGGATGAAGACCGTCATGAAAATAAAACAACCATCAAAGCCGTTTTAAAAATGCCTACATTTATTTAAGGATTAAAAATAAATAAACAAACTTTATTGTCATGTAGATAAACTTTACATAACCGCGGGAGTTTTTTTTATTTCACCTTTATTTAACTAGACAAGTCAGTTAAGAAAAAATTCTTATTTACAATGACGGCCAACCAAGGAAAAAGCCCTCTTGCAGGGATGGGGGATAAAAAAAAGGTAGGACAAAACACACATCGTTACAAGAGACACCACAACACTACATAAAGAGAGACCTAAGACAACACAGCATGGCAGCAACACATGACAACAACATGGTAGCAACACAACATGGTAGTAGCACAAACATGGTACAAAAACATTGTTGGGTACAGACAACAGCACAAAAGGCAAATAGGAAGAGTTAACAATACATCACATGAAGCAGCCACAAGTGTCAGTAAGAGTGTCCATGATTGAGTCTGAATGTAGAGATGGAGATATAACTGTCCAGTTTGAGTGTTTTTTGCAGCTCGTTCCAGTCGCTAGCTGCAGCGACCTGAAAAGATGCGTGGACTTTCTGTTATACAATGTTCTGGCTCTGAGGCCTATAATGCGCTAGTGTTGTGTCAAATGGACAATGCGCCAATCCTCTCCAACCTGGCATTGTGTAATTTGATATGGAATCTTTTCTTAATTTATAGACTAATCAATGCTGATCAAGCCCAGTCCTGGCCAATATGCTGCCCTAGGTGAGTCAAAAAAATTGCTGACCTCCTATCCCCGCGAAGTATAATGGTAGCCTACGCTATAGTCTACAGTGTCGGCCGCAATGCACAATTTACCAATTTACCATTAATACCTATCACTTGGTTACATGTCTGTTAATAGATATATTAATTAAAGAAATGTACCGTTCTCATTCTCAGAGTGTAAACATAGTTTGGGTTTATTTCATACCATAATTTACGCACTGCATGTGAGCAATAAGCGTGTCTGATTTCTCTGTTCTGTTAATGTTGATGGAGCACGGGGGGCTGGGCACGCATAGAAGTAGGCCTACCTAGCTGACTTCTCGCAAATGTAAAATGTAGGAAAGTGCCCAGCTGGGCTTCTCAGTAATTTTTTCTTCACCTCAAACAGTTAGTCAACGATGTCAATTTTTTATTATAATACTTCATCACAGTATTGTAAAAAAAAATTCAACACTCTCCCCCTCTATAATCAGCATTGCTGATAAATAGGCTATGGACATTGCGTGTATTTGTTTCTATTTGAATGATTGTCAACTTAATCTTCATACTATAGCATAGCTGTCTCCTTTATACATTCCTTGTCTATTCATTATCTTATAGCCTACTGATGATGATTTAATCTTGTAAAAGGCCTGTTTTCAGTAGTTTAGGCTACATTATTTATCTCATTATGGCATCCTCTCTTTGAAGAAGAAATGTCAATGCCACCATAGCTGCAGGAAGTATGGGTGCTGAGGGTGCTGCAGCACCCCCTGAAAATAAATAAATACATATTAATAAAAAATACATTAAAAAAGAAAACTGTTTGTTCCACTAAAGTAGTGCACTATTTTTACTAGTCCTGTATTAGCAGACCTAAATCGCCATCTGTAGTGCTGGTAAATTTTTTGAGTCTGTAGAACATCTTCCTGCGGCTATGAATGCCACTGCCATAAAATGACAAAAGCAGCAGGATTTGTGACGTTATGCGAATATTTCGGAAAAGTGGGAGACAACCCATCAGACTTTTTTTTAATGGTTTTGTGCGTCGAAATAGGATCTGTATTAAAAACAATTATATACAGAAAAGCCAACAGACAAGGACAAGGTAGGCATAGGCCTATATCTTTATTTTGACTCCATTAATGTTCTGTCAATACGAAAAAGCAACAGATCCTCTCCAAGCTGACATGTCTTAATTTGTTGATTTAAGTAATAACCTGAACAATCATGATGAAATGTCATGATAATAACGAAGTGGAATGGCTTGTTTCAATTGGGGAGTGGCGGGGGCCTGGGCACGCATAGAAGTAGGCCTACTTAGCCTTCTATGCGTGCCAGGTACCCCCACCCCGCCACCTCCCAATTGACCTGGCCAATTACCATAACCTCAAATTCCAAGACGGTCGGTATTTTGAAATACCCTGGTATACAGTATAAAGGGTATATCGCCTAAGCCTAGGACCCACCATGTTAGGGAAGGTGGGAGATTGTTTTGTTTAAGTTAAAGAAGGGAGGATGTGGAAGAGTTAGAACATAGCCATGGGGACCAGGGCAAAAAAGTATGAAAAACGTATGCACTCATTTCTGTAAGTCACTCTGGATAAGAGTGTCTGCTATAAATGACTAAAATGTAAAATGTAGAGAGTGAGTAATTACCGTGTAAGAAAGATAAAATAATAGACTTACCATGTTGGCCCCACCAGTCCAGTAAAGGAAGAATCCATCTGGGTCTACCTTCAGAGTAATCAGCGTGGGGTGGCTGCTGTTGGGCTCCTACACACACACACACACACACACACACACACACACACACACACACACACACACACACACACACACACACACACACACACACACACACACACACACACACACACACACACACACACACACACACACACAGGTTAATACACCGAGATATACACACTGTGCACAACATGTGACCAACGTGACCAACCGAGGTTCGAACCTGGGTTTCCTGCATGCCACAAGACTTTGTTAGCCTGCTGAGCTAAAACATAAGCATTAGCTGGGGAGCTAACACAAGTCTTCAGGTCTCAGACACAAGTCTCATACCTTCAGTCTTATGTCCAATGCTGGCTATGAGAGGGGTAAAGAGAGAAAAAAAAAACATAAAAATGGCATATTGTCAGACATTTTCTATTGTTTGTTGCATTGAACACTCCAGGGTGAAGTTTCCCCTAGGTACAGATCTAGGATCAGTTTCCCTCCCCCAATCCTAACCTTAACCATTAGTGGGGAAATGCAAGACTGACCCAACATCAGCCAGCATCTAGGGGCAACTTCACCCTAAACCACATTAGGGTTGGGAGGTATCTAGGATTTCATACATTCATACCATTCCTGTACCATACCAGGGTATACGGTTATATTTATAAACGCTGCATACATTTTAAACTATTACTGAAAAAACTGCATGCACAAAAATGTTGTGCTTTGTAAATTTGGCGCATGTTTCTCATTATATACTGAACAAAAACATAAATGCAACATGTAAAGTGTTGATCCAATGTTTCATTACCTGAAGTAAGAGATCCCAGAAATGTTCCATACGCCGATAAAGCTTATTTCTCTCAAATTTTGTGAACAAATTTGTTTACATCCCTGTTAGTGAGTATCTCTCTTTTGGCAAGATAATCCATCGACTTGACAGGTGTGGCATATCAAGAAGCTGATTAAAGAGCATGATCATTACACAGGTGCACCTTGTGCTGTGGACAATAAAAGGCCACTTTTATGCAGTTTTTGTGCAGTTTTGTCACATAACACAGTGCCACAGATGTCTCAAGTTTTGAGGAAGCATGCAATTGGCATGCTGACTGCAGGAATGTCCATCAGAACTTTGCCAGACAATTGAATGTTCATTTCTCTACCATAAACCGCCTCCAACGTCGTTTTAGAGAATTTGGCAGTACGTCCAACCGGCCTCACAAGCGCAGACCATGTGTAACCACACCAGCCCAGGACATCCATATCCGGCGTCTTCACCTGCAAGATCGTCTGAGACCAGCCACCCAGATAGCTGATGACACTGAGGAGTATTTCTGTATGTAATAAAGCCCTTTGGTGGGGGAAAAACTAAATTCTGATTGGCTGGGCCTTGCTCCCCAATGGGTGCCCTGGCTCCCAAGTGGATGGGCCTGTGCCCTCTCAGGTCAACCCATGGCTGCGCCGCCTGCCCAAGTCAAGTGAAATCCATAGATTTGAGCCTAATGAATTGATTTCGATTGACTGATTTCCTTATATGAACTGTAACTCAGTAAAATCGTTGAAATTGTTGCATTTTGCGTTTATATTTTTGTTCAGTTTAAATCAGTCATGTCGTAAAACTGTGTGTGCGTGAACAAGCGTTATAACTCTTCATGAATAACGCTCGTCACTCAACTTTTTTGGTGACAAAAAACGCCCTTATTTGCTGTATAGGGTAGATTAGCGTTAATATTGCAGATAGATTGTGGATTCCATCAATGTAATTGTCTGCATAATTTCCAATCCCCCATGTATATTTTGCTTGTAAATATATATTATTTTAAATAGATTTTCCTTCTTTATTATTTTCCCCTAACCCTAACACCCCTTCCCTAATTGGAGTAAACTAATGAAATATATTTTCCTTCTTTATTATTTTCCCCTAACCCTAACACCCTTCCCCTAAGTGGAGTAAACTAATAGACAATAATATTTAGGCTTTCACTTCCAGCTTATACATACTACATACATTTCACGGACAGTATATTTTACTGTAGTTATCTTTTGTTTGTTTTTAGTTCCAGCCTTCAGCTACCCTCAACCCCTTTCATCTATCTCTGAAGACAATCAAGTTTGATTTCTAGCTGCCACATATTTTTCCACTGTGCTGTGATGTTTCATAAAAGTTCTGAACCTTTCTATTCTCATACTTTCTAAAGATTGTCAATTAAAGATAAACACCTTTGCTGAGTATTATTACTATATTGATCGATTGACTAGGACTTTTTTTTTTGCGACCAAAAACAAGTTACATATGGGGACTACCAAAACAAGTGATCTCATGATTCTGTCTCTTAACAGCAAAATCTGCACAGCTGGGATGGTTGTATCCACATTATATAACATTCTATTGGTTGCAAGAATTCTTTATAATAATTCAAATTGAAAAACTCTACGTTTTGAATCCGGGGTCATTTTGTGTATCAGTTCATAAACCATGTGTCATGGAATCGTTACAAAAATCTCCTCCCAACTATTTTGCAACCTGTATGGTGCAGCTGTCAAATTTGTGGTCCTTAAATTAAACTGGTATACTTTATTATTGATCACAATTTTCTTTAGCCAATTTTGGTCTTTACTACAGGGTCGACACTACCTTCTCCCTTTCCACTTGCCTCCTCCATTTTTTCAGTATTGCTTCAATCAGTTGGTTGTAATTTTGGAAAGAGCAGATATCTCCATATATTTTTGTTAACTGCATGTGTGACATAAATAACTCCACCAATCCTATTTATGATATAATTTACAAAGACTATTTGCTGTATATTTTAGAAGTATTGGAATTAGGCCAAGACAGTAGCTCAGTAGGCTATCTAAAGGAAATAGCAATTGCAAACTTTATGTTTTCTGAAATGTGCTTTATCTAACCGTTTCTGAATGACAAAAACAATTGCAAATTGTTATGGACCTGTAAACTGATCATTTTAATTCAATAATGTTTTGCATTTACTTTTTCCCGAACCTAAATATGCTGCACTGCCTACAAATTCTACTCGGGGAAAATAATCAAAACTAAAGTTTTAGTTTTCATTCAACTACTTACAGTTGTAGCCTACACACTTCAATGCAAAATATCAGCTGTCGGTTCACCTGTATGTTATAAACCGGCTCCCTTTTGGATGCATAGAGCAAAAACTTGAAAGGTGCGGAATTTATTCTGCAATGATCATGGGAATTAAATCAATAACAGAAAATAGATGCCCATTTCTAATTATTTTAGGATGCAAAGATAAAATACATATGTTCTCTTCTCACTAACGGCAAATCATCACATCTTGTTATTATATTTAGCTACCTGTTATTTTTTTTGTTATGAATAAGAGTGTCATCCTATATTCCTAATTTGCACAAGGCTACTAGGCAGTGGTGTAAAGTACTTAAGTAAAAATAAAGTACTATCTGTTCTTTACTATTTATAGTTTTGACTACTTTTACTTCACTACATTCCTTAAGAAAATATAGCACTTTTTACTCCATACATTTTCCTTGGCACCCAAAAATACTCGTTACATTTTGAATGCTTAGCAGGACAGGAAAATAGTCAAAATCACTCACTTATCAACCGAACATCCCTGGTCATCCCTACTGCCTCTGATCTGGCGGACTCACTAAACACACATGCTTTGTTTGTAAATTATGTCTGAATGTTGGAGTGTGCCCATGGCTTTCCGTAAAATAAAAAAACAAGAAAATGGTGCCATCTGGTTTGCTTAACATAAGGAATTTGAAATTAGTTATACTTTCACTTTTGATACTTAAGTATATTTTAAACCAAATAATTTTCAACTTTTTCTCAAGTAGAATTTTAGTGGGTGACTTTTACATGTGTCATTTTCTATTAAGGTATCTTGAAGTATGATAGTTGGGTACTTTTTCCACCACTGCTACTACGCTACTTTTGCCTTCTTGCAATGCAATACTTCAACCACTAGAAACTGTGCGTACGCATGGTCTAAAGTTTGCAGGAGGATAAGTATATTCTCACGTCACGAATTCCCCCGAGCTTTAGGGCGCCACAAACCCACGGTATTGAAAATCATACTGTCTGTATTTCAAAATACCCCGGTTTACCCAGTATACCGCCCAAGCCTACACCATATTGGACGATGCAAGGTGTGTTCTATGTGATCTATTTCCATTATTTCTATGATGGAACCACCCTACCTCCAGTTTAGGCTCTGTGGTAAGCTACAGGAGGGAGGACAGGGGGGGAGAGTAGAGGAGAATAGTGGAGAGGAAAGGAGAGGAGGAATGAGGGTGGCCACAACATACAGTGAGGGAAAAAAGTATTTGACCCCCTGCTGATTTTGTACGTTTGCCCACTGACAAAGAAATGATCAGTCTATAATTTTAATGGTAGGTTTATTTGAACAGTGGGAGACAGAATAACAACAACAAAAATCCAGAAAAAAGCATGTCAAAAATGTTATAAATTGATTTGCATTTTAATGAGGGAAATAAGTATTTATCAGGTTCTTTATGTCTATGCTAATATGGCTAAAATCACATCTATGCTAATATGGCTAAAGTTCGCTTGCTAGCTGAACAACAACTGTAACGATGTATTTTTAGATGCATTTATGCTTTCAATAAACTTTAGAGACTAAATACAGTTTACATGTGGTCAACAATCTAAGCCAGCCCCGTTTGTTTTGCCCAATAGTTGCGCATGCGTCGGTTTTGTTGCCAAACAACCAAACCCAACTACTGTCTTAACGGCATAATTTATCCTTCTTTAAAAAAAATATATAATCCGTTTATTATTTTCCAATACGAAAAAACAGAGATAAACAATAACATTCACTGTAGCGTTGAAGAAATCACAGAATTAGAGAACAAAACACTGAAGCCCCAGGTGCATTTGTTATCATTTTAGTTGAGGAAATGAGCATCTAGCATCGTGGTAAAATAAAATCATAGCACATATGTTACTCTATTGCGCGTGCGAAGATGTCAGAGGGAAAAAAAATAGTGTTCCTTGTTTGTAACATCTTTGTGCTTATAATATCGCAAGTGAACATGGCAGTTTCACCGCTATGGATTCCATATTTTACTCACATATACAAAAAAAGCTAAGAAAAGGTGGTGTACCACTAGGTGGTACATATTATAAGAAGACAGTGCACAGTCATTACAAGCAATGTAATTATAACAAAAATAAATATTGATTGAAGTACAGCACAGCGTAGCAACAGATCATTATCACAATTGTGAAGGGGGACTAGTCCTTACTGAACCATTTATCAAGTATCAGCTGCCATATTTTGTTACATTTTGGACTTCTATTGAAGGTATTGTATCAAAACTTTTCTATATGCATTACATTATTTAAATACTGTAAAAACATCTCAAAAGGTATGTGCAGTTTCCAATTTCCAAATTTGCAATATGAGCCGTTTGGCTAACAGAGTACAGAGAGAGACAGCCTTCCCATCCAGGTTATTTCCATCAACTGCAAAAAAAGACAGATCAGTGGATGTGGGGCTATAACTCGATCAAAAGCTTTTGATAAGTAATCAAATATGAGCTCCCAGTAATTTATCATTCTTAAATCAGAGTTACCTATAGGCACAGATCTAGGATCAGCTAAACCATATCATAAACAACATTTTCATGATTAAGGGCAAACATAAAACTGACCTTAGGTCTAGCGCTAACTACTCTGCTATACATTTAAGGAATACTCTACTGTGGAAAAACAACATAAAAGAAAAAGCAGTAATCTCAGCCATCTCTTTTTCTCTATCGCTCTGTCTCATCCGTACCCATTTACCGTAAATGGATGTTTTACTTTCCACTATCTTACAAACACACAAACACACACACAATTTGCATGTAGAACAGCCTGTTGTGTTTTGCCTAAACGCTTCGTTGGTGATCATCTGTCTAACCACAATTGCCCCCTCCAAGCAGGGCACTGTGAACAGAATTGTCTCGTTGAGTTCCTTCAGAAAGTATTCACACCCATTGACTTTTTCCACATTTTGTTGTGGGATTAAAATGTATTTAATCGTCAGTTTTTGTCAACGTTCTACACAAAATTCTCTCTAATGTCAAAATGGAAGACAAATTCAAACATTTGTCAAAAAAGATTATGAAAAATAAAACACTAATATATCTTGATTACATAAGTATTCAACCACCTGAGTCAATAAATGTTAGAATCACCTTTGGCAGCTATTACAGCTGTGAGTCATTCTGGGTAAGTCTCTAAGAGCTTTGCACACCTGGATTGTACAATATTTGCACATTATTCTTTAAAGAAATTATTTAAGCTCTGTCAAGTTGGTTGTTGATCATTTCTTTTTTAGCTGATTTAAGTAAAAACTGTAACTAGGCCACTCCGGAACATTCAAATGTTGTCTTGGTAAGCAACTCCAGTGTATGTATATTTGGCCATGTGTTTTAGGTTATTGTCCTGCTGAAAGGTGAATTTGGCTCCAAGTGTCTGTTGGAAAGCAGACTGAACCAGGTTTTCCTCTAGGATTTTGACTGTGCTTAACTCTATTCCATTCATTTGTATCTCCCCCCAAAAACTCCCTTGTCCTTGCCGATGACAAGCTTACTCATAACATGATGCATCCACCACCATGCTTGAAAATATGAAAAGCGGTACTCAGTGATGTGTGTTGGATTTTCCCCAACATAGCGCTTTGTATTGAGGACAAAAAGTTCATTTATTTTCTACATTTCTTGCAGTATTACTTTAGTGCCTTGTTGCAAACAGAATGCATTTTTGGAAATGTTTTATTATGTACAGGCTTCCTTCTTTTCACTTTGTTAATTAGGTAAGTACTTTATAATAACTACAATGCTGTAGATCCATCCTCAGTTTTCTCCTATCAATGTTTTAAAGTCAACATTGGCCACATGATGAAATCCCTGGGCGGTGTTCCTTCCTCTCCGCCAATTGTGTTAGGAAGGACTAGGAGGTCGACCAATTGTGATTTTTCAACGCCGATACCGATACTGATTATTGGAGGACCAAAAAAAAGCCGATGCCGATTAATCGGCCAATTTTTTTACAATTATTTATGACAATTATAACAATACTGAATTAACACTTTTATTTTAAGTTAATATAATACATCAATAAAATCAATTTAGCCTCAAATAAATAATGAAACATGTTCAATTTGGTTTAAAAAAATGCAAAAACAAAGTGTTGGAGAAGAAAGTAAAAGTGCAATATGTGCCATGTAAAAAAGCTAACGTTTAAGTTCCTTGCTCAGAACATGAGAACATATGAAAGCTGGTGGTTCCTTTTAACATGAGTCTTCAATGTTCCCAGGTAAGAAGTTTTAGGTTGTAATTATTATAGGAATTATAGGACTATTTCGCTCTATACCATTTGTATTTCATATACCTTTGTCTATTTGGATGTTCTTATTGGCACTTTAGTATTGCCAGTAACAGTATAGCTTCTGTCCCTCTCTTCGCCCCACCTGGGCTCGAACCAGGAACACATCGACAATAGTCACCCTCGAAGCACTGTTACCCATCGCTCCACAAAAGCCGTGGCAACTACTTCAAGGTCTCAGATGGAGTGACGTCACCGATTGAAACGCTATTAGCGCGCACACCGCTAACTAGCTAGCTATTTCACATCGGTTACACCAGCCTAATCTCGGG
This sequence comes from Salmo salar, assembly GCF_965601325.2. Taxonomy (NCBI): domain Eukaryota; kingdom Metazoa; phylum Chordata; class Actinopteri; order Salmoniformes; family Salmonidae; genus Salmo; species Salmo salar. Next base: position 34,209,520 of record NC_138297.1, on the reverse strand, counting down.
AGTTGATAGTGCCGTTTGAATGAAAGTGCCGTTTGAATGAATGCTTACGAGCCTGCTGCTGCCTACCACCGCTCAGTCAGACTGCTCTATCAAATATCAAATCATTTACTTAATTATAACATAATAACACACATAAATACGAGCCTTAGGTCATTAATATGGTCAAATCCAGAAACTATCATTTCGAAAACAAAACGTTTATTCTTTCAGTGAAATACGGAACCGTTCCGTATTTCATCTAACGGGTGGCATCCATAAGTCTAAATATTCCTTTTACATTGCACAACCTTCAATTTTATGTCATAATTACGTAAAATTCTGGCAAATTAGTTCACAACGAGCCAGGTGGCCCAAACTGTTGTATATAGCCTGACTGCGTGCAATGAACCCAAGAGAAGTGACACAATTTCCCTAGTTAATATTGCCTGCTAACATGAATTTCTTTTAACTAAATATGCAGGTTTAAAAAAATATACTTCTGTGTATTGATTTTAAGAAAGGCATTGATGTTTATGGTTAGGTACATTCGTGCAACGATTGTGCTTTTTTCGCAAATGCGCTTTTGTTAAATCATCCCCCGTTTGGCGTAGTTGGCTGTCTATGTTAGGAAGAAATAGTCTTCACACAGTTCGAAACAAGCCAGGCGGCCCAAACTGCTGCATATACCCTGACTCTGTTGCACAGAACGCTTGAGAAGTGACACAATTTCCCTAATTTAAAGAAATTCATGTTAGCAGGCAATATTAACTAAATATGCAGGTTTAAAAATATATACTTCTGTATTGATTTTAAGAAAGGCGTTGATGTTTATGGTTAGGTACATTCGTGCAACGACAGTGCTTTTTTCGTGAATGCGCTTGTTAAATCACACGTTTGGCGAAGTAGGCTATGATTCAATGATAAATTAACAGGCACCGCATCGATTATATGCAACGCAGGACAAGCTAGATAAACTAGTAATATCATCAACCATGTGTAGTTAGCTAGTGATTATGTTAAGATTGATTGTTTTTTATAAGATACGTTTAATGCTAGCTATCACCTTACCTTTGCTCCTTGCTGCACGCGCATAACAGGTAGTCAGCCTGCCACGCAGTCTCCTCGTGGAGTGCAATGTAATCGGCCACGATCGGTGTCCAAAAATGGCGATTACCGATTGTTATGAAAACTTGAAATCGGCCCTAATTAAATCGGCCATTCCGATTAATCGGTCGACCTCTAGGAAGGACGCCTGTATCTTTGTAGTGACTTGGTGTATTGATACACCATCCAAAGTGTAATTGATAAATTCACCATGTTGAAACACAGAGTGCATGCAATTTATGTGAGTTTAGCACATTTTTACACATTAACTTATTTAGGCTTGCCATAGCAAAGGGGCTGAATACTAATTGACACAAGACATTTCAGCTTTTTATTTTTAATTCATTTGTAAAAATGTCAAAAAACATAGTTCCACTGACATTATGGGGTATTGTGTGTAGGCCAGTGACACAAATTCTCAATTTAATACATTTAAAATTAGTCTATATCAACAAAATGTGGAGAAAGTCAAGGGGTGTGAATACTTTCTGAAGGCACTGTAAATGGTAATAACAGAGCAATGTTTTTGAAACAGCTGAAATGTATAAACATTCTCCTGAATTCCCTTATATTTGAGATTGTTTTATTGAGGTTTTACCTGAAATTGCAGTAACAGCCTGTTACATTCTGAAATTGTAACAGTAACTGTCATCTGGCGGCTGCACTGAGCCACGGAAAAAACTATGGAAGCCCATTCCCGCCGAAAATAAAATACATATACAGTGGGGGAAAAAAGTATTTGATCCCCTGCTGATTTTGTACGTTTGCCCACTTACAAAGAAATGATCAGTCTATAATTTTAATAGGTTTATTTGAACAGTGAGACAGAATAACAAGAAAAAAATCCAGAAAAACAAATGTCAAAAATGTTATAAAATTATTTGCATTTTAATGAGGGAAATAAGTATTTGACCCCTCTGCAAAACATGACTTAGTACTTGGTGGCAAAACCCTTGTTGGCAATCACAGAGGTCAGACGTTTCTTGTAGTTGGCCACCAGGTTTGCACACATCTCAGGAGGGATTTTGTCCCACTCCTCTTTGCAGATCTTCTCCAAGTCATTAAGGTTGAGGCTGACGTTTGGCAACTCGAACCTTCAGCTTCCTCCACAGATTTTCTATGGGATTAAGGTCTGGAGACTGGCTAGGCCACTCCAGGACCTTAATGAGCTTCTTCTTGAGCCACTCCTTTGTTGCCTTGGCCGTGTGTTTTGGGTAATTGTCATGCTGGAATACCCATCCACAACCCATTTTCAATGCCCTGGCTGAGGGAAGGAGGTTCTCACCCAAGATTTGACGGTACATGGCCCCGTCCATCGTCCCTTTCATGCGGTGAAGTTGTCCTGTCCCCTTAGCAGAAAAACACCCCCCAAAGCAATAAACCTCCATGTTTGACGGTGGAGATGGTGTTCTTGGGGTCATAGGCAGCATTCCTCCTCCTCCAAACACGGCGAGTTGAGTTGATGCCAAAGAGCTCCATTTTGGTCTCATCTGACCACAACACTTTCACCAGTTGTCCTCTGAGTCATTCAGATGTTCATTGGCAAACTTCAGATGGGCATGTATATGTATTCTTGAGCAGGGACACCTTGCGGGCGCTGCAGGATTTCAGTCCTTCACGGCGTAGTGTGTTACCAATTGTTTTCTTGGTGACTATGGTCCCAGCTGCCTTGAGATCATTGACAAGATCCTCCCGTGTAGTTCTGGGCTGATTCCTCACCGTTCTCATGATCATTGCAACTCCACGAGGTGAGATCTTGCATGGAGCCCCATGCCAAGGGATATTGACAGTTCTTTTGTGTTTCTTCCATTTGCGAATAATTGCACCAAATGTTGTCACCTTCTCACCAAGCTGCTTGGCGATGGTCTTGTAGCACATTTCAGCCTTGTGTAGGTCTACAATCTTGTCCCTGACATCCTTGGAGAGCTCTTTGGTCTTGGCCATGGTGGAGAGTTTGGAATCTGATTGATTAATTGCTTCTGTGAACAGGTGTCTTTTTTACAGGTAACAAGCTGCGGTTAGGAGCACTCCCTTTAAGAGTGTGCTCCTAATCTTAGCTCGTTACCTGTATAAAAGACACCTGGGAGCCAGAAATCTTTCTGATTGAGAGGGGGTCAAATACTTATTTCCCTCATTAAAATGCAAATCAATTTATAACATTTCTGACGTGTTTTTCTGGATTTTTTGGTTGTTATTCTGTCTCTCACTGTTCAAATAAACCTACCATTAAAATTATGGACTGATCCTTTGTCAGTGGGCAAACGTACAAAATAAGCAGGGGATCAAATACTTTTTTCCCCCACTGTAGGTCATACATATGCTTTTTCATTTGAAGCATCTTGTGGCTTCTTTTTTTATGTCGATACTATCAAAACATTATGACATATGTAAGTCAACAGTGAGATACGCAAGTCAAACTACATCAGTCAACATTTTGAGATAGTAGATCATACAAATACAATACGTTTTTTCATTTGTAACATTGTGCGGTGATTTCACAGGTCCCAGAGTGGTAGAGGGGAAATTGTTTTCCTGGGGCCCAGAGTTCCTGATCTGGTAGACTAACCTAACCAGGTAAAACTCTGAGTATGAAATAGTAATAAATCAGCTGTAAAAAACGGTTTTATATGGGCTATGATGGGACCAGATTTTTTCTAATTAGGTTACATTTACATTTTACATTTACGTAATTTAGCAGACGCTCTTATCCAGAGCGACTTACAAATTGTTGCATTCACCTTATGATATCCAGTGGAACAACCACTTTACAATAGTACATCTATATATATTTTTTTTTTGGGGGGGGGGGGGGTAGAAGGATTACTTTATCCTATCCCAGGTATTCCTTAAAGTTGTGGGGTTTCAGGTGTCTCCGGAAGGTGGTGATTGACTCCGCTGTCCTGGCATCGTGAGGGAGCTTGTGCCACCATTGGGGTGCCAGAGCAGCGAACAGTTTTGACTGGGCTGAGCGGGAACTGTGCTTCCGCAGAGGTAGGGGGGCCAGCAGGCCAGAGGTGGATGAACGCAGTGCCCTTGTTTGGGTGTAGGGACTGATCAGAGCCCGAAGGTATGGAGGTGCCGTTCCCCTCACAGCTCCGTAGGCAAGCACCATGATCTTGTAGCAGATGCGAGCTTCAACTGGAAGCCAGTGGAATGTGCGGAGGAGCAGGGTGACGTGAGAGAACTTGGGAAGGTTGAACACCAGACGGGCTGCAGCGTTCTGGATGAGTTGTAGGGGTTTAATGGCACAGGCAGGGAGCCCGGCCAACAGCGAGTTGCAGTAATCCAGACGGGAGATGACAAGTGCCTGGATTAGGACCTGCAACAGGGTCGTACTCTGCGAATGTTGTAGAGCATGAACCTATAATTACGTCATTTAGCAGACACTCTTATCCAGAGCGACTTACAGTAGAGTGCATACATTTTATTACATTTTAAATACTGGTCCCCCGTGGGAATCGAACCCACAACCCTGGCGTTGCAAGCGCCATGCTCTACCAACTGAGCTACAGTGGGCTACAGTGGGACTATATGATAGGTTATATGATAAAACAAAATAATAAACTCCTGGAAAACGTCCTGGCCCTAAGGAGGATAAAATCAGTATAAACAACTTTTTTTTTAATGGGGAGGCAGGTAGCCTAGTGGTTATAGCGTTGGACTAGTAACCGAAAGGTTGCAAGATCGAATCCCCGAGCTGAAAAGGTAAAAATCTGTCGTTCTGCCCCTGAACAAGGCAGTTAACCCACTGTTCCTAGGCTGTCACTGAAAATAAGAATTTGTTCTTAACTGACTTGCCTAGTTAAATAAAAGATAAAATATGCAATATATTTTATTAAACCTAACCAAAAGTGCTGGGGCAAATGCCAGATCGCCCACACGTTTGCAGGCAGCCCTGCTGTGCTGATCTCTGATTTCCAACATGAAGAGATGGAAATCGCCACAAGATGCTTCAAATGAAAAAACATAATAGAGTTATTTTATTTTCGGCAGGAATGGGCTTCCATATATAACAGCTCAACTTCTCAGTGAATTTACCCACGTTTTCAGTCGCAATTTCCTTTTACCACATGTAGCCTGATTTGCATGATATTGATAAAAATTAAGCATGGTTTACTATAATGTTGTAAGGTAGGCCTACTGTATTTTTATATTCGTATTAGCAGGATAATTGTTAATTCTTTGATAGGCTAACGTTACTTGATGAAGGCCTGTTGTTAGCTTTAACTAGCAGTAACGCTGTGCTTTTGTCGTGAATCTAAAATGTAATGAGTGTACAGATGAGAAAATAAACCCTTTAATTGTCTGCACATGCTTGTGAATTGTTGCATTATTCAAGAGTGTAATATGGTTTTGTAGCAATAATTAACTGTATAATATGGTTGATGCATGAAGAGTTGCTTGCTTAACTTTAGCTAGCAGCTAGCTAGATAGTAAAATAGTTTGCAATGCTTAGCCACTTGGCAAGTGGCTACAGTACTTTTTAGCTGCCAAGGAAAATTGTTAACTGAACCCTCTCTCGGCTCGTGATATTCTAGTCGCTAATGGGAATTGAAACGTGTATGTAAATTGAAATTTTGTCCAGATAACTCTATTCAGTGAGAATAATACCAAAGAAAAAGAGGATGAGAGAAGAGCGGTAGAGAGAGGAAAAGAGGGGAGGGGACAGGGGAGAGAGGGGCAGAATGTTTTCATTATGTTCACTATAAAGGTGAAGTCTGGGTTTTCAGCACCTCTAATAAACCAGTCATTATACAGGGACAACCAGACTGTGTGTGTGTGTGTGGCTGCTTTGGCAACAAAGGTTGATGACAGTCAATAACCTTTGGACTCTGGTGAGGAGAGGAAATGGGGTAGAGGGGAAGGGATGACAGGAAAATCATTAAGCAAAAGAGAAGGAGAGGGAAAGAGAGATGGAGAGGGAAACAAGTCAAAGTGGTAAAGAAAAAGAGCAAGAGGGAATGAGGAGAGGAAGACAGAGACCGTGAGAATGACAACTAGGGTAGGGAAAGAAATGACACAGAGAAGGAGATAGACAGAGAGAATGAAAAGAGAAAAAGACAGGGAGGGAGAGAGAGATATAGAGCACAAGTAAGGATAAAGAGAGCGGGTACAGGAAACCAAATGTTATTTTTCACATGTGTCGAATACAACAGGTGTAGACCTTACCGTGAAATGCTTACTTTACAATCCCTTAACCAACGATACAGTTAAGATAATAGAGTTAAGAAAATATTTACTAAATAAACTAAAGAAAGAGACCGTGAGAAAGAGAGGGATGAGGAGGGGGAACAGAGGAGTGGTGAGAAGCAGAATACTTATGTCAATCCCAAAATGCTTCACTTCACGTCTGAGTTTGACCTATGACCTTTCTGTCTCTTTCTTTTCCCCTCTGGCTCAACCACTCCTTCCGTCTCCATTCATCTCTCCCTCTCTCATGTTAACACCGTGTTTCACTAAGTGGTGTGACTCGCTTAGACAAACAGTGGCAGGTTTCTTCCATTTCCTCCCTCCCTTCCTCTACATTTCTCACCCCTCTGTGAGACTAATGGTTTGATTCAGTGGGTGGTGTAACTCTTTAACAAACTCTTTTCTCCCTCCCTCCTTCCTAACTTATTCACTCATCATGTCATTCCCTCTGTCTCTCCCTTCATCTCTTTAATCATAAAGAACATTCAGAAGCCTATCTATCTATGATAGACATTTCACTTTCAGATAATTCACTAGAGCTGCATCCCAAATGCTACAATATTCCCATTACAGTGGATTACATTTGAACAAGGCCCATTTAGGGAATATGGTAGTATTGCACGGTAGGGGTCTAAATGTTAATCGAAAATGGGATTGTTAACGTTAAGAACAATCCCGCCCAAAAATTATGACGCAGATGCAGTAAGTCAACACCATAGTGGGTTAATTTCCGCAACATCTAAGAGCAAGGCTCAACTTTTCTGCTGTTTTGGTGCCCTGGCTACCACGATGTGATTACTGGAAGCGAACCTGTGCACACGTGCAGATACTGTGCGAGTGCGAAGTGTTGCATCTCGCTCATCTCAATATCCTAGCCTATTCATTGATAACAGGCCCTGATTTACTGAAGTTGCGAGGCAATGCAAGCCAAGAAATTGCAAGATACAGCATTCCATTGCGATATACAGCTTTTGATTGCCGATAGATAGGCCTAGTGCACAGTTCTGACTCTCTCCCTGATGGCCGACCTGCCTATACTATTCTACTCCCCTCTCTTTTTGTGTCAGCTTACAGCTGAATCTAACATCAATTCACTGCCCTAGTACTTTGTTTGTTATAATATGCAAAACATAATGCAAAATAAGCAAAATAAACATTATTAATTCACTTTAAAAAAACTATCGGTTTCTCTCTCACATCTCTCCTAAAGATAATCCATTGTCTCAGCGAACTGATTGTGTGTGAGAATAGGGCTCCAACTGGCCACCGCCCTTGTCTCATGAATGTCATTACTGGTTAATGAGCGATTAACCAAAATGTTGGTTATTTTTTTTTATTTTTTTTTAAATGTCCGACATCCGTTAAATTATTTGAATTCCATTTTGTTTGTACTCAATGCCCACAATGCGCAATGTCTCTAGAGCAGTGGAGGCTCCTCAGAGGAGGATGGGGAGGACCATCCTCCTCAGGGAATTTCATAAAAATAGTGAAACATTTAAAAAAGTTATTTTTAGATAAAACTACAGTACCAGTCAAAGGTTTGGACACACCTACTCATTCAAGGGTTTTTCTTTATTTGTAGTATTTTCTACATTTTAGAATAATAGTGAAGACATCAAAACTATGAAATAACACATATGGAATCATGTAGTAACCAAAGAAGTGTTAAATCAAAATATATTTTACATTTTAGATTCTTCAAAGTAGCCACCCTTTGCCTTGATGACAGCTTTGCACACACTTGGCATTCTCTAAACCAGCTTCATGAGGAATGCTTTTCCAACAGTCTTGAAGGAGTTCCCACATTTGCTGAGCACTTGTTGGCTGCTTTTCCTTCACTCTGCAGTCCAACTCATCCCAATCCTTCTCAATTGGGTTGAGGTTGGGTGATTTTGGGGCCAGGTCCATCACTCTCCATCTTGGTCAAAAAGCAATTACACAGCCGGGAGGTGTGTTTTGGGTCATTGTCCTGTTGAAAAACAAATGATAGTCCCACTAAGCACAAACCAGATGGGATGGCGTATCACTGCAGAATGCTGTGGTAGCCATGCTGGTTAAGTGTGCCTTGAATTCTAAATAAATCACTGACAGTGTCACGAGCAAAGCACCCCCACACCATCACACCTCCTCCATGCTTCACGGTGGGAACCACACATACAGAGATCATCTGTTCACCTACTCTGCGTCTCACAAAGACACAGTGGTTGGAACAAAAAAAATCTTCAAATTTGGACTCATCAGAGCAAGGGACAGATTTCCACCGTAACACTTGCTCATGTTTCTTGGCCCAAGCAAGTCTCTTCTTATTATTGGTGTCCTTTAGTAGTGGTTTCTTTGCAGCAATTTGACCATGAAGACCTGATTCACGCAGTCTCCTCTGAACAGTAGATGTTGAGATGTGTCTATTACTTGAACTCTGTGAAGCATTTATTTGGCTGCAATCTGAGGTGCAGTTAACTCTAATGAACTTGCCCTCTGCAGCAAAGGTAACTGTGCTCAACCTTTCCTCTGGCGGTCCTCATGAGAGCCAGTTTCTCAAGCGCTTCCTCAAGCGCTTGATGATTTTTGCGACTGCACTTTAAGACACTTTCAAAGTTCTTGAAATTTTCCAGATGACTGACCATGTCTTAAAGTAATGATGGACTGACGTTTCTCTTTGCTTATTTTGAGCTGTTCTTCCCATAATATGGACTAATATGGTATTTTACCAAATAGGGGTTGTATACAGAAGATAGATGTATTGTGACAAGATAGGGCTGATTGGCTCAAACACATTAAGGAAAGAAATTCTACAAATTAACTTTTAACAAGGCACACCTGTTAATTGAAATGCATACCTCATGAAGCTGGTTGAGAGAATGCCAAAAGTGTTCAAAGCTGTCATCAAGGCAAAGGGTGGCTACTTTGAAGAATCTAAAATATAAACATTTTTGGTTACTACATGATTCCATATGTGTTATTTCATAGTTTTGATGTCTTCACTATTATTTTACAATGTAGAAAATAGTCAAAATAAAGAAAAATCCTGGGAATGAGGTGTCCAAACTTTTGACTGGTGCTGTAAATAAATCTTGCATATCTTAATTTATTTCCACAATTAACTAATATGTGTAACAATGTAAGCAGTTCATACAAAGGATTGTTACCTATAACCAGGATTGGCATTACAACAATTACTTTTTTGGCAAGCAATTATTATTTTGGCAAGCAATTCTTGTGATTCATCCTATATTGTCCCTAACATCCTTACCCCATAGCAACAGATCTGGGATACATACACTCATACACACTCCTCACCCTTCCCCCACAAACAACCACAAGCTCAGATGTTCAACAGTTGTTCCGAGCCCAACTCAATGTGCGAATGCATATACAGTTGTAGCAGTTTGAGAAGGCATGCAAAATTTAGCAAGAATGGGGAGATTTGATTAACCAATGTCAAGTTGATGGAGCTCAGATACAACCCCTTCCCCTGAAACACACACATGCTGGTCTCCCGCTGTGACCATTTTCCCAAGCATCTCTGTGCAGTCAGACCATCTGATCATTTTGTGCCACCAGGGCCACAATAATTTGCCCCCTCTCTGATTGTCAGAGTGTGACCGACTCCCCATGGGTTACTGCAGCTAGTGTTGCCAGCACTGCCACTACCTAGGTGGGGGCACAGCACTGGAATTCCAACCATCTATATACAAGGTCGTCAAGGTTCTCATTAGCAGCTTTGAGAAATTCCTTATATATTGTGCTCAACCATTTGGGGGCTTTGACTTTGTTGGACCAACCCTGCCAGGCAGGCTCAGACTCTTGAGGGGGCGGTGCTGCTTTGATCGCATTTATCTTTCTTGGCTGCGTATAACCTCACCAGGATCTTGACCTGACTGTGGTTCGGCGTCATAAGCAACTTCATTGGGCTAATGCTCACCTCCGATGGCCACTGGCATCCTCCTCTCCACCCTCTCCGAGTTGGGCATCTCCGGCGCGGCCCACGCTTGGATTGCGTCCTACCTGACAGGTCGCTCCTACCAGGTGGCGTGGCGAGAATCTGTCTCCGCAACATGCGCTCTCACCACTGGTGTCCCCCAGGGCTCTGTTCTAGGCCCCCTCCTATTCTCGCTATACACCAAGTCACTTGGCTCTGTCATATCCTCACATGGTCTCCCCTATCATTGCTATGCAGACGACACACAATTCATCTTCTCCTTTCCCCCTTCTGATAACCAGGCAGCGAATCGCATCTCTGCATGTCTGTCAGACATATCAGCGTGGATGACGGATCACCACCTCAAGCTGAACCTCGGCAAGACGGAGCTGCTCTTCCTCCCGGGGAAGGACTGCCCGTTCCATGATCTCGCCATCACGGTTGACAACTCCCTTGTGTCCTCCTCCCAGAGTGCTAAGAACCTTGGCGTGATCCTGGACAACACCCTGTCGTTCTCCACTAACATCAAGGCGGTGACCCGATCCTGTAGGTTCATGCTCTACAACATTCGCAGAGTACGACCCTGCCTCACACAGGAAGCGGCGCAGGTCCTAATCCAGGCACTTGTCATCTCCCGTCTGGATTACTGCAACTCGCTGTTGGCTGGGCTCCCTGCCTGTGCCATTAAACCCCTACAACTCATCCAGAACGCCGCAGCCCGTCTGGTGTTCAACCTTCCCAAGTTCTCTCACGTCACCCCGCTCCTCCGCTCTCTCCACTGGCTTCCAGTTGAAGCTCGCATCCGCTACAAGACCATGGTGATTGCCTACGGAGCTGTGAAGGGAACGGCACCTCCATACCTTCAGACTCTGATCAGGCCCTACACCCAAACAAGGGCACTGCGTTCATCCACCTCTGGCCTGCTGGCCCCCCTACCTCTGAGGAAGCACAGTTCCCGCTCAGCCCAGTCAAAACTGTTCGCTGCTCTGGCACCCCAATGGTGGAACAAGCTCCCTCACGACGCCAGGACAGCGGAGTCAGTCACCACCTTCCGGAGACACCTGAAACCCCACCTCTTTAAGGAATACCTAGGATAGGATAAAGTAATCCTTCTAACCCCCCCCCCCCCCCCTTAAAAGATTTAGATGCACTATTGTAAAGTGGTTGTTCCACTGGATATCATAAGGTGAATGCATCAATTTGTAAGTCGCTCTGGATAAGAGCGTCTGCTAAATGACTTAAATGTAATGTAATGTAATGCATGCTGGAGAAGTGTGTTCTTCACAGATGAATCCCGGTTTCAACTGTACTGGGCAGATTGCAGAGTGTGGCATTGTGTGGGTGAGCAGTTTGCTGATGACAACATTGGTGGCAGTGGGGTTATTGGGTTATGGTATGGGCAGGCATAAGCTACGGAAAACAGACACAATAAAAATTTTAAAAAATTGATGTCAATTTGAATGCACAGAGATACTGTGACGAGATCCTGAGGCCCATTGTTGTGCCATTAATCTGACGCCATCACCTCATGTTTCAGCATGATAATGCACGGCCCGATGTTGCAATGATCTGTATACAATTCCAGGAATTTGAAAATGTCCCAGTTTTTACATGGCCTGCATACTCACTAGACATGTCACCCATTCAGCATGTTTGGGATGCTCTGGATTGAGGGTGTACAACAGCGCGTTCCAGTTCCTGCCATTATCCAGCAACTTCGCAGAGACATTGAAGAGGAGTGGGACAACATTCCACAGGCCACAATCAACGGCCTGATCAACTCTATGCGAAGGCGATGTGTCGGGCTTCATGAGGCAAATGGTGGTCACACCAGATACTGACTGGTTTTCTGATTCATGACACAATTTTTTAAAAAGGTATCTGTGACCATCATATGCATATCTATATTCCCAGTCATGTGAAATCCATAGATTAGGGACTAATGAATTTATTTCAATTGACTGGTTTCCATAAGAACTGTAACTCAGTAAAATCTTTGAATAGCTGCATTCATATTTTTTGTTCAATGTAGTTAGATTGTTTTTACCAAAGTCAAATTGATTGTATGATTGCATAATTGATTAATTAATGCACACATAGCTGTCTCTGAAAAATGTTGACATAAAACATTTCAAATGTAAAGATATTGAACTCAAAAGATGACCAACGATTGAACAGAGCAGTACCTGAGTTTATCTGTCTGGATCAAGTGCCATTCTGTGACTTGGCTAATATGCCTTATTTTTTTGCTATGGTATCGTTTTGGTGTCGAGTATCGTGACGGTATCGAGTATCGTGATGGTAAGGCTGGTATTGGTTTCGAAGTAAAAATTCTGGTATCGTAACACTAGAATATGGTACCATCAGGTTCGCATTCTAGGGAGGTTCTTGAGTCCAGAGTACACTAAACTGTACTGTCCAGGATCTGTGTGTCTGTGTGTGTGTGTGTGTGTGTGTGTGTGTGTGTGTGTGTGTGTGTGTGTGTGTGTGTGTGTGTGTGTGTGTGTGTGTGTGTGTGTGTGTGTGTGTGTGTGTGTGTGTGTGTGTGTGTGTGTGACAGAGAGAGACAAGGGTTCAGGATTGAACTCACAGAGGTATTTGGTGCAACAGTATGTAGAGGTTCTCTCTCTCTCTCTGTTACACAGAATCATTTTTACTGAATTCAACTGTGATTTATCTAAATTGAGGAGCAGAGTGGATAGGGTTGAAGAAGAGGGAAAGAGAGGGAAGGGTGGGAGGGATGGGGGAAAGAGGGAGGGAGGGGGATGGAGGGAGAAGGTAGGGAGGGCTGGGAAAGTAGTTTTGGCTCCAGAGAGCACAACAAGCTGAGACAGGAAGTAATTCACAGTGAAACACACACCACACACACATTGACTCACTGTAGGTGGAGAAATGTGCTGCATGTCTTTCTACAGTGTGTGTGTGTGTGGGGGGGGGGGGGGGGGGGGCTGGTATTAACTTGAGGCTAGATTCTCGGCTCTTTCCCATTTTCTCAAATCAGATGTCCTTATTTGGGGTCTGAACAACGTGAAATGTTGCTCTCTCACATTCCCTCTCTTTCCTCTCCCACACTCCTCCTCTTTCTCTGACACTTTTTTCTCTCTTTCCTACTACAAGTTAGTCTCGTCATATCAGCTCTGTTTCTCTCTGCAGAGGGAGAGCGAATGAGGAAGAGATATAGGAGGCGAAAGAGGGAGTGGAGAGATGTGCACATTGTCCCTTGCAGTTCGCAAAGTTAATCACAGGCCTAACAACTTCCTGGGAATTCCCTCAGAGAAAGGAGGAAGAAAGAAAGAGGAGGAAGAGAGGAGAGAGAGAGAGGGGGAGAGGGAGAGAAAGCAAGAAAGATAGATGAAGTGAGACTGAGGAGGAAGAGAGAAACAGAGAGAGAGAGAAGAAAGAGAGTGAAAGAGTGAGAGAAGGAATGTAAATGCCATCCAGGACCTCTATACCAGGCGGTGTCAGAGGAATGCCCTAAGAATTGCCAAAGACTCCAGCCACCCTAGTCATAGACTGTTCTCTCCAGCAAGCGGTACCGGTGCGCCAAGTCTAGGTCCAAAAGTGTTCTTAACAGCTTCTACCCCCAAGCCATAAGACTGATGAACAAACAATCAAATGGCCACACAGACTGTTTACATTGACCTCCCCCCTTTGTTTTTACACTGCTGTTACTCACTGTTTATTATCTATGCATAGTCATTTTACCCCTACCTACAAGTACAAATTAACTCGACTAACCTGTACCGGTACCCCCTGTATATAGCCTCGTTGTTATTTTATTGCGTTACTTTTATTTTTATTTTTTACTTTAGTTAATTTAGTAAATATTTTCTTAACTCTATGTTCTGAACTGCATTGTTGGTTAAGGGCTTGCAAGTAAGCATTTCACGGTAAGGTCTACACCTGTAGTATTCAGCGCATGTGACAAATACATTTTTATTTTATTTGTAGTCTATTACTTCTGTCTGTTTGCAAAAATATTTTTTCCTATTGACACCATTAAAGCAGTAAAATGCTTCAGGCGCCCTCCTCTAAAATACTGACAATGAAACGTAATATATCTCTCTCACACACACAGTCCACGGTTGCCAGGCAAGGAGGGGTGAAAATACATGGAAGAGAGAGTAGGGCCAATCCAGTGGGGAGATCTGTGGAATTTCCCGTAAAACATATTTGGGTTGTCTTGCTTTATTAAAATACAAAAAATATTGTTTCCAGACTAACAACCTTCTACCTGAAACAGGAAGTACTAAAATAAGCCTAAAATGTCTTAAATAGAGTTAGGGACATACAAATGTGGGTGTTTCAGCCTAGGCTACATGTCGACATGGTTTGGAAGAGTAGGCCTATGGAATGTTCATTCAGAAACTCAATTCACAAAGTCTGTCTCTCCTATGTTGAGATAAAAATTATAATTCACCCTGTGTCATTCCATTGACTCCCACTGTTTATCGAAATCCCTTGGGAAAACAGTGACAAAATGGTGCTAGAACAAAACAGAAAGAGAGAGGAGGCCAAAAGTGGGAAAGAAAAAGGGCTTTGGTGGATAGTTGTGTTGTCTAAAAGACCTGAGTGGTGGAAAAACTTGCTTGACAAGAATTCAAAGGAGAGCAGAGCTAGGCCGATCTATTGCAGGATAGGTATAGGTATGCAGGACAGTCCGAAATGTACATCCCAAATGGCAACCTATTCCCTATATAGTGCACTACTTTTGACCAGAGCCAATAGGTCAAAAGTATAGAGCAAGAGTCCCCAACTTGCGGTCTGCGGGTGATTTTATTTGGCCCCTCAAGAGATATGTGTGACCATATATAAACGTAAGCAAGGTTTGAAATGATTGTTTTAGGCAAATATTACATCTGTTTGGGCAGTCTACAAATTACTTGTAATTATGTTCCAGTCTCCTGACCCTCCACTCAACAAAATATTTGTCCTGCAGCTAAATCTAGTTGATGATCCCTGGTATAGGGAATAGGGTGACATACCTACCTACAGCCTCTGGACTGCAGTGTCTAGAATAGTAAACTCTAAAGTCCACAAAGTAAGGATGTATCAATGAAATCAACTATGCTACTATTATTTTATAATGAATGCAACTTGAACACTTGTGGTGGGGGGAAAACGAGAAGAAAACTAAATGTAGGCTATAACTCTCTCTCACTCACTCACTCACAAACAAACAAACACGTTCAGAGCCACTAGGCTATATAACTACTAACCTCATCCCATTTGATAAACTTGCTCCCCCGTTTTAGTATGTCGTGAACCGACACCGGTTTGAGCTGCAGAGCGTGGACTCCTGGTTTCGCCCCGGCCATGGCTCCGGGTCAAAGCCGTGTGGCAACGCCTAAACTCCGGCTGCGGTGACCTGCCCTCGTCGGTGGTCCTTGGGGCTAAATCCTTTTCCGGGGTGAGCTGTGACTTGCAACGCTGGAAGTTGCTGTATGAATTAGAAACTACGATAACTTGGTTCCTAATAGCCAAAGTTTGCGTATTCAACTATCCTAAAATAGTTTTAAACGTCACAAGTTGAGAATAGTCGAGTAGCTACGTTTAATATAGGTCAATATATAGTTCGTTCATGTCTCGTTTAATCGCGTTGTATGGCTGGATAGATCCCTTCCTTAATTTCTTCCTTCCTTCCATCCGCCTATTATTGTCCCCCTCTCTTGCTTTCCTGGAACTTTCTCTTGTTCACACTCGTCCCCCCCGGATTCTTATCTTCTCTTTCTTCCTTCATATTTTCTAGAAAGGGGGAGAGCAGAGGACAGACAGAGCGAGAGGAGGAAGGAAGGAGGGAGGGAGTGAGGAAGATAGGGAAAAACAGACGGGGAGTGTTCTCTCTCTCTTCTATCCTTCTCTTTCTCTATCTTCTCTCCTTTTCAGTCAGACATTCGACGCGGTGATTCCATGTGGTATTTCTAGAGGCATGTTCTGTGCGTTGGAGACTTAATACAGAAGATGTGACAAGAACGTTGGCGTTTGTAACACTCTCAAACTGCCAGCTAACCCACATTTTTGTTGTTGGGCAAAGTTATTTTCTCATGCATGCAGCCTCCTACAACACCTGTAAAGAATGTCAGCTATGTGCTGTAGCATGTCTTCTAGGTTCAGTCTATACAGAACAGGGAAGTGTGTGTGTGTGTGTGTGTGTGTGTGTGTGTGTGTGTGTGTGTGTGTGTGTGTGTGTGTGTGTGTGTGTGTGTGTGTGTGTGTGTGGTGGTGTGTGTGTGTGTGTGTGTGGTGTGGTGTGTGTGGCGCTTCTGAAAACTCACACACTTTCAGTCAAACAGCAAAAGAAAATCAGAAAACAATTCAATAGAAATAAAAGACGTGCATGGCTTCCTTTGTTAAATTATCCTGTTTGGTTTAGTTTTAAAGGGTTACAGCTTGACTTGTAATCTGTGTTTGTGTGTGTGTTGGCATTTGTACGATCTGTTATAAAAGGGAAAATCAAACTATATTTTGGTATTTTTTTAATTAGTCCGCTGTTGATACAGTCCCAAAAATGTTTTGCATTTCAGCAGTCAGGTCTTCAAGATATTGGACCTTATTGGATATTGTCACTGGCCACATCATCATGTTGATTTGTTTTGCTGATGAGTTTCCCCTTAAAGGGACATTTCACCCTGGCTCTGCCACAGCATAATGTCATTACTACATTGATCACAAATATAAACGCAACGTGCAACAATTTCAAAGATTTTACTGAGTTATTTCCTATAAGGATGTCAGTAAATTGAAATAAATTCATTAAGCCCTAATCTATGGATTTCACATGACTGGGAATACAAATTTTATTTCACCTTTATTTAACCAGGTAGGCTAGTTGAGAACATGTTCTCATTTGCAACTGCGACCTGGCCAAGATAAAGCAAAGCAGTTCGACACATACCACAACACAGAGTTACACATGGAATAAACAAACACACAGTCAATAATACAGTAGAAGTGCAAATGAGGTAGGATAAGGGAAGTAATTACAATATAGCAATTAAACACTGGAATGGTAGATGTGCAGAAGATGAATGTGCAAGAAGAGATACTGGGGTGCAAAGGAGCAAGATAAATAAATAAATACAGTATGGGGATGAGGTAGTTGGATGGGCTATGTACAGGTGCAGTGATCTGTGAGCTGCTCTGACAGCTGGTGCTTAAAGCTAGTGAGGGAGATATGAGTCTCCAGCTTCAGTGATTTTTGCAATTCGTTCCAGTCATTGGCAGCAGAGAACTGTAAGGAAAGGTGGCCAAAGGAAGAATTGGCTTTGGGGGTGACCAGTGAGATATACATGCTGGAGCGCGTGCTAAGGGTGGGTGCTGCTATGGTGACCAGTGAGCTGAGATAAGGCAGGGCTTTACCTAGCAGAGACTTGTAGATGACCTGGAGCCAGTGGGTTTGGCGACGAGTATGAAGCGAGGGCCAGCCAACGAGAGCATACAGGTCGCAGTGGTGGGTAATATATGGGGCCTTGGCGACAAATGGATGGCACTGTGATAGACTGCATCCAATTTGTTGAGTAGAGTGTCGGAGGCTATTTTGTAAATGACATCGCCGAAGTCGAGGATCGGTAGGATGGTCAGTTTATCGAGGGTATGTTTGGCAGCATGAGTGAAGGATGCTTTGTTGCGAAATAGGAAGCCGATTCTAGATTTCATTTTGGATTGGAGATGCTTATTGTGAGTCTGGAAGGAGAGTTTACAGTCTAACCAGACACCTAGGTATTTGTAGTTGTCTTCTGACAGCTGGTGCTTAAAGCTAGTGAGGGAGATATGAGTCTCCAGCTTCAGTGATTTTTGCAATTCGTTCCAGTCATTGGCAGCAGAGAACTGTAAGGAAAGGTGGCCAAAGGAAGAATTGGCTTTGGGGGTGACCAGTGAGATATACATGCTGGAGCGCGTGCTAAGGGTGGGTGCTGCTATGGTGACCAGTGAGCTGAGATAAGGCAGGGCTTTACCTAGCAGAGACTTGTAGATGACCTGGAGCCAGTGGGTTTGGCGACGAGTATGAAGCGAGGGCCAGCCAACGAGAGCATACAGGTCGCAGTGGTGGGTAATATATGGGGCCTTGGCGACAAATGGATGGCACTGTGATAGACTGCATCCAATTTGTTGAGTAGAGTGTCGGAGGCTATTTTGTAAATGACATCGCCGAAGTCGAGGATCGGTAGGATGGTCAGTTTATCGAGGGTATGTTTGGCAGCATGAGTGAAGGATGCTTTGTTGCGAAATAGGAAGCCGATTCTAGATTTCATTTTGGATTGGAGATGCTTATTGTGAGTCTGGAAGGAGAGTTTACAGTCTAACCAGACACCTAGGTATTTGTAGTTGTCTACATATTCTAAGTCAGAACCTTACAGAGTAGTGATGCTGGACAGGCGGGCAGATGCGGGCAGTGATCGGTTGAAGAGCATGCATTTAGTTTTACTTGCATTTAAGAGCAGTTGGAGGCCACGGAAGGAGAGTTGTATGGCATTGAAGCTCGTCTGGAGGTTAGTTAACAAGGTGTCCAAAGAAGGGCCAGAGGTATACAGAATGGTGTCATCTGCGTAGAGGTGGATCAGAGAATCACCAGCAGCAAGAGCGACATCATTGATGTATACAGAGAAGAGAGTCGGCCCAAGAATTCAACCCTGTGACACCCCCATAGAGACTGCCAGAGGTCCGGACAACAGGCCCTCCGATTTGACACACTGAACTCTATCAGAGAAGTAGTTGGTGAACCAGGCGAGGCAATCATTTGAGAAACCAAGGCTGTTGAGTCTGCCGATAAGAATGTAGTGATTGACAGAGTCAAAAGCCTTGGCCAGGTCGATGAATACGGCTGCACAGTAATGTCTCTTACCGATGGCGGTTATGATATCATTTAGGACCTTGAGTGTGGCTGAGGTGCACCCATGACCAGCTCTGAAACCAGATTGCATAGCGGAGAAAGTATGGTGGGATTCGAAATGGTCAGTAATCTGTTTGTTAACTTGGCTTTTGAAGACCTTAGAAAGGCAGGGTAGAATAGATATAGGTCAGTAGCAGTTTAGGTCTAGAGTGTCTCCCCTTTTGAAGAGGTGGATGACCGCGGCAGCTTTCCAATCTTTGGGAATCTCAGACGATACGAAAGAGAGGTTGAACAGGCTAGTAATAGGGGTTGCAACAATTTTGGCAGATAATTTTAGAAAGAGAAGGTCCAGATTGTCTAGCTCGGCTGATTTGTAGGGGTCCAGATTTTGCAGCTCTTTCAGAACATCAGCTATCTGGATTTGGGTGAAGGAGAAATGGGGGAGGCTTGTGCGAGTTGCTGTGGGGGTTGGAGGGCTGTTGATTGGGGTAGGGTTAGCCAGGTGGAAAGCATGGCCAGCCGTAGAAAAATGCTTATTGACATTCTCAATTATAGTGGATTTATTGGTGGTGACAGTGTTTCCTAGCCTCAGTGCAGTGGGCAGCTGGGAGGAGGTGCTCTTATTCTCCATGGACTTTACAGTGTCCCAGAACTTTTTTGAGTTTGTGCTACAGGATGCAAAAGGATGCTTGAAAAAGCTAAATATGCATCTGTTGATCACAGATACCTTAAAACATGTAGGGACGTGGATCAGAAAACCAGTCAGTATCTGGTGTGACCACCATTTGCCACATGCAGCGCGACACATCTCGTATGTATAGAGTTGATACGGCTGTTGATTGTGGCATGTGGAATGTTACCCCACTCCTCTCAATGACTGTGCAAAGTTGCTGGATAATGGCGGGAACTGGAACACACATTCGTACACGTCGAGCCAGAACATCCCAAACATGCTGGTGACTATGCAGACCTTGGAAGAACTGGGACATTTTCAGCTTCCAGGAATTGCATACAGATCCTTGCAACATGGGGCCATGCATTATCATGCTGAAACATGAGGTGATGGCGGCAGATGAATGGCACGTCAATGGGCCTCAGGCTCTCGTCACGGTATCTCTGTGCATTCAAATTGCCATTGATAAAATGCAATTTTTTTCATGTCTGTAGCTTACAGTATGCCTGCCCATACCATAACCTCACCGCCACCATGGGGCACTCTGTTCACAATGTTTGACATCAGCATACCGCTCGCCCACACAATGCCATACACATCCTGTGCCATCTGCCCAGTACAGTTGAAGCAGGGATACATCCGTGAAGAGCACCCTTCTCCAGTGTGCCAGTGGCCGTCGAAGGTGAGCATTTGCCCACTGAAGTCGGTTCTGACACCAAACTACAGTCAGGTCAAGACTTTAGTGAGGACGAAAAGCATGCAGATGAGCTTCCCTGAGATGATCTCTGACAGTTTGTGCAGACATTCTTCAATTGTGCAAACCCACAGTTTCATCAGCTGTCCGGGTGGCTGGTCTCAGACGATCCTGCAGGTGAAGAAGCCAGATGTGGAGGTCCTGGGCTGGCATGGTTACACGTTATCTGTGGTTATGAGGTTGGTTGGACATACTGCCAAATTCTCTAAAACAACATTTGAGGTAGTTTATTTTAGAGAAATGAACATAAAATTCTCTGGTAACAGCTCTAGTGGACATTCCTGCAGTCAGCATGCCAATTGCATGCTCCCTCAAAACTTGAAACTGTGTCATTTTAGAGTGGCCTTTTATTGACCCCAGCACAAGGTGCACCTGTGTAATAATCATGTTGTTTAATCAGCTTCTTGCCACACCTGTCAGGTGGATGGATTATCTTGGCAAAGGAGAAATGCTCACTAACAGGGATGTAAACAAATTTGTGCACAAAACTTGCTGGAAATAAGCTTTTTGTGGGATTTCTTATTTCAGCACATGAAACATGGGACCAACACTTTACATGTAGCTTTTATATTTCTGTTCAGTGTAGATATTTCTGTATTTCATGTTCAATAAATTAGCAAAAAAATAAATACATTTTTTTAAGTTTGTCATTATGGTGTATTGTGTGTAGATGGGTGAGAATAAAAATACATGTAATCAATTTTGAATAAAAATACATGTAATCAATTTTGAATTCAGGCTGCAACATAACAAAATGTGGAATAAGTCAAGGGGTATGAAAACTTTCTGAAGGCACTGTAGCTAGCTAGTTGTTGTTAAAGTGCAGGGATAGTTCTAGCTAGCACTAGTAACATTATTATTTGAAGCCATCCCATGCACATCATCTGTATCTGTGTTACATTACAATGACATAAAAAGTATTTGTACTGTATAGCTAGCTATCTGTCTCATGTCATACAGGTCATCTGCATGAAGAATAATTAATTATGTTGAATTGTCAAGTGGAGTGAATTCTCATTAAAATAATGTTGTGCCTTTATTTCAGATCTAATTAGCACATTTCTGCCTTAGTCTCCCGTATGTAAGCCGTCTGGCTCTAGAGATTACCTCTGCTAGCCACACCACCATTGCCCCAGACAGCTTCTCCCATAGCCCATCAAGACAAGAGGTCGCATCTTTGTCTTGGACTACAACTGATGGATAGAGCCCATGAGAGCTACCATTGATGGGCTCCAGGCCAAACACCACAGGGAGAAAGACAACTTGAAGCAGGTGGATGGGGACATCCAGCTCTGCCAGCATCTCTACCACCAGCTGCAGCTAACTAATTTACTGATGTTTATTGCACCAACGAGTACAGTTACATGCACACAATAATGCAATTGTGGATTGTCAGATTAATATAGTAGTTAAATTAAAATATATATGCTTTGCAAGAGCAATTTCCCTACTAATCCTGTTTACATGGACACATCGGAAATCAGGCTATGTCACGTCCTGACCATAGAAAGCTTTTATTTTCTATGGTAGAGTAGGTCAGGGAGTGACAGGGGTTTTTGTCTAGTTTACATTTTCTATGTTGTGTGGTTCTAGTTTATGTTTTTCTATGTTTATTTTGGGATGATCTCCAATTAGAGGCCATCGTTGTCTCTAATTGGGGATCATATTTAAGTAGTTGTTTTTCCCACCTGGGTTTGTGGGAGATTATATTTTCAGTTAGTGTATGTTGCACTGCTTCGTCACGGTTTGTTGTTTTGTTTATTAGTTTATTTGTATGTCTTGCATAGTTTCACAGTTATAATAAAATGTGGAACGACACACACGCTGCGCCTTGGTCCGCTCCTTCATACAACAAACGTGACAGGCTACTTGATGGCACTCTGATAAAAGCAGAAAATCTGCAATCGAAATTAACGTTCTACCACAGCGAGCATGGTATTTATGGGAAGCCTATTTCATTCTGAATTTGGAAATATAAAGTTTGTATGTGAAATCTCCTTGTTCCGAACTCAATTACCTAGTGCTAAAGAGGTAAACTCGCTTGTCTGGTGCTATGACATAGGCAGATCAAATACACTGATTAAGTTGTTTAGGGTACTAGGGGGTAATTAGCCCCCTGGGGTAACTGCCCCCCGTAATTCACATTAAGACCCCAAGATGACACCAAATTATTTCCCCAACACTTTCCCTGGCTGCCACTGCTCTCGCTCAACAACAAAAATGTCCTCTGTGTCATTACAACTTTGAGATATTTCAAAACTACTACTCGCTACATTTTCTTCCTCTGTTTCTGCTGCTAAAGCCACTTTTTACCACTCTAAATTCCAAGCATCTGCCTCTAACCCTAGGAAGCTCTTTGCCACCTTCTCCTCCCTCCTGAATCCTCCTCCCTTCCCCCCCCTCCTCCCTCTCTGCGGATGACTTCGTCAACCATTTTGAAAAGAAGGTCGACGACATCCGATCCTCGTTTGTTAAAACCTGTTGGGGCTAGGGGGCAGTATTTGCACGGCCGGATAAAAAAACGTACCCCATTTAATCTGGTTACTACTCCTGCCCAGTAACTAGAATATGCATATAATTAGTCGATTTGGATAGAAAACACTCTAAAGTTTCTAAAACTGTTTGAATGGTGTCTGTGAGTATAACAGAACTCATATGGCAGGTAAAAACCTGAGAAGATTCCATGCAGGAAGTGGAAATCTGATTTGTGGAATCACCTTCAACACTTTGCCTATGAAACACACCGTGAGTTAGGACTCATTTAGCATTTCCTAAGGCTTCCACTAGATGTCAACAGTCTTTACAAAGTGGTTTGAGTCTTCTCCGGTAAAAACTGACCGAACGAGAGGCCTGGAAAGTTGGTCATAGGGGGAGGGCCATTACTACTATGACGCGGGCGCCCGTGGGTACCCTTTCGTTCCGAAACGTTTAGTAAGACAATGCAATCGTCCGACTTGAATATTATTGAAGCTCTGATTGAAAAAGGCCCTAAAGATTTATGTTATACAACGTTTGACATATTTGAACGAACGTAAATATATATTTTTTGCACATTCGTGACGACAAGTCCCGCATGCCTCATACATTATGAGTAGCCTTCGGAACGCGCTAACAAGAACGAGCTATTGGGACATAAATTATTAACTTTTTTGAACAAAACTACATTTGTTGTGGACCTGGGATACCTGGAAGTGCCTTCTGATGAAGATAATCAAAGGTAAGGCAATATTTACAATAGTATATTTGATTTAAATGGTTCCAAGATGGCGCTAACCTGTATCGCCTAGCCTATTTTTCTGAGCATAGCACCTCGTTTATTGCAAAGTGTAATTTCCCAGTAAAGTTATTTTTAAATCTGGCAATGCGGTTGCATTCACGAGATGTTAATCTATAATTCTTTGAATGACAATATTACATTTTAACCTGTTGGGTCTAGGGGGCAGCATTTGCACGTCTGGATAAAAAAAATGTACCCGATTTAATCTGGTTACTAATCCTACCCAGTAACTAGAATATGCATATACTTATTATATATGGATAGAAAACACTCTAAAGTTTCTAAAACTGTTTGAATGGTGTCTGTGAGTATAACAGAACTCATTTGGCAGGCAAAACCCTGAGACATTTTCTGACAGGAAGTGGATACCTGATGTGTTGTATTGACTTTAAACCTATCCCATTGAAAAACACAGGGGCTGAGGAATATTTTGGCACTTCCTATTGCTTCCACTAGATGTCACCAGCCTTTACAAAGTGTTTTGAGTCTTCTGGAGGGAGATCTGACCGAACAAGAGCCATGGAACGATGATGTCCCATTAGACACCTGGCGCGCGAGTTCATGTTGGGTACCCTCGTTCCAATACGTTATAAAAGAGTATGCATTCGTCCACCTTGAATATTATTCATGTTCTGGTTAAAAAAGGCCCTAATGATTTATGCTATACAATGTTTGACATGTTTGAACGAACGTAAATATATTTTTTCCCCTCGTTCATGACGAGAAGTCCGGCTGGCTTAGAACATGTGCTAACAAGACGGAGATTTTTGGACATAAATGATGAGCTTTTTTGAACAAAACTACATTCGTTATGGACCTGTGATACCTGGAAGTGACATCTGATGAAGAGAATCAAAGGTAATGGATTATTTACATAGTATTTTCGATTTTAGATCTCCCCAACATGACGTCTAGTCTGTATCGCAATGCGTATTTTTCTGGGCGCAGTGCTCAGATTATTGCAAAGTGTGATTTCCCAGTAAGGTTATTTTTAAATCTGGCAAGTTGATTGCGTTCAAGAGATGTAAATCTATAATTCTTTAAATGACAATATAATATTTTACCAATGTTTTCTAATTTTAATTATTTAATTTGTTACGCTGATTTGACTGCCGGTTATTGGAGGGAAACGATTTCCTCAACATCAATGCCATAGTAAAACGCTGTTTTTGGATATAAATATGAACTTGATAGAACTAAAAATGCATGCATTGTCTAACATAATGTCCTAGGAGTGTCATCTGATGGAGATTGTAAAAGGTTAGTGCATCATTTTAGCTGGATTTATGGTTTTGGTGACCCTGTCTTTGACTTGACAAAACATTACACACAACTCTTGTAAATGTACTGTCCTAACATACTCTAAATTTATGCTTTCGCCGTAAATGGTCTGGAGAAGAGAGGAGGGGATAGGGTCAAGCGGGCAGGTTGTTGGGCGGGCGGCCAGCCGTCACAAGTCGCAAGATTTTATCTGGAGAGAGAGGGGAGAAAGAGGTCAAAGCATAGGGTAGGGCAATGTGAGCAGGACCAGCGGTGTCATTTGACTTAACCTGTCTGGGAACCTGGGACGTTTGCATCCCACCCTAGTCAACAGCCAGTGGAATCGCGTCGCGCGAAATACAAATACCTCATAAATGCTATAACTTCAATTTCTCAAACATATGACTATTTTACACCATTTTATAGATACACCTCTCCTGAATCGAACCATGTTGTCCGATTTAACCTGTTAGGGGGGGCAGTATTGACACGGCTGGATAAAAAAACATACCCGATTTAATCTGGTTACCACTCCTACCCAGTAACTAGAATATGCATATACTTATTACATATGGATAGAAAAAAACCTAAATTTTCTAAAACTGTTTGAATGGTGTCTGTGAGTATAACAGAACTCATTTGGCAGGCAAAACCCTGAGACATTATTTGGATTCAAATTTGCCGCTCTTGAAATGCACCTGCTGTTGATGGAGTGCACCACGGGTGGCACGCTAGCGTCCCACCTAGCCCCAAGAGGTTTAACAATGTTTTCGAATAGTAATTTTGTAAATTGTAGCGCTGATCCACCGAAAGCATTTGAGGGAAAATATTTTCTGAACGTCATGCGCCGATGTAAAATGCTGTTTTTATATATAAATATGAACTTTATCGAACAAAAAATGCATGTATTGTGTAACATGATGTCCTAGGAGTGTCATCTGATGAAGATTGTCAAAGGTTAGTGCTGCATTTAGCTGTGTTTTGGGTATTTGTGATGCATGCTAGTTGCTTTGAAAATGGCAGTGTGATTATTTCCGGCTGGGTACTCTCCTAACATAATCTAATGTTTTGCTTTTGCTGTAAAGCCTTTTTTAACCTCTATGGGCTAGGTGGGACGCTAGCGTGCCACCCGTGGTGCACTCCATCAACAGCAGGTGCATTTCAAGAGCGGCAAATTTGAATCCAAATAAATGTCAAAATTCAAATTTTTCAAACATACAACTATTTTACACCCTTTGAAAGATAACTCTCCAACCCACGTTTTACGATTTCAAAAAGGTTTTACGGCGAAAGCATAAATTTAGAGTATGTTAGGACAGTACATTTACAAGAGTTGTGTGTAATGTTTTGTCAAGTCAAAGACAGGGTCACCAAAACCATAAAACCAGCTAAAATGATGCACTAACCTTTTACAATCTCCATCAGATGACACTCCTAGGACATTATGTTAGACAATGCATGCATTTTTAGTTCTATCAAGTTCATATTTATATCCAAAAACAGCGTTTTACTATGGCATTGATGTTGAGGAAATCGTTTCCCTCCAATAACCGGCAGTCAAGTCAGCGTCACAAATTAAATAATTAAAATTAGAAAACATTGGTAAAATATTATATTGTCATTTAAAGAATTATAGATTTACATCTCTTGAACGCAATCAACTTGCCAGATTTAAAAATAACCTTACTGGGAAATCACACTTTGCAATAATCTGAGCACTGCGCCCAGAAAAATACGCGTTGCGATACAGACTAGACGTCATGTTGGGGAGATCTAAAATCGAAAATACTATGTAAATAATCCATTACCTTTGATTCTCTTCATCAGATGTCACTTCCAGGTATCACAGGTCCATAACGAATGTAGTTTTGTTCAAAAAAGCTCATCATTTATGTCCAAAAATCTCCGTCTTGTTAGCACATGTTCTAAGCCAGCCGGACTTCTCGTCATGAACGAGGGGAAAAAATATATTTACGTTCGTTCAAACATGTCAAACATTGTATAGCATAAATCATTAGGGCCTTTTTTAACCAGAACATGAATAATATTCAAGGTGGACGAATGCATACTCTTTTATAACGTATTGGAACGAGGGTACCCAACATGAACTCGCGCGCCAGGTGTCTAATGGGACATCATCGTTCCATGGCTCTTGTTCGGTCAGATCTCCCTCCAGAAGACTCAAAACACTTTGTAAAGGCTGGTGACATCTAGTGGAAGCAATAGGAAGTGCCAAAATATTCCTCAGCCCCTGTGTTTTTCAATGGGATAGGTTTAAAGTCAATACAACACATCAGGTATCCACTTCCTGTCAGAAAATGTCTCAGGGTTTTGCCTGCCAAATGAGTTCTGTTATACTCACAGACACCATTCAAACAGTTTTAGAAACTTTAGAGTGTTTTCTATCCATATATAATAAGTATATGCATATTCTAGTTACTGGGTAGGATTAGTAACCAGATTAAATCGGGTACATTTTTTTTATCCAGACGTGCAAATGCTGCCCCCTAGCCCTAACAGGTTAATCTAACCACGTTTTACGATTTCAAAAAGGTTTTACGGCGAAAGCATAAATTTAGAGTATGTTAGGACCGTACATTTACAAGAGTTGTGTGTAATGTTTTGTCAATTCAAAGACAGGGTAACCAAAACCATAAAACCAGCTAAAATGATGCACTAACCTTTTACAATCTCCATCAGATGACACTCCTAGGACATTATGTTAGACAATGCATGCATTTTTAGTTCTATCAAGTTCATATTTATATCCAAAAACAGCGTTTTACTATGGCATTGATGTTGAGGAAATCGTTTCCCTCCAATAACCGGCAGTCAAGTCAGCGTCACAAATTAAATAATTAAAATTAGAAAACATTGGTAAAATATTATATTGTCATTTAAAGAATTATAGATTTACATCTCTTGAACGCAATCAACTTGCCAGATTTAAAAATAACCTTACTGGGAAATCACACTTTGCAATAATCTGAGCACTGCGCCCAGAAAAATACGCGTTGCGATACAGACTAGACGTCATGTTGGGGAGATCTAAAATCGAAAATACTATGTAAATAATCCATTACCTTTGATTCTCTTCATCAGATGTCACTTCCAGGTATCACAGGTCCATAACGAATGTAGTTTTGTTCAAAAAAGCTCATCATTTATGTCCAAAAATCTCCGTCTTGTTAGCACATGATCTAAGCCAGCCGGACTTCTCGTCATGAACGAGGGGAAAAAATATATTTACGTTCGTTCAAACATGTCAAACGTTGTATAGCATAAATCATTAGGGCCTTTTTTAACCAGAACATGAATAATATTCAAGGTGGACGAATGCATACTCTTTTATAACGTATTGGAACGAGGGTACCCAACATGAACTCGCGCGCCAGGTGTCTAATGGGACATCATCGTTCCATGGCTCTTGTTCGGTCAGATCTCCCTCCAGAAGACTCAAAACACTTTGTAAAGGCTGGTGACATCTAGTGGAAGCAATAGGAAGTGCCAAAATATTCCTCAGCCCCTGTGTTTTTCAATGGGATAGGTTTAAAGGCAATACAACACATCAGGTATCCACTTCCTGTCAGAAAATGTCTCAGGGTTTTGCCTGCCAAATGAGTTCTGTTATACTCACAGACACCATTCAAACAGTTTTAGAAACTTTAGAGCGTTTTCTATCCATATATAATAAGTATATGCATATTCTAGTTACTGGGTAGGATTAGTAACCAGATTAAATCGGGTACATTTTTTTTATCCAGACGTGCAAATGCTGCCCCCTAGCCCTAACAGGTTAATCTAACCACGTTTTACGATTTCAAAAAGGTTTTACGGCGAAAGCATAAATTTAGAGTATGTTAGGACAGTACATTTACAAGAGTTGTGTGTAATGTTTTGTCAATTCAAAGACAGGGTAACCAAAACCATAAAACCAGCTAAAATGATGCACTAACCTTTTACAATCTCCATCAGATGACACTCCTAGGACATTATGTTAGACAATGCATGCATTTTTAGTTCTATCAAGTTCATATTTATATCCAAAAACAGCGTTTTACTATGGCATTGATGTTGAGGAAATCGTTTCCCTCCAATAACCGGCAGTCAAGTCAGCGTCACAAATTAAATAATTAAAATTAGAAAACATTGGTAAAATATTATATTGTCATTTAAAGAATTATAGATTTACATCTCTTGAACGCAATCAACTTGCCAGATTTAAAAATAACCTTACTGGGAAATCACACTTTGCAATAATCTGAGCACTGCGCCCAGAAAAATACGCGTTGCGATACAGACTAGACGTCATGTTGGGGAGATCTAAAATCGAAAATACTATGTAAATAATCCATTACCTTTGATTCTCTTCATCAGATGTCACTTCCAGGTATCACAGGTCCATAACGAATGTAGTTTTGTTCAAAAAAGCTCATCATTTATGTCCAAAAATCTCCGTCTTGTTAGCACATGATCTAAGCCAGCCGGACTTCTCGTCATGAACGAGGGGAAAAAATATATTTACGTTCGTTCAAACATGTCAAACGTTGTATAGCATAAATCATTAGGGCCTTTTTTAACCAGAACATGAATAATATTCAAGGTGGACGAATGCATACTCTTTTATAACGTATTGGAACGAGGGTACCCAACATGAACTCGCGCGCCAGGTGTCTAATGGGACATCATCGTTCCATGGCTCTTGTTCGGTCAGATCTCCCTCCAGAAGACTCAAAACACTTTGTAAAGGCTGGTGACATCTAGTGGAAGCAATAGGAAGTGCCAAAATATTCCTCAGCCCCTGTGTTTTTCAATGGGATAGGTTTAAAGGCAATACAACACATCAGGTATCCACTTCCTGTCAGAAAATGTCTCAGGGTTTTGCCTGCCAAATGAGTTCTGTTATACTCACAGACACCATTCAAACAGTTTTAGAAAATTTAGGGTTTTTTCTATCCATATGTAATAAGTATATGCATATTCTAGTTACTGGGTAGGAGTGGTAACCAGATTAAATCGGGTATGTTTTTTTATCCAGCCGTGTCAATACTGCCCCCCCTAACAGGTTAAATCGGACAACATGGTTCGATTCAGGAGAGGTGTATCTATAAAATGGTGTAAAATAGTCATATGTTTGAGAAATTGAAGTTATAGCATTTATGAGGTATTTGTATTTCGCGCGACGCGATTCCACTGGCTGTTGACTAGGGTGGGATGCAAACGTCCCAGGTTCCCAGACAGGTTAAGTCAAATGACACCGCTGGTCCTGCTCACATTGCCCTACCCTATGCTTTGACCTCTTTCTCCCCTCTCTCTCCAGATAAAATCTTGCGACTTGTGACGGCTGGCCGCCCGCCCAACAACCTGCCCGCTTGACCCTATCCCCTCCTCTCTTCTCCAGACCATTTCCGGAGACCTTCTCCCTTACCTCACCTCGCTCATCAACTCATCTTTGACCGCTGGCTATGTCCCTTCCGTCTTCAAGAGAGCGAGAGTTGCACCCCTTCTCAAAAAACCTACACTCGATCCCTCCGATGTCAACAACTACAGACCAGTATCCCTTCTTTCTTTTCTCTCCAAAACTCTTGAGCGTGCCGTCCTTGGCCAGCTCTCTTGCTATCTCTCTCAAAATGACCTTCTTGATCCAAATCAGTCAGGTTTCAAGACTGGTCATTCAACTGAGACTGCTCTTCTCTGTGTCACGGAGGCTCTCCGCACTGCTAAAGCGAACTCTCTCTCCTCTGCTCTCATCCTTCTAGACCTATCTGCTGCCATTGATACTGTGAACCATCAGATCCTCCTCTCCACCCTCTCCGAGTTGGGCATCTCCGGCGCGGCTCACTCTTGGATTGCGTCCTACCTGACAGGTCGCTCCTACCAGGTGGCGTGGCAAGAATCCGTCTCCGCACCACGTGCTCTCACCACTGGTGTCCCCCAGGGCTCAGTTCTAGGCCCTCTCCTATTCTCGCTATACACCAAGTCACTTGGCTCTGTCATATCCTCACATGGTCTCTCCTATCATTGCTACGCAGATGACACACAATTCATCTTTTCCTTTCCCCCTTCTGATAACCAGGTGGCGAATCGCATCTCTGCATGTCTGGCAGACATATCAGTGTGGATGACGGATCACCACCTCAAGCTGAACCTTGAGCTGCTCTTCCTCCCTGGGAAGGACTGCCCGTTCCACGGTCTCGCCATCACGGTTGACAACTCCATTGTGTCCTCCTCCCAGAGTGCTAAGAGCCTTGGCGTGACCCTGGACAACACCCTGTCGTTCTCCGCTAACATCAAGGCGGTGACCCGATCCTGTAGGTTCATGCTATACAACATTCGCAGAGTACGACCCTGCCTTACACAAGAAGCGGCGCAGGTCCTAATCCAGGCACTTGTCATCTCCCGTCTGGATTACTGCAACTCGCTGTTGGCGGGGCTCCCTGCCTGTGCCATTAAACCCCTACAACTCATCCAGAACGCTGCAGCCCGTCTGGTGTTCAACCTTCCCAAGTTCTCTCACATCACCCCGCTCCTCCGCACACTCCACTGGCTTCCAGTTGAAGCTCGCATCTGCTACAAGACCATGGTGCTTGCCTACGGAGCTGTGAGGGGAACGGCACCTCCGTACCTTCAGGCTCTGATCAGTCCCTACACCCAAACAAGGGCACTGCGTTCATCCACCTCTGGCCTGCTGGCCCCCCTACCTCTGCGGAAGCACAATTCCCGCTCAGCCCAGTCAAAACTGTTCGCTGCTCTGGCACCCCAATGGTGGAACAAGCTCCCTCACGATGCCAGGACAGCGGAGTCAATCACCACCTTCCAGAGACACCTGAAACCCCACCTCTTTAAGGAATACATGGGATAGGATAAAGTAATCCTTCTACCCCCCCCCCCAAAAAAAAGATAGAGATGTACTATTGTAAAGTGGTTGTTCCACTGGATATCATAAGGTGAATGCACCAATTTGTAAGTCGCTCTGGATAAGAGCGTCTGCTAAATGACTAAAATGTAAATTTGTGACCTATGTACAAATTATAATCATGCCATAATCTTCTACTTCTACTATAATCTTCTACTTAAAAAAACAATGCCCCTTTTCTAAAAACAACATTTCATAAAATAACTTTAAAAAAGTGTTAACTGTAGCCATTTATTTCCCTTTATTGTTTATTCATCTAAGAATGACCTTCCTCCACATACCAATTGTTTTCCAAACACAATTAGACATTGTTCTTAGGGGTGGGGCTAGTTACCCCCTAGTACCCTACATGTCCTAATAATTGTAAAGATTGCCCAGGTGTTTTAATCAGCATATGCTTACTTCGATTTTGACCTTACGCCAATTAAGATAAGCAGAGTAAGGTGTTTACATGACTATTGCATAATCTGCCTACTGCCATAATCAGTTTAATATCGAATTATTAGTGTGAATGTACTCGTAGTGTACTCATAGTGTATATATATATATTTTTTTTTTTCAAACACTATCTTAGGTGACTGTGAGTGGTTGGGTAAGCTCCTTAGATCAGCACTCCCACTCTTGGATGCTTTATGAATATGGGCCCTTGAGTATTGTGTGATTTTTGGCATGCACCCACTAATCCTCCCCTCTTTCTCTGTCTGTGTCTCCCTCCTGGAGGACCTGAGCCCCTGGTCGTGCTGCTGTTTCCGACTGCAGCTGTGGACCCTTGGCCTGATTTCAATGGGTGCAGGGATAGGCAATAATCACAAAATACAATTACCAAATACAGATACAAAATACCGTAAAGATCAATGTATCAAAATAACGTGAAAATATTGTGTTTTTGCATTTTAAAATACAAAATACATATACAGTATTTTAATTAAATACATTACAAAATACATTTGCAAGTAGCCGGCCCAAACAGCAACAACATTCTCAGTAACGGTTACAGAAATGACTGTGACATGTTGTTGTTTATCTACCTTAGTTGAGCAAGTCACTCTGGATAAGAGTGTCTGCTAAATTACTAAAATATAAATGTATATAGTGCCTTCGGAAAGTATTCAGAACCCTTGACTCTTTCCACATTTTGTTACGTTATAGCCTTATTCTGAAATGTATTAAATAAATAAATAATCTCAAAAATCTGCTCACAATACCGCATAATGACAAAGCGAAAACAGGTTTTTAGAAATGTTTGCAAATGTATTAATAATAAAAAACAGAACTACCTTATTTACATAAGTATTCAGACCCTTTGCCATGAGACTCGAAATCGAGATCAAGTGCATACTGTTTCCATTGATCATCCTTGAGATGTATCTACAACTTCATTGGAGTCCACCTGTGATAAATTCAATTGATTGGACATGATTTGGAAAGGCACACACCTGTCTATAAGGTCCCACAGTTGACAAATGTAGGTCAGAGCAAAAACCAAGCCATGAGGTCAAAGGAATTGTCCGTAGAGCTCCGAGACATTATTGTGTCGAGGCACAGATCTGAGGAAGGGTACCAAATGTCTGTAGCATTGAAGGTCCTCAAGAACACAGTGGACTCCATCATTCTTAAATGAGAGAAATTTGGAACCACCAAGACTCTTCCTAGAGCTGGCCGCCCGACCAAACTGAGCAACCAGGGGAGAAGGGCCTTGGTCAGGGAGGTGACCAGGAACCCGATGGTCACTCTGACAGAACTCCAGAGTTCCTCTGCAGCACTCCACCAATCAGGCCTTTATGGTAGAGTGGCAAGACGGAGGCCACTCCTCAGTAAAAAAAAGTACATGACAGCCTGCTTGGAGTTTGCCAAAAGGCACCTAAAGACTCAGACCATGAGAAACAAGATTCTCTGGTCTGATGAAAACAAGATTGAACTCTTTGGCCTGAATGCAAAGCGTCACATCTGGAGGAAACCTGGCACCATCCCTACGGTGAAGCATGGTGGTGGCAGCATCATTTTTCTATTTTTTAAATTTTTTAATTTATCCGTTGTTTTACCAGGTAAGTTGACTGAGAACATGTTCTCATTTACAGCAACGACCCGGGGAATAGTTACAGGGGAGAGGAGGGGGATGAATGAGCTCATGAATGAATGAGATCATACTGTGGGGATGTTTTTCAGCGGCATGGACTGGGAGACTTGTCAGGATCGAAGCAAAGATGAAGCAAAGTACAGCGAGATCCTTGATGAAAACCTGCTCCAGAGCGCTCAGGACCTCAGGCTGGCCTCAGACCTCAGACTGGAAGGTTCACCTTCCAGGAGGACAACGACCCTAAGCACACAGCCAAGGCAACGCAGGACTGGCTTCGGGACAAGCCTCAGAATGTCCTTGAATGGCCCAGCCAGAGCCCGGACTTGAACGCAATTGAACATCTCTGGAGAGACCTGAAAATAGCTGTGCAGCAAAGCTCCCCATCCAACCTGACAGAGCTTGAGAGGATCTGCAGAGACAAATGGTAGAAACTCCCCAAATACAGATGTGCCAACTTGTAGCGTCATACCTAAGAAGACTCGAGGCTGTAATCTCTGCCAAAGGTCCTACAACAAAGTACTTAGTAAAGGGTCTGAATACTTATGTAACTGTCATATGTCAGCTATTTATTTATTTATTTTTGGCAGAAATGTCTATAAACCTGTTTTTTCTCTGTCATTATGGGGTATTGTGTGTAGATTGATGAGGAAAAACAAGGCTGTAATGTAACAAAATGTGAAAAAAGTAAAGGGGACTAAATACTTGAATGTACTGTATGTGAAAATGAAAATATCAAAATTAACTGCAAATACTGGCAATTATTATTGGCCTTGCTTCAGGGTGGAGCTCATTAGAATGAAACTCAGCATGCTTTTGCAATTGTTCATTTTTTACATTTACATTTTAGTAATTTAGCAGACACTCTTATCCAGAGCGACTTTTAATTTGTGTATTCATCATAAGATAGCTACGTGAGACAACATATCACAATTGTTTAAAATACATTTTCCCTCAACAAAGTATTTATCAACATTTGTACATATACACATATATTTAGTTAATTTGGCAGACTGTCTTATCGAACCATAATGTTATCAGACTTCTGATACCAATGGTATAGAAAAAGCACACACAAAAACAATTTCTTTTAAATATTTCCAGATAGCGGCTCTTTGGCTTGTAAACCATAGCAGAACCCTTTTTGGTACAAAACACTAGGAACACCTTCCAAATATTAAGTTGCACCCCCTTTTGCCCTCAGAACAGCCTCAATTCGTTGGGGCATGGACTCTACAAGGTGTCGAAAGCGTTCCAAATGGATGCTGGCCCATGTTGAGTCCAATGCTTCCCACAGTTGTGTCAAGTTGGCTGGATGTCCTTTGGGTGGTGGGCCATTCTTGATACAGACCTGAAACTGTTGAGTGTGAAAAACACAGCAGTGTTGTAGTTTTTGACTCACTCAAACACGTGCGCCTGGCACCTACTACCATACTCCATTCAAAGGCACTCAAATCTTTTGTCTTGCCCATTGTCGTGGCGAATCAGAATTAGTTGGGTAACATAGATAATTAAGATGTTTTATTAGTATAATATGCTTATTTGAGGTACTTGTCATTAGAACGTGTCCATTGGACTCTGGTGTCTTTTCAGTTGCACGTCTACCTTAGCTGGGGCTCAGACACTTGGGGCCCAGAGAGGGGAGAGGTCAGATTTGTCGTCATGGGAATGTGTCTTTACTTATTCTTAAACCATGTGAAGGGATGGCGTGATTAATGGGGAACCAATGACTTGTCTCCACAATGTCTGTGAGCAAGTCACTCCCTCCTTTTCTTTATTGTGGGGAGGATTATGGCAGTGTCTGGACCCTTGTATGTCCTCTGTTAGATCTCACACTTATCCTGGGATATTATATGGCCTAGAGGCTCACTCCCTCCAGTGAGCCTGTCCAGGAGTAGGGTCAAGAGGGGGTTTGCTTGAGATGGGAGTATCTAGAGTTGACAATTGATATATGCCATTGGATGAAATAGTTCTGTTCAATACCGTACCAGGGAGGGATGGTTCTAAGGAGACCAGATACTGGGCTATACCATTAATCCTGTTGACATAGCATTTACTGTCTGATGTGTTTTATGGATATCTGTCATACAAAACTTACCCTTTGTGAACTGTTACTAAGTATCTGTGGTTTGTCAATGTACGTTGAAGGGGGTGTATCGTTGCTATAAAAGATCCCTGTTGCCATTCTGTAATCACCTTCCTGGTTCATTCGAGAGAGTGCATTATTGAAGGTCAAGAACTTTTGCAAAAGTATCTTAATTAAGTATTAAAGATGTAGTTTAACTCGGACTGTGTGTGTTTGTAACTCCTCATTTGGTAATGCGGAAATTAGCCACCACACCATTCACCCTCTGAATGGCACAAATGCACAATCCATGTCTAAATTGTCTCAAGGCTTAGAAATCCTTCTTTAATTAACCTGTCTCCTCCCCTTCAATCTACACTGATTGAAGCAGATGTAATAAATGACATCAATAAGGGATCATAACTTTCACCTGGATTCACCTGTTAAGTCTATGTCATGGAAAGAGCAGGTGTTCCTAATGATTTGTACACTAAGTATATAACCCTTGTTTGAAGGAAACATGCTCATAAGGTTCTAAATGGAACCTGTATGGTGCAATAAATAACCCTTTCCTAAGGTAAAAATAAAGGGTTCCGCTATGGTTACAATCTTTTTTGGGGCTATATACAACACTTTATGGTTCTTTGTAGATCCTTTTGAAGAGCCATACAGGGTTTTTTATTCTGATCAGCCATATTATATTGTTAAAATTCAAATCAAATGTTATTTGTCACATGCGTTGAATACAACAGGTGAAATGTTTACTTACAAGCCCTTAACCAAAGTGTTAAGAAAGTATTTTCTAAATAAACTGAAGTAAAGAAAATAAAAAAATAAAAATAGGAAAAACAACAAATAGTTAAAGAGCAACAATAAAATAACAGTAACGAGGCTATATACAGGGTTGTACCGGTACAGAGTCAATTTCTGTGGGCACAGGTTAGCCTGGATAATTGAGGTAATATGTACATGTAGGTAGAGATAAAGTGACTATGCATAGATAATAAACAGAGTAGCAGCAGCGTAAAAATAGGGGGTCTTATGGCTTGGAGGTAGAAGCTGTTAAGAAGCCTTTTGGACCAAGACTTGGCGCTCCGGTACCACTTGCCGAAGAGGAGAGTCTATGACTAGGGTGGCTGGAGTCTTTGACAATTCTTAGGGCCTTCTTCTGACACCACCTGGTATAGAGGTCCTGGATGGCAGGAAGCTTGGCCCCAGTGATGTACTGGGCTGTACGCACTACCCTCTGTAGTGCCTTGCGGTCGGAGGCCGAACAGTTGCCATACCAGGCGGTGATGCAAACAGTCAGGATGCTCTCGATGGTGCAGCTGTAGAACTTTGAGGATCTCAGGACCCATGCCAAATCTTTTCAGTCTCCTGAGGGGGAATATGCGTTGTCGTGCCCTCTTCACGACTGTCTTGGTGTGTTTGGACCATGATAGTTTGTTGGTGATGTGGACACCAAGGAACTTGAAGCTCTCAACCTGCTCCACTACAGCCCCGTCGATGAGAATGGGGCGTGCTCGGCCCTCCTTTTCCACGATCATCTCCTTTGTCTTGATCATGTTGAGGGAGAGGTTGTTATCCTGGCACCACAATGCCAGGTCTCTGACCTCCTCCCTATAGGCTGTCTCATCGTTGTCAGTGATCAGGCCAACCATTGTGTCGTCTGCAAACTTAATGATGGTGTTGGAGGTGTGCTTATCCATGCAGTCATGGGTGAACAGGGAGTAAAGGAGGGGACTGAGAACGCACCCCTGAGGAGCCCCCGTGTTGAGGATCAGCATGGCAGATGTGTTGTTACCTACCCTTACCACATGGGGGCAGCCCGTCAGGAAGTCTAGGATCCAGTTGCAGAGGGAGGTGTTTAGTCCCAGGGTCCTTAGCTTAGTGATGAGCTTTGAGGGTACTATGGTGTTGAACGCTGAGCTGCAGTCAATAAATAGCATTCTCACATAAATTCCATAGATGTTATTGTGCTAATTGACAAGTTTAATCAAGTCCGTGAGCTGTGGGTCCGTGAGGAGTGAACTGAGAACCACTGACTGATTTAGTCAACTGTTTAGTCAATAGACCCAAGGCCATATGTGAGTCTTTCACAAGACACCATCACTGGCCATAGTAAAATAAAATATGCAATGGCATAACATAACACTTTAGATAAGCGGGAATGACGCTATCATACGGTAGCACACAACGAGCAAATGTTATACATTGTCACGTCCTGGCCAGTATAAGGGTTAATTGTCATTTTAGTTTGGTCAGGACGTGGCAGAGGGTATTTGTTTTATGTGGTTCAGGGTGGTGTGTTAGTTAGGAGGGCGTTTGATTTATTATTCCGGGTTTTTTTGGCACTGTTCCTTGTTTACGTATTTCTATGTTGATCTAGTTAGTTGTATGTCTATGTTTGGTTAATTGGGGTGGACTTCCAATTGAAGGCAGCTGTGTGGTGTTGCCTTTGATTGGAAGTCCTATATTAGTTGGGTGTGTTTGTCTGTTTAATGGTGGGAGATTGTTTCGTGTTTAGCGTGTGTAAGCCTAACAGGACTGTCTGTAAATCGTGAGTTCGTTTTTGTTATTTTTGTATGTTCGTTTTTTTTAGTTTATAAAATGTTCAAAAATGAACTATCACAACCCTGCTGCTTTTTGGTCATCTTTTTCCGACGATGATTTCGCTATATCGTCCTCCGACGAAGAAATCCCTGACATACATTCTGAAAATGCAAATTACAGTATTTTGAAAATACAAAATACATTGGAGTATAGTTCAGCCCAGTGTAATTCAAATTATACAAAATACTCAGAATTAATTAAAATACTTATTTTAAATACAAGTAACAGAAATACTAGGCCTATGTGCCATGTGTACCTGTCCAGATTAACGTGATGTCCACTTCTCTCTGTTGTTGCTACTTGGTGGGTGGCCCAGGAGCTTTTCTCTGTGCACAATGGATCTGTAAAAGCTACCCACATCTTGCCAGCCCCTCACATCAGTGTGAGTACCTACCACCATGTGTTTATTCAAGTGTCATCATGAAACCATAACAAAAGTCATGCATTTGTAACAAGAAGAGTGAGAGTTATGTTGGTGCTATATATCAGTATTTTGAAAATGTGACTGTTTAGCTGATCTGGACTACATTTGAATTATTCTCTAGGATGACTAAAATCCATCATTATCCATGACTACCATCCACATGCAATCCACCACCACTTTTCTAATGAACACCACTCCTCAATCAGCATATTGTACATTTTCTATGTATTTATGATTAATATTCCCTTTTGTCAATAACAGCTTCTAAACATCATGGCCAACATGCTTGACTGAAAATCTTTAAACATGTCTACAGACTTTTAGGTTATGGGGGGGGGGGGGGGGGGGGGGGTGGTTGGTTGCCCATCAGATGTAATATATAATGCCAATATGTCAAAGTTGTCAATTAGGA
The DNA here is from genome assembly GCF_965601325.2 of Salmo salar. NCBI lineage: Eukaryota > Metazoa > Chordata > Actinopteri > Salmoniformes > Salmonidae > Salmo > Salmo salar. Next base: position 34,170,030 of record NC_138297.1, on the reverse strand, counting down.
AATGGTACTGTTCAGAATGGCATGTTCATGACTGTTGATGTTCACAGGACTCTCCAAATGCCATAGTTGAACAAGCACAACCGATGCAGGGGAGGAAAACAGATAGCTCCTCTCTACCACACATTCACCAAGTAATCATCCAATGTTTGCTTCATGAACAATTGTTGCATCTGCTAAAATAAATATATCATTACTTTTTTATATTCTGTTGCTTATGTTTTTTGTGCTAGATGTGAGTAATTTAGCAGATCTGTAGTAAACTCAGCAAAAAAAGAAACGTGCCCTTTTCAGGACCCTGTCTTTCAAAGATAATTTGTAAAAATCCAAATAACTTCACAGATCTTCATTATAAAGGGTTTAAACACTGTTTCCCAACCTTGTTCAATGAACCATTAACAATTAAAGAACATGCACCTGTGGAACGGTCGTTAAGACACGAACAGCTTACAGATGGTAAGCAATTAAGGTCACAGCTATGAAAACTTAGGACACTAAAGAGGCCTTTCTACTGACTCTGAAAGCACCAAAAGAAAGATGCCCAGTGTCCCTGCTCATCTGCGTGAATGTCCTTTAAGCATGCTGCAAGGAGGCATGAGGACTGCAGATGTGGCCAGGGCAATAAATTGCAATGTCCGTACTGTGAGACGCCAAAGACAGCGTTACAGGGAGACAGGATGGACAGCTGATCATCCTTGCAGTGGCAGACCGTGTAACAACACCTGCACAGGATCGGTACATCTGAACGTCACACCTGCGGGACAGGTACAGGATGGCAACAACAACTGCCTGAGTTACACCTGGAATGCACAATCCCTTCAAACATTGTTCAGACTGTCTGCAATAGGCTGAGAGAGACTGGACTGAGGGCTTGTAGGTGTCGCTGGACCAGACAGGACTGGCAAAAAAGTGCTCTTCACTGACGAGTCGCGGTTTTGTCTTACCAGGGGTGATGGTCGGATTCGCGTTTATCATCGAAGGAATGAGCGTTACACCGAGGCCTGTACTCTGGAGCGGGATCGATTTGGAGGTGGAGGGTCCGTCATGGTCTGGGGCGGTGTGGCACAGCATCATCAGACTGAGCTTGTCGTCATTGCAGGCAATCTCAACGCTGTGCGTTACAGGGAAGACATCCTCCTCCCTCATGTGGTACCCTTCCTGCAGGCTCATCCTGACATTGCCCCTCCAGCATGAAAATGTCACCAGCCATATTGCTCGTTCTGTGCGTGATTTCCTGCAAGACAGGAATGTCAGTGTTCTGCCATGGCCAGCGAAGAGCCCAGATCTCAATCCCATTGAACACGTCTGGGACCTGTTGGATCGGAGGTTGAGGGCTAGGGCCATTTCTCCCAGAAATGTCCGGGAACTTGCAGGTGCCTCAGTGGGATATCATCTCACAGCAAGAACTGTCAAATCTGGTGCAGTCCATGAGCAGGAGATGCACTGCAGTACTTAATGCAGCTGGTGGCCACACCAGATACTGATTGTTACTTTTTTAACCCCCCATTTGTTCAGGGACACATTATTCCATTTCTGTTAGTCACATGTCTGTGGAACTTGTTCAGTGTATGTCTCAGTTGTTGAATCTTGTTATGTTCATAAAATATTTACACATGTTAAGTTTTCTGAAAATAAACGCAGTTGACAGGGAGAGGATGATTTCTTTTTTGCTGAGTTTATAATGTATTGTTTTAAAATATGTATTAATTAAATATATATTCAGTCACAAGTCTCTTGGATTATTTTATGTATCGGTGTCCCGTCAACGGAACAGTTGTAAATCATGCAGCGCCTTTTGTCACCATCGCAGATTTTAGAGAAACAACAAATGTCGGTACATATAAGTGTCTTATGTTGGCTGAAAGCTTAAATTCTTGTTATATAACTGCACTGTCAAATTTACGGTAGCTGTTACTGCGAAAAAATGCCATGCTATTGTTTGAGGAGAGCTCCTAACAACAAAATACTTTTTTTCACCGCGATAGGTTTGATAAATTCACCTCTGAAGGTGAAATGTGTACTTATATTCTGAAATCTTGCTCTGATTTATCATCCAAAGGGTCCTAGAGATAACATGAAGTGTCGTTTTGTTAGATAAAATCCTTTTTCATAACCTAAAAAGGTCCATATAGCATGCACGATCGATTTGTATTTCTACTCGTTCAATTTGCAAAGAAAGAAATAGGTGAAAATCTCACCCTAAATGTTATTTCAACCAGTCAAATCACATTCATATGTATTCCTCAGAGATCCTAGAACGTAACGAGACGTCACTATATCATTATGGGTGTAGTATATCCTATAGGACACCAAATTTGGTCAGAGAGCGACGCCTTCATGGCACGCCGATGACGCAGGCCGGTCTTCATTTGATCGACTGTATCTTTGTCAAATAAGCACCAATTGGGGTCAAACAAAGCTAGCTATATAGCCAATGAGCTGGGCTTTACGGAAACCCTGTGTCTGTCACAGAATGTAGGTGCTAACCTATTGTGACAGTATGCCTTTTTCTTTTGGACAAAAATTATAAGGATATAGTGAGTTATGAAGTTCTGAAAACTGTTTGTTTTGCAAATGTTGAACTTATAATATGGCAACTAATACTGGAAAAGCTAAATCAAAGTCCAAGTATACAGGTTTGACAATATTCTTGCAGAAAAATGTAATATGAATGCAAATGTCTCGATTTGCCCATATGTACCTGGGTGACGTCACACTAAATGTCCTGTAGCTGCTCATTCTTCAAGTTATCCGTCTGAAACTTTGTGCATACACTGCTTCCATCTTGTAGACACCATCAGAATTACAAAACGGTTGGTTTTTTCTTTGTATTTTCTTCTACCAGATCTATTGTGTTATATTCTCTTACATTCAATTCACATTTCCACAAACTTCAAAGTGTTTCCTTTCAAATGGTGCCAAGAATATGCATATCCTTGCTTCAGGGCCTGAGCTACAGGCAGTTAGATTTGGGTATGTCATTTAGGGGAACATTTTAAAAAAGGGGGCAATCTGTCACGTCCTGACCAGTAAAAGGGGTTGTTTGTTATTATAGTTTGGTCAGGGCATGGCAGGGGGTGTTTGTTTAGGGTGTTTCGGGGTGTTTTGGTTTATGTTCTATGTTAGTGTATTTCTATGTTCGTTCTATTTGTTCTATTTCTATGCGTAGTTTATTGGGTTGACCTTCAATTGGAGGCAGCTGTTCCTCATTGCCTCTAATTGAAGGTCATATTTAATAGAGGTGTTTTTGTCATGGGATTTGTGGGTAGTTGTTTCTCTGTATAGTCATTTTGTCCTTACGAGACTGTTTTTTCGTCGTTGTTTTGTTTAAGTGATTTGTATCACGTTTCTTTATAAATAAAGAAGAAGATGAGCACTTACATTCCCACTGCGTTTTGGTCCACTCCATACGACGAACGTGACACTATCCCTAAGAAGTTTTAAACAGTCTCATTAGTTTTGGGCTAGACTGTGATCTGTAAATGTCTACTACCCTTACTAAAATGTTGAGTTATTAGAGCTTTCTACAAATATTTTGCTAAGTTTCCTTTTACTACCGCCAAAATGGTAGAGCATGGAATTTGCATAGTGGCTATGCAAATAGTGGCTAATTAGACCCAGTTCATTCAAAAACTAGATTTTCCTGTTTTTTATATATATATTTCCACACTATGAGGTTGCAATAATACTGTAAAATTTTGAAAATTATTTCATTTGAGAGCTGTTTGAAAAGGCCACCTGAAATTTCAGCCCGATTTGATGGGATGGAATTTTGACATTGACTAATAAGAACCTCTGCCAATAACAGCTAGTTTTCAGTTTTCCCCTCCCATTCAAACTACTCCCAAATAGTCCTAGCAAAATCTTTGCTTGAGGAATTGCTCTTTGCTTAGAAGCTATTTTTGTTTCTTTTGACCATTTTAATTTAAAACAATCACAGTAGGGTACTTAATTGTTCCCCAGAAAGGATTTGATATTGAGATAAAAGACCTTTCCAAATTAACTCCAATCCTGACACACACACACACTTCATATCGCAACAACCCTCTCTCTCCTACCTTGAACAGTGCACCAGCCCCCTGACACACACACACCCACGCACACACATACACCACAATGGCCTTCTCATACTTGGAAGAAAACATTGAAGACTGGACACCTGTGGTGGCAATAGTCTCGTTCTCTCTCTCTCTATGTTTTGTAATGCTTTTTTATTCATGATGTTGAAGAGTAAAGATTGGAAAAAAGAGAGGAGCGAGAGGGAAAGGAGAATGGTTAAAGGAAGCATAATTTGACAGTCATCAAATTAGGTTATGAAGACAGAGGGCGATGAAAGGAGGATACAAATGGAAAGAAGAGGGAGAGATGTATAAGGTAGTGTATTATGAAAGGCCCCCTTCCTTCTTTCTTTCTCCCTCTCGCCCTCCTACTTGCTCCCTCTCCTTTCACTGATATCCAGACATTTCTGACAGCATGCCAAGGACTCACAAAGACACAGTGTGTCTGAGTGCGCATACACACACACACACACACACTCTTATTCTGGGTTGACTGCTACTATACTACCTCCCGAGTGGCACAGCAGTCTAAGGCACTGCATCTTAGTGCTAGAGGTGTCACTACAGACCCTGGTTCGATTCCAGGCTGTATCACATCTGGCTGTGATTGGGAGTCCCATAGGGTGGTGCACAATTTGCCCAGCGTTGTCCGGGTTAGGGTTTGGCCAGGGTAGGCCGTCATTGTAAATAAGAATATGTTCTTAACTGACTTGCCTAGTTAACCTGTTTGGTATAGAGGACAGTATTTGCACAGCCGGATAAAAAACGTACCCGATTTAATCTGGTTACTACTCCTGCCCAGTAACTAGAATATGCATATAATTATTGGCTTTGGATAGAAAACACCCTAAAGTTTCTAAAACTGTTTGAATGCTGTCTGTGAGTATAACAGAACTCATTTGGCAGGCCAAAACCTGAGAAGATTCCTTAAAGGAAGTGGCCTGTCTGACCATTTCTTGCCCTCCTTGATCATCTCTAACAAATACAGGGGATCTCTGGCATGACACTTCCTATGGCTCCCATGGGCTCTCAGAAGGCGGGAAAAAGCTGAACGATGTAATTCCATCCCAAGGCTGAAACACATTAGCGCGTTTGGCAAGTGCTCTATCAGAGGGCCATTAGACTGAGGCTCGTGCATGATTTTTCTCTTACAATAGCGATAATATTCCAACCGGGAGACGTTGTATCCGTTCAAACACTGAAAATAGAAAATGGAGTCGTCACATGCACGCGTGCTCCAGTGTCATTGTTCTCAGAACGACCACTTTCCAAAACCCCTACTGTTTTTTGCCCAGGGACTGCAGAGTTATCATTCCACGTTCTGGCGCCTTCTGAGAGCCTATGGGAGCCTTAGAAAATGTCACGTTACAGCAGAGATCCTGTATTTTCGATAAAGAGGCTACAGAAGGCCAAGAAATGGTCAGACAGGGCACTTCCCATATAGAATCTTCTCAGGTTTTGGCCTGCCATATGAGTTCTATTATACTCACAGACACCATTCAAACAGTTTTAGAAACTTTAGGGTGTCTTCTATCCACATCTACTAATTATATGCATATTCTAGTTTCTGGGCAGGAGTAATAACCAGATTAAATCGGGTACGTTTTTTAGCCGGCCGTGAAAATACTGCCCCCTATCCTAAACAGGATATAATGGCTGCTGTAGAAGGTTTTGACCCCCGGTTGCAACTATAATTTTTGGCCTTAATCGCAGGCCCTGCCAACAGTGGTAAAACTTGTTTTGTAAAAATTATTTTAGAGAATTCTGAACATGTGTTATCTCAGAAGTCTGACAATATTGTGTGGTGCTGTTCATGTTATCAACCTATGTATGATGAATTGTTGAAGAAAATAAAAATCAAGTTTGTTGAAGGAATACTTGAATCCCTGTCTGATGATGAACTTTTACCTCCTCATAAAAACAATCTGCTGGTTTTGGACGATATGCTATTTGCAGGTAGCCAACATCCTGAAATTGCATGAGCTTTTACCCAATATACTCATCATAGAAACTTGTCTGTGCTTTACTTGGTGCAGAATGTGTTTCACCAAGGTAAAAACAGCCGTACCATTAGTTTGAACGCCAATTACATGGTTTTGTTCAAAAACTCTAGAGACAAACTACAAATTAACACTCTAGCTCAGCAGATGTACCCGGGAAGGAAATCCTACTTTATGGAGAGCTATGAGGACGCTACCAAAGCGCCATTTTCTTATTTAATCATGGATTTAAAAGCAAATAATCCAGAACACCTGAGGCTCCGAACAGGCCTGTTCCCGTGGGAGTGGCCGGCTGCGTACATTCCTAAAAAGTAACCGCTATGTCTCTGCGTTTAAAAATAAACCTGTCCCTCTTGAGAAGCCTAGTTGGGGCTACAGCTAAAGAACGGAAGGCCATCTTGGATCACTGTTCTTCAGATCTCATATTATCCCTATGTGAGATTGATTTGAATCTTCTCAAAGGGCGCATTCCACTCACCCTGACCCAATTAAAAAAATTAAAGAGACAAAAGACCGCGATCAAACTCTTTGCCAATAAAAGAGCCAGTCTTCGAAAGAAAATACATAGCCTACAACAGTCTGGGGTTTTTCTTCTGCCTTTGCTAACTATAGCGGTGCCCTTCATCACCAGCCTTATTGCTGCCAGGCAATAAGGCTGGTGCCTCAACAAGAGTTGGATAGACTTAAAAAACAAATGCAGGGTCCTGAAAATATCAGACAAACAGCGGAAAATGATTTGGATACGGCCATGAAGGATATTTTGAACCGAAAAGGATTGAACCCCTATGATAAGGTTAAAAAATACACAAACCTCTTGCAATGGTATTTGACCTTGGTAAAACAAGGTGAGAGAGATATCAACCATTTAACACTTTCCCTACCTGAACCTTTAAAAGATGACGCGCCTAGAGAGATCCAAGCCCCTGTAATGCCTGTACCTGCGATCTTACCGGCTGAAGATCAAATGCCTGTTGAAGATAATGTTATGCATGACATGTTGACACATGTTCCGGCACGTAACAGGAAAAATGCTAGATACATTATGAACAAGCTAAAAGACTCAAAGGGGACCGCTACTTGGAATGACAAAGGAGAGTTTATCCTTCAGGGCGCTGTTGTCAAGGGTTCCCATATGCTTGACTTGCTTAAAAGTACCACGGCAGCCCACAAGGTTGCTGATGACAGAAGACCACCAGGGTGGCGTCAGTTTCTTAAGGCCCTGGCAATCCTCAACATTCCCCTCTCGGGGGTACCTAACCATAAGCTTCGTCAACAGATTCAAGCTTTAAAACAAAACCCTTCACCGAGCTACAGCACCCCTAAAGATGCCCCAACAAACCCTCCCCCCTATGAAGGGGATGATGATGACTCATTTAGCCCCATGAACGCCTCCAGACCTTTTCCTAATCCCGATCTCTCGGGGTGGTTAGACTTTTGAATGACTTTTGAATGACTTTTGAATGAATTTTGAATGACTTTTGAACGACTATGATTAAATTCGATAAAGTTTATTAGAAAAATTAAGCAATTTAACATTTGTGGCATTCTTGAAACATTTGACGTGAGCATACACCTTGATTACAAGGTCTTAAAGGACACATATTTGAACACTTTGATATTTTCTAACAAAACAATCTACAACGGCATCATTACTTCTTAAATCATCATTATAAAGAGACATAACATCTTCAAAAGAAACTCCACGGGCTCTTTGACGCAGGTAGAATACACAGTGTTGACCACATGTAGTGGAAAGGTTATCTTTGATGCTGTAGTAGATCTTTGATCCGTTTTTGGTCAAAAGATCTTTAATAGATTTGGGAAAATGTGAAAAACCGGGGGGAAAGCCGTAGGAATCAAAAAAAGTTGAGATTTTTCTTCCTCCTTCATCTTCTAGTGTCACAGCTAGCCAGTGTTCACACGGCATGTGTTTAGGATGGGTATTGACAACAAACATGGCCGGCTGCTCAGGCCATTTCTCAATAGGTAATTCATCACAAGCCCACACTCCATAAAATTGTTTTCCAATCAAGCGGGTCATGAGCCCCTCTAACTCTTGGGTATTCATGTCTTTGCTCAACGATCCTTAATAATAATCCACTAAAACCTGTCTTCGGGCATTCACTTCCAAGATTGAATCAGAGCACGCATAAACAATCATGCTAACTGTACAGGCTAAAGGTGTACGGAAATGCATTTCCAGCCTGTGGTTACCTTGGGACACCACAGACAGATTTCCTGAGGTGTCATCATCAGGGGATAAATTGAAAGCATACAATGTGTAACCCTCTGCAAAATCATTTCTGTCAATAGGTAAAGAGAGATCTTTTAGATGCCTCCCGGTAGCCAGGAATAGATTGTAAAATTCTCGCACAGATATGTTGTTATTCAATTGCGGTTGGAAAGCCTTAGCAGGGACCTGACGTCCGTCCTGACAGAGAGCTACATACTCTGCATTGAAGTGTTGAAAATCAAATGGGTTTTTATGTAAGCTGCCCGTATTAGAGGCGTGATCAACCAAACCTATAACCACGTAGTGGGGTAAAGGGCCTAGAAAAAGGTTTTCTTGACTGCAGATTTTACTGCCCACAGGTATGCTAAAGGTTTTCATGGTAATTCTTTGGAGAGGGTAAAGGGCATTTCCTTTCATCAAAGCCTGTGTGTGACCCAGATGAACTGCCGGAGATACAGACACTTTTGTTTTATAAAAAGCATTGCCCCCAACACTTTTAAACTAAAGTCCCCGTCTTGGGCAAACATCAGACAAAACTCATCCTTGGCCCTGGTTAATTTGAGTCTTAAATCAACCGAATTTAAGAGTAAACGTTCTTGAAAGAAAATGTCAGAGTGTATAGGCCCTAGCAGATGAAACTCTCGAGATTCGACACAGTAGCGAGCGCGTGCTTCCAGTCCTTTGTTTGCACCGGTGGAAGGGTCTATCGATTCCATAGAGACTCCTGCAGTATCCTTGCTAAACAGCCCGGCGCTGAATTGTGTCTTGAGAGTGTCTTTGGAGTAGTTGAGTAAACACTCCATGATGTCCCTATAGGGGTATGTGGCACTGCTTTGACTGATTAGGCGTTCACCCAAAGTCACATCCACTTGGGAGAAGATGGTGGCCAAGGGGTAATTAATGAGACTCACTTTGGCATCGTTTGCAATATTAGTACCATCTCCTTTGGTCACTTTTAGACGTAAAAGCACCAAGGTGTTGTTGAGGTCCAGATAGTTGTCACCATGGCCTGGTATGAAATATTTTATAGGCCCATTGTCGGTAATGGCTGAGAGTGGGGCTATCTCCACATAACTGGACCTGTCTATTGAATGTTGGGTTAAGGGGGCCGTGAAAAGATTGAGCTCTGTCTTTATAGCTTCAGAGGACATGCGGTGCAAAAGAGTCATGTTTCTTGGTTCTTTTAGAAAATACTTCCGAGTATTCTTTTTGGCATTTTAGGTCCAGACCTCACTTTACCACGTCTTTGACTTACTGAGTTTCTTTTAACGGTTAACCTCTGCTTTTTAGGGGTTGGCCTGCGTCTTATACCCGGAGGTCTCTTTTTTGGTCTTCGAGACAACATCATAAGCCCCGAGCCTTCTTGATGCTAGGCATCTGGTGACGCCCTTCGGTTCATAGCATTGGCTACAACCTCCTACTATATTTTTAGCCGCTGATTTTAAATGTGGTTTGGCTATGCTGAGACCTCTCTTCATAAACGGTAAAACCATCCTAAAGAGGTTACGAAATATATCGCCTATCCCCGAACCGTACATGGTCGGGGATCCATGATAGCCGGGTAATCCATTACCCACTTGATCAACATAGTATCAGACGTAGCGGTTAGGGTCGAGATGGTGGTTGTGTTCCATAACCATTTTAATTTATTTGTATTATGTTTATAAAAAAAAAATATATAAAATAAAATAATAATAATATATATATATATAATACTAATAATATATTATATATGTAGAGAAGCTTTGGAGGGCCTAAAGTGGAGTTTAACAATCGTTTTACCATAAGTAAATTCGATGTTTTCGTTCTGATCCGTTTTAAGCTCAACCAGAATGTTCTCAATATATTTCTTACTTACAGGTACGTAGTATGGCTTGTCGTAAATGACAGTGACTATCCCTCCATCCTTTCCCTCTATATGAACTGTTCTCAGGAGGGGCACACAACTGTCTCCTACCCTCTGATATGATATGATGTCGGTATACACAAATATGTTGTAAAACCCTGCATGTATATCCGCAGGGAATGGGGTTAATTTATCTTTCACATACGTCCATTTATTGGGAACCAGCCCCAACATGTAGGCTAAATTATGGGTTTTTATACCCCTATCCGCAGTCCCTGAGATTTGTACACGTTTATGAGTAGGGTTGTAGCTCAAGAGTATTTCCATATTGTTCTGGGTTAGGAGTTCATTCAACTCTGAGACGATCCTGTCGACGGTTCTATAGAACCCTTTTTTAATCTTTATACATTTTGCAGGTTCCGATATCCTTTTGCAATAAAAATCCCGGTCCTTCTCTTTGATATTATACCAGCTGTGGGGGTATGTAATCTCGCTGAGACCTACTTCCCAGGCCTCAGATAACTCTATAGGCTTTGGAAAATTGGTTGTATAATTCGAACTTTGGTTCTTACGATATATGTGTGCAGACCCATTACTGGAGAGGGTCAGGTAGAAGCCGATGTGTTCCATGATGCATTCCTGTGTACACGCAAATGACGTTGTATTTATCATGCCTGAGGGTTTAAGTTAACCCCCGATGCCTCCACCACATCTTGCTCTAAAACCCAACTGTTAAACTTTTGGGGCCAGTTTTTCCAACGGACCAACACCCATTTTTTACCCCTTTCTCTCTTATGATCTAGAATCTCCTCCACGTGAAAGACTTTGTCTTTAACCATCTGTACCTTCTGTAGTTCCTTCTCATAAAACGATCCCTCTATAAGCTCCCCATCATAATCTTTTAATTTGTAGACAGGGGGTATGCGAGGTAGACATTCGGTAACGGTGAACACTTCGCAACTGTAACCTTGCTCATATTTCTTGTCGAAAACACCCCTCAACTTTGATATACGTACCATGTCCCCCACTATGAATTTAAAATAAAAATAAATCTTACGGCGAAGGGGGAACAAACCATACAGATTTTTAAAGACTTGAAAAGAGTTTTCAGAAGAGACCTCTGCGGGCTTCATTCTTATACTCTTATGGTAGCTGTAGTTGTAACCCTTTACTAAATCTTGAACTATTTCGATTTATCTATGCGTGTTGTGAGCTGTAAAATATCGCCACATCCGCTCCTTCAGAGTTCTGTTAAAGCGTTCGACAACTGAAGCTTTCAAATCCGAGCCTGTGGCAAAATGTACTATTTTGTGCTTCTTCATGAGTTTCTGAAAAGTATTATTAAAAAATTATTTTCCGCCATCAGTCTGCACTTTCTTGGGGACTCCTCCTTCCTTCAAGATAGCGCCAAAGGCCCTGGTCAACTCTGCCCCACTCTTATTTCTTAAGACCCTTACAAAGGCCATTTTAGAGAAAATATCTATAACTGTTAGCATGTATCGATATCCATCACTTTTTATCTGCATGGGCCTGCATGTCACATAGATCCGCCTGAAACTGGGACAAGGGATGAGTAGAAAAAAACTATATTTCTTGGAAATTGTTTTCGTACAGGTTTATGCAGAGTATAAGCATCCTGCGCGGCTAACCAATCATCCACTTGAGCAACGCCTAACCGGCTACCTGTTCCTTCAGCTATAGCTCTCTGTAAACGCTCCTTACCCCCATAAGACCCAGGGTTAGAGGGGGTGTAATACACGTTTTTCAACATCTGCTCCACCATCCTTCCTGCCTCTCTGAGGTACAATAACGTTAATGAGCCACTTTCAAATAACGACAACATTTCAGTTTCATTTTTGTATTTTTATTTTTGCAAACATCATGTATTACATATACAGGCAATTTAGGATTTGTTGCAGGATACTTGTCCCCGTTTTCTCAACGATCCCAGCATGCAACACCCTGTATATTTGGTTTAGATTTACAGGCTTGTGTCGCTGAATTTTTAAAACACACACATCAGCTATATAAGTATATAAACAACATGTGATACATGTTACAATTAAACGGTGTTTCAAACAAATAAAGTAAAATCTTAGACAAGTTTGTTTCTAGTTCTTCAGAATCATCCACAAGACGGGAGACCAGTTGTGTCCATTGCATACTCTCGCCCGTATGTCGTACATGATTCATGATTTGCTCCATTTTTAGCACACGCTCTACATTAGCCCATGTATTATGGGTTGTTCACTTTATTTTCAATAATTTGATGCATCACATTTGTAAGTTCTCTCAAAAGAAAAAACGTATTTATTCTCTCTAACAACGTATGTATATAGTTCCCCATTGCTTTACATCTAAATAACAAATTGTCACGCCCTGAGCCTTTTTATGTCTCTATTTAGGTTTGGTCAGGGTGTGATTTGGGTGGGCATTCTATGTCTGTATTTCTATGTTGGGGATTGCTTTGTTTCGGCCGGGTATGGCTCCCAATCAGGAACAGCTGTACATCGTTGTTGCTGATTGGGAGTCATACTTAGGCAGCATGTTTTTCCTTTGGGTTTTGTGGGTAGATATTTTCTGTCTAGGTTTGTGTTAATCCTGACAGGACTGTTTGGCTGTTGTTTCTTTTCGTGTTTTGTTTGTAGTGTTCATTCGTTTATTAAAATCCTTTATGATGAACACATCCTCCGCTGCACCTTGGTCTCATTGCGACGACGGTCGTTACAGATCTACCCACCAAAAACGGACCAAGCAGCGTGGAGGGGAGCAGCACCAGGAGTGGAGGAAGCAGCGTGCTCGGGAGGTGATGGCATCCTGGTCGCTGGAGGAATTGGAGGGAAGAATAGACTGGACTTGGAAACAGCTATTTGACCATTGCGACAACCTGCCGGGGAAGCAGGTGGAGGTGAAGAGGCAGCCCCAAAAATTATTTGGGGGGGGGGCACACGGGGAGATTGGCGGAGTCAGGCGTTAGACCTGAGCCAACTCCCCGTGCTTACCGGAAGCGGCGTGGTACTGGTCAGGCACCGTGTTATGCGGTAGAGCACGCTCATAGCCCGGTGCGCTACATCCCAGCCCCCCGCAAGTGCCATGCTAGAGTGGGTATCGAGCCAGGACGGGTTGTGCAGGCCGTGCGATCTAGACCTCCAGTGCGTCTTCAGGACCTGGTCTATCCTGTGCCTGCGCCCAGAACCAGGCCTCCTGCATGTCTTCCCAGCCTGGCGAGTCCTGTGCCTGCGCCCAGAGCCAGGCCTCCTGCATGTCTCCCCAGCCTGGTGAATCCTGTGCCTGCGCCCAGAGCCAGTCCGGAGCCGCCAGAGCTGCCCGCTAGTCCGGAGCCGCCAGAGCCGCCCGCCAGTCCGGAGCTGCCAGAGCCGCCTGCCAGTCCGGAGCCGCCAGAGCCGCCCGCCAGTCTGGAGCCACCAGAGCCGCCCGCCTGTCCGGAGCCACCAGAGCCGCCCGCCTGTCCGAAGCCGCCAGAGCCGCCCGTTTGTCTGGAGCCGCCCGCCTGTCCGGAGCCGCCCGCCTGTCCAGAGCAGCCAGAGCCGCCCGCCTGTCCGGAGCAGCCAGAGCCGCCCGCCTGTCCGGAGCAGCCAGAGTCGCCCGCCAGCCGGGCGCAGCCAGAGTTGCCCTCCAGTCCGGGGCCCGCTGCGAGGGTCCCCAGTCCGTGGTCGGCGGCAGGAGATCACGCTCTAGGGGAGCCAGTGAAGTGGGGTGAGCCAGTGGTGGAGCGGGGTCTGTGACGCTCCAGAGCCTTCACCGCGGAGAGATGCCCACCCAGACCCTCCCCTATAGGTTCAGGTTTTGCGGCCGGAGTCCGTTACACAAATAGGTATTGTCACTCGGTCTCTGGGGTTTTGTTGAGCCAGAAAGTCATCACGTCCTCCACCACAGCTTCCCGGTATTTGTTGTCGTCCACCAGGGTATGTCGGATTTCTTTGAGTTTCTCGTGGATGTAGATCGCCTCCTTCAGTTCATGTAGGAAAGCCTCAGTTACCCCGTACACTCTGGGAATAGACGGCACAAGACCCATAGACTCCAGGGCTCTGACCAGCGCAGGTATAAACCTGCAGGACCACAGTCTTTTCACCAGCTCCTCAAAATGGTTGAAGTAGTATTTTGGGGGCTCGAATAAACACGGATGCCGGCGCTGGCTGGGGTGATTGATCTCACAACCGATGCATTTTTCACGTATATACTCTCCAATCACCACGTTTAAAAGTGTGGCTACAGAGGCCTTGATGGTGTCCCCAAAAATAGTACTGACCACCCCATCAAACACATCCTCAGGCTGTGGACAAGTAGGGGGTGTCGCGGGTCTTGGCTGGGGGGGAGTAGAATGGTTGGCTGCGAGGCATACAGTCCTTAGGGTCTGGCCCCCATGACGTATCAGATTCCAGGTATGTTATAGGAATATCCATGGTATATGCTGAAATGAAGAAGTGGAGGCTTTAAGGGACCTCCTTTCATTGTAGAACCAGGCCTTTGGGGGGTCAGGGTGTGGTTAATGCAGCCGCGTACTTAGTTTTTTTTGGGGGCTGACCCTTCTGAGGATGACCCTTCTTGGGTTTCTTTTGAATCATAATCCTCAGGATTCGTATATACTATGCACTTCCTTAGCCGAACAATGCTCTGCCACTGTTGGCTCTGTACAAAAAGAACATCCAACAACTCTAACATGCTCAACTCCATTAGATACCAACTTTTAAAAGGAATAAGCATGCGCAACCTGAAATCCCCAGTCAGGCCACCATCACGAATGTTTTGGTTGCGGGTTTCCTCGCTGCTGATATAGAACTCCACATGGAAGTCCATTCTTTCTCTGTATTTTCACCCTGTGAAATACTCTTCCTGAGGAGTCTGGGGTACCTTCCCAACGGGTCTCGTAGCCCATGAACAAGCTATACCCCTTGGTGATAACTCTCAGTTCGGGACACAAAACCTTGCGAAAAACCGACCAGGCTTCAGCCCTATAGTCCACTCCTAAAGTCTGGTCTGTATATTCTCCACCTTTGGCTACAGTATAGAGTTTCACTCTACGGGCCGGGTAATCAAACTGATACCCCCAGTGCTGTCCATTAGACATCATCACTTGATCTTTCAGTGCAGTTGCGGGCGGTATTTAGGTTCTACACACACATAGAAACCACTTTTTTGGCACGTCGTATATTGTTGCTTTATACTGGGTCTTTTCTCTATGTTTCAACCGCGGTCCTGCTTCCGTTGTTACGGTCATCACTGCTTTACCAAAATCCATGTTTATTTTTAAGATCTTGTTTAGTGTTCTGGGGCCGCATGTGTGTCTAGGGCGTATTTATAAGACGTCTGCCTCCAACACATAGCCCCCCGGACATTCCTAATTCATAGACAACAACCCTAAGAGCAATAAAATAAGGGGGTGTGGGGGCCATCCTCTTTGAAATGTTCAAACACAACCCCCCCAGTTCAATGAGGTCCCTACACATCAATCATTATGACCACTTCAAAGAGATGCAATATAGATATAAAATAACACACACTCTAACACGTGACAGATGCAACTATATGATCCTAACCACGTGACAACTTCCCGCCAGGATGTCCTGACCGGATGCCTTTATTTGGGCATGTACGCCCCAGCCGGACATAGGGTCATAAATCACAATTTTGAACGATGCCGTCTACTTTATTCTCTCTCACTTGCAGTCATCTTTGCAAGACGGCCACTCCTTGGGAGAGTAGCAACAGTGCTAAACTTTCTCAATTTCTAGACAATTTGTCAAGGCTTTTAGAGATAGTTTTGTAACCCTTTCCAGCTTTATGCAAGTCAAGACCCATATACAGCTATGGGTCTTCTGAGATCTTTGTTCGAGGCATGGTTCATGTCAGGCAATGCCTCTTGTGAATAGCAAATTCAATTTTTTGGAGTGTTTTTATAAGGCAAGGAAGCTCTAACCTGTTGGGGCTAGGGGGCAGTATTTGCACGGCCGGATAAAAAACTTACCCGATTTAAACTGGTTACTACTCTTGCCCAGAAACGAGAATATGCATATAATGTCATTGAGGGGAACTCCTCGGAGCAGTGCCCACGATGTAGCTACTCCTCTAGTAGAATGCACCACTACAGCAGACGGCAGAGGCCGGCTGACCAGCCGATACGCTGCAGTAATAGTGTCCATAATCCAATGTGAGAGTCTTTGTATCGATAGACTCTAGCAAACAAATAGCCGATCAGACTGTCGTATTGTCTGTGTTTTTGTAATGGGGAAAAAACACCCAGCTCACCAGCAGCCGCAGGAGGAGCACATGCGGACAAAAGGGCCGGTTCACATCTGTCAAACAGGATGTATGGCAAGAATGAGGTGCTCACCGAAAAGGCATGAAGTTCACTCACCCTCTTAGTGGAAGTAATAGCCAACAGGAATGCCACCTTCATGGATAAGTGCTTCAAAGTCATTGACTCTAGGGGCTCGACGGCAGCTTAGCGAGTGCTGACAGCACCACGTCAACGTTTGGTTTGGCACGTCAAACTCCCTTCATAAATTTGGAGAGCAATGGGTAGCCAGCCATGGGTCCCTCTTGGCCTTCATCATGGCATGCCAAGATAGCAGCTACATACACTCTCAATGTGGATGCCACTCGGCCCGCATCGAGCAGTGACTGTGAAAACCTTAAGGGGCAGCTGCAATGGGTTGCTCGAGAAGAGACAAGAGAAGGCTGAACCATGGAGGTCTCCACCAGCATGGAGCTATCAAGAGCAGCTGGTGGCCAATCAAGACGACCCTGTCTAGGGTAGTTGTGATCAGGGGAATTGGTGAGAAAGCATAAAGCGGCGTTGCCGGCCAATTGTGTATGAGGGTGTCCAGACACATAGGCTCCGACATTGAGAACCAGCTGTGGCAATGAGTGTTCTCCTGAAATGCAAACAGATCCACCTGTGCTCTCCCCCGAACCTGTCCCAAAGCTGTAGCACCAGCTGAGGGTGCAGACTCTAACCTGTTAGGGCTAGGGGGCAGTATTGACACGGCTGGATAAAAAACGTACCCGATTTAATCTGGTTACTACTCCTGCCCAGTAACTAGAATATGCATATAATTATTGGCTTTGGATAGAAAACACCCTAAAGTTTCTAAAACTGTTTGAATGGTGTCTGTGAGTATAACAGAACTCATATGGCAGGCAAAAACCTGAGAAGAGTTCATGCAGGAAGTGGCCTGTCTGACAAGGTGTCGTTCTTCTTGTCTCTGTTTATTGAAGAGTGAGGATCTTAGCTGTCCCGTGACACTTCCTATGGCTGCCATAGGCTCTCAGAAGGCGGCAAAATGCTGAATCGTGGCTTTGCAGGCTCTGGCTGAAAAAAAGTAGCGCGTTTGGGTAGTGGCTGGTTACAGTACTGTGAGACTCAGGCTCGTGCCCGCGTCGACCGAAAGCTTTGTTTTCTTTCCTCTGTTTAGCTAAATGGACATTCACGGTCGGAATATTATCGCTTTTTTACGAGAAAAATGGCATAAAAATGGATTTTAAACAGCGGTTGACATGCTTCGAAGTACGGTAATGGAATATTTAGAAATCTTTTGTCACGAATTGCGCCATGCTCGCGACCCTGATTTACCATTTCGGATAGTGTCTTGGAACGCACGAACAAAACACCGCAATTTGGATATAACGATGGATTATTTTGGACCAAACCAACATTTGTTATTGAAGTAGCAGTCCTGGGAGTGCATTCTGACGAAGACAACAAAGGTAATGAAACTTTTGTAATAGTAAATCGGAGTTTGATCAGGGCTAAACTTGGTCGGTGTCTAAATGGCTAGCCGTGATGGCTGGGCTATCTACTGAGAATATTGCAAAATGCGCTTTCACCGAAAAGCTATTTTAAAATCGGACATATCGAGTGCATAGAGGAGTTCTGTATCTATAATTCTTAAAATAATTGTTATGTTTTTTGTGAACGTTTATCGTGAGTAATTTAGTAAATTCACCGGATGTTTGCGGGGGGTATGCTAGTTCTGAACGTCACATGCTAATGTAAAAAAGCTGGTTTTTGATATAAATATGAACTTGATTGAACAAAACATGCATGTATTGTATAACATAATGTCCTAGGTGTGTCATCTGATGAAGATCATCAAAGGTTAGTGCTGCATTTAGCTGTCTTCTGGGTTTTTGTGACATTATATGCTAGCTTGAAAAATGGGTGTCTGATTATTTCTGGCTTGGTACTCTGCTGACATAATCTAATGTTTTGCTTTCGTTGTAAAGCCTTTTTGAAATCGGACAGTGTGGTTAGATTAACGAGAGTCTTGTCTTTAAAATGCTTTAAAATAGTCATATGTTTGAAAAATGGAAGTTTTCGGATTTTAGAGGAATTTGTATTTCGCGCCACGCCCATCATTGGATATTGGAGCAGGTGTTCCGCTAGCGGAACGTCTAGATGTAAGAGGCTATTAGAGGAGTCTGTAATTTGCTTTCTAATGATCATGATCTTTTCCTCAAAGAAGTTCATGAATTTATTACTGCTGAAGTGAAAGCCATCCTCTCTTGGGAAATGCTGCTTTTTAGTTAGCTTTGCGACAGTATCAAAAAGAAATTTCAGATTGTTCTTATTTTCCTCAATTAAGTTGGAAAGATAGGATGATCGAGCAGCAGTGAGGGCTCTTCGATACTGCACGGTACTGTCTTTCCAAGCTAGTCGGAAGACTTCCGGTTTGGTGTAGCGCCATTTCCGTTCCAATTTTCTGGAAGCTAGCTTCAGAGCTTGTGTATTTTCTGTATACCAGGGAGCTAGTTTCTTATGACAAATGTTTTTAGTTTTTAGGGGTGCAACTGCATCTAGGGTATTGCGCAAAGTTAAATTGAGTTCCTCAGTTAGGTGGTTAACCTCTCTGGGCTAGGTGGGACGAAATCGTCCCACCTACGCAACAGCCAGTGTAATCCCGTGGCGCGATTTTCAAATACCTTAGAAATGCTATTACTTCAATTTCTCAAACATATGACTATTTTACACCATTTTAAAGACAAGACTCTCGTTAACCTCTCTAGGCTAGGCGGGACGAATTCGTCCCACCTACGTAACAGCCACTGCTATCCAGTGGCGCGATTTTCAAAACCTTAAAAATCCTATTACTTCAATTTCTCAAACATATGACTATTTTACAGCCATTTAAAGACAAGACTCTCGTTAATCTAACCACACTGTCCGATTTCAAAAAGGCTTTACAACGAAAGCAAAACATTAGATTATGTCAGCAGAGTACCAAGCCAGAAATAATCAGACACCCATTTTTCAAGCCAGCATATAATGTCACCAAAACCCAGAAGACAGCTAAATGCAGCACTCACCTTTGATGATCTTCATCAGATGACAACCCTAGGACATTATGTTATACAATACATGCATGTTTTGTTCAATCAAGTTCATATTTATATCAAAAACCAGCTTTTTACATTAGCATGTGACGTTCAGAACTAGCATACCCCCCGCAAACTTCCGGGGAATTCGCTAACATTTTACTAAATTACTCACGATAAACGTTCACAAAAAGCATAACAATTATTTTAAGAATTATAGATACAGACCTCCTCTATGCACTCGATATGTCCGATTTTAAAATAGCTTTTTGGTGAAAGCACATTTTGCAATATTCTAAGTACATAGCCCAGGCATCACGGGCTCGCTATTTAGACACCCGGCAAGTTTAGCACTCACCATAATCATATTTACTATTATAAAAATGTCATTACCTTTTGTTGTCTTCGTCAGAATACACACCCAGGACAGCTACTTCAATAACAAATGTTGGTTTGGTCCAAAATAATCCATCGTTATATCCGAATAGCGGCGTTTTGTTCGTGCGTTCCAGACACTATCCGAAATAGTAAAGAAGTGTCACGCGCTTGGCGCAATTCGTGACAATAAAATTCTAAGTATTCCATTACCGTACTTCGAAGCATGTCAACCGCTGTTTAAAATCAATTTTTACGACATTTTTCTCGTAGAAAAGCGATAATATTCCGACAGGGAATCTCCTTTTCGGCAAACAGAGGAAAAAATCCCAAAGGCGGGGGCGGTCGGGGTCACGCGCATAAGCTAGTGTCTCTTGATGGGCCACTTGAGAAAGGCGATAATGTGTTTCAGCCTGGGGCTGGAATGACGACATTCTGTTTTTTCCCGGGCTCTGAGCGCCTATGGACGACGTGGGAAGTGTCACGTTAGAGCAGAGATCCTTAGTAAATGATAGAGATGGAAAAGAAGTTCAACAAATGGTCAGACAGGCCACTTCCTGTAAAGGAATCTCTCAGGTTTTGACCTGCCATTTGAGTTCTGTTATACTCACAGACACCATTCAAACAGTTTTAGAAAATTTAGGGTGTTTTCTATCCATATGTAATAAGTATATGCATATTCTAGTTACTGAGTAGGAGTGGTAACCAGATTAAATCGGGTATGTTTTTTATCCAGCCGTGTCAATGCTGCCCCCTAGCCCTAACAGGTTAATCTAACCACACTGTTCGATTTCAAAAAGGATTTACAACGAAAGCAAAACATTAGATTATGTCAGCAGAGTACCCAGCCAGAAATAATCAGACACCCATTTTTCAAGCTAGCATATAATGTCACAAAAACCCAGAAGACAGCTAAATGCAGCACTAACCTTTGATGATCTTCATCAGATGACACACCTAGGACATTATGTTATACAATACATGCATGTTTTGTTCAATCAAGTTCATATTTATATCAAAAACCAGCTTTTTACATTAGCATGTGACGTTCAGAACTAGCATACCCCCCGCAAACCTCTGGTGAATTTACTAAATTACTCACGATAAACGTTCACAAAAAAACATAACAATTATTTTAAGAATTATAGATACAGAACTCCTTTGTGCAATCGAGGTGTCCGATTTTAAAATAGCTTTTCGGTGAAAGCACATTTTGCAATATTCTCAGTAGATAGCCCAGCCATCACGGCTAGCTATTTAGACACCCACCAAGTTTAGCCCTGACCAAACTCCGATTTACTATTACAAAAGTTTGATTACCTTTGGTGGTCTTTGTCAGAATGCACTCCCAGGACTGCTACTTCAATAACAAATGTTGGTTTGGTCCAAAATAATCCATCGTTATATCCAAATAGTGGCATTTTGTTCGTGCGTTCAAGACACTATCCGAAGTGTAAATAAGGGTCACGAGCATGGCGCAATTCGTGACAAAAAAAATCTAAATATTCCATTACCGTACTTCGAAGCATGTTTAAAATCCTGTTTAAAATCGCTGTTTAAAATCCATTTTTATGCCATTTTTCTCGTAAAAAAGCGATAATATTCCGACCGGGAATCTGCGTTTAGGTAAACAGACGAAAGAAAACAAGGCATGGGGTCGACGCGGGCATGCGCCTGAGTCTCACAGTACTGTAACCAGCCACTACCCAAACGCGCTACTTTTTTTCAGCCAGAGCCTGCAAAGCCACGACTCAGCTTTTTGCCGCCTTCTGAGAGCCCATGGGAGCCGTAGGAAGTGTCACGTAACAGCAGAGATCCTCTGTAATGGATAGAGATAATCAAGAAGGGCAAGAAATTGTCAGACAGGCCACTTCCTGCATGGAATCTTCTCAGGTTTTGGCCTGCCATATGAGTTCTGTTATACTCACAGACACCATTCAAACAGTTTTAGAAACGTTAGGGTGTTTTCTATCCAAAGCCAATAATTATATGCATATTCTAGTTACTGGGCAGGAGTAGTAACCAGATTAAATTGGGTACATTTTTTATCCAGCCGTGTCAATACTGCCCCCTAGCCCTAACAGGTTAACTGATTTTTGTCCTCTGATGTCCTTGGGTAGGCAGAGGGAGTCTGGAAGGGCATCAAGGAATCTTTGGGTTGTCTGAGAATTTATAGCACGACTTTTGATGCTCCTTGGTTGGGGTCTGAGCAGATTATTTGTTGCGATTGCAAACGTAATAAAATGGTGGTCCGACCCTTTTGGAGTGGGTCTGTGGACTTTTCCATGTGAATATTAAAGTCACCAAAAATGTGAATATTATCTGCTATGACTACAATGTCCGATAGAAATTCAGGAAACTCAGTGAGGAACGCTGTATATGGCCCAGGAGGCCTGTAAACAGTAGCTATAAAAAGTGATTGAGTAGACTGCATACATTTCATGACTAGAAGCTCAAAAGACAAAAACGTTGTTGTTTTCTTTTTTGTAAATTGAAATTTGCTATCGTAAATGTTAGCAACACCTCCGCCTTTGCGGGATGCACGGGGGATATGGTCACTAGTGTAACCAGGAGGTGAGGCCTCATTTAACACAGTAAATTCATCAGGCTTAAGCCATGTTTCAGTCAGGCCAATCACATCAAGATTATGATCAGTGATTAGTTCATTGACTATAACTGCCTTTGAAGTGAGGGATCTAACATTAAGTAGCCCTATTTTGAGATGTGAGGTATCACGATCTCTTTTAGTAATGGCAGGAATGGAGGAGGTCTTTATTCTAGTGAGATTGCTAAGGCGAACACCGCCATGTTTAGTTTTGCCCAACCTAGGTCGAGGCACAGACACGGTCTCAATGGGGAGCTAGAAGAGCTAGACGACCCTGAACTCCAACACATTGATTTGTTGACCACTCCATGGGGAGATCCAGCGGGCAGCTGCCTCTGATCACGGCACCTCAACCCGTCAGAGAGGCTTCAGTGCACACCAGTTCTCTGCCATGGACTCTGATCAGGCTCACCCCCCTTAACAGGAAGGAGTGGGATAGCCACTTTGATAGGGTCCTCAAACATGCACTCATCACCAACAGTTGACGGTGTCTGTGTTTTGGGTGCTGGCCATGGGAGTTGAACCATCGCTGAATGATGGAGAATGCCTAGCGGAACCAACAGTGAAGCCACCGTCAGTAGGTCAAGTAACTGTTGGTACTCTAACACTGACATGGCTCGTCCGACCTGGAATGACTCTTCTCATTTAGGGCGAGGCCCAGAACTCAAATGTGGTTCAAGAGGGTCCTCGTGTCCGTTGTGGCCTGTTCATTGGATGCTGTAGACTACTATAGGTTGACATTCCATCTGAACTCATTCGGAAACATTCAGTCAACCAGGGTGTCAACACTAGAAGTCCCTGAGACATTTGAGGCACCAGGATTATAGCGGTGGCCAGCATTGGAATTTTTTGTTCGTAGCCTTCCATCACTGTATTCAGTGCCCAAGGGGACTCCACTTGCATCTCTGTTTGGCCTTTGGGCCTGTGAGAACCTGCCAATGCCAACGGCAAACACCTCAGGGTGACTGCAGACTGCCACCCTTCTTAGACGTAGTCTGCTGCCTGTGGGCAGAGACACCTCACATTTCTCAAGGTGAAAAGCCATACTGGAAATGGTTGTTTCTCTTCGTGGGAAGAAAAGATGGGTAGTATATACCTTGCAGTATAACAAAATAATATGGCAACTCCAGCTACACGCTGCGTAAGAACAGCTGTTATGTGAGTTTCTAAGGGAAACTAGGATAGTTACTGTCTCTACTGTAAACTAATGTAACAAAACTATAGTAAACCCAGCTATATACTGAAACCCTCAGTGTAATCGATCTGAGATGTGAGTTTCCAGGGGAAACTAGGATAGTTACTGTCTTGACTGTAAGTACAACAGAAAACTAGTAAACCCCAGCTACACACTGTGCAACACCACAGCGTAATAGCTGAAAAGTGAGTTTCCAAGGGAAACTAGAATAGTCACTGGACACTAGCATAGTTACTGTATGTAGCCTACTGTAAGTACTGCAACAGAAAAACTATAGTAAACCCAGCTACACACTATGTGAAAAAAAACAATATTGTAATAGAGCTGTCAGTTTCCAATTAAGGGATAGTTACTGTCTGTACTGTAAAGTAGTGGAACAGAACTATAGTAAACGCAGCTACACACTGAAACCTGAGCTGAGATGTGAGTTTCCAAGGGAAACTATGATTGTTACTGTTTGTACTCTAAAATAGTGTAACAAAAACTATCGCAACCCAGCAACTGTGAAAAAACACCAGTGTAATCTCACTATTGTTGGGCTAATATAAACTCAGCCTAATACTGGAAAATGAAGCCAACAGTATTAAATTACTGTAGCTATAGTATACACTGCACAATACTGTACGATAGTATAGAATGGGACCTACAGTATCAGCCTTAGTCTCATATACTATCTGAAGGAGGAGAGAGGTGAATGGCTGCATCTTTTCCGTGTGAACAAAATTCATCCAACAGTGTACTATACTGTTTATAGTAAACACTGTGCAATAGTAAAGATTACTACGGACCCAGTATCAGCCTTTGTCTCATACACTATCTGAAATGATGAAGAGGCGACATGAATGGCTGTAACTTTTCCTTGTGGTAAAATAATGTAGCCAACATTGTAATATACTATGTCTATAGTAAACCCTGTGCAATACTGTATAATAGTAAAGATTACTACGGACCTACAGTATCAGCCTTTGTCTCATACACTATATGAAATGGAGAGGCGACATGAATGGCTGTAACTTTTTCTTGTGGAAAATAATTAAGCCAACAGTGTAAACTGCCTGACCGTGAAGGGGCAGGGCATTCTACCTCACGCACGTTTCTAGGTTATGTCTTGCTTTATACGTTTGTTATTTTAACAAAAACATAACCAATCTTTGTTAAACATAAATACCAAACTTGTTTTTGCATGGAGTCCGCTACGCCGTTAGCTTTTAACAGTAGGACTGCTATTTCTTGTCCTGGAATCCCGCTTAACTGACAGGTTAAAGTCTGCTTGAAAGAGCAGCTAACCTAGCTAAACTGCTAATGTTAGCCATCAAGCTAATGAAGTTATCCCCAGATGAGTTTCCCAATGGAGCTCTCTTTGTCTGGAGAAGTAAATGAACGGTTCCAGCGCTGTAGGAGCTCTATCTACAATGCTTTGTTTCGGGACAAACTGGATCACTAAGAATTCCAATGCGGCAATTGTTTGCTTGCCGAGGCTTGAGGTGGCTTCCTTGATCACTCAGGTTGCCAGCCTGCATAAGAAACTGGGTAAAACGCAAAGTGGAATGTTTACCCTTTCTACGCCGGTGTTGGATGCATCACCGTCTTGTCATTTGTCATTATCCGTTCGCTAGGGGAGCCATCTCTGATAGCAGAGTCGAAGAAGCACAGCAAGAGGAGCATGGCAATCAATGATGGTTGCATGTCACGAGCCGTGGAAGCCAAAGACAGCAGCCTTCCGCAAAGCAGTCTACACTCCCAATGAGAGGCCCAGAGCAGATACAAACAATGAATAGTTTCGCCGCCCTAGAGCCTGATCTTCTTGTACCTTCGTCGGTGGGCGTACCTGTGTCTGCGGCCGCTGTGCCTACTCCTACGATTTCAAAGTCGATGTCGGCACCCTTCCGTCCCTGCTCTGGATCAAGCGGGGCTTCTCCATCTGTCGAGGCCTGCACCATCCTGTGAAGCGTGGGAGTGGGAGGATTTCCTCGTCCTTCTCGCCAGCCGTGATTTTGGGCAGCTCCATTGTAAGAAATGTGACTGTTCCTGGTTCCTGAGTAAATTACATTACTAAGCTGTTCCCGAATGTACTATGCCAGGACATGGACATTGATTCTATCGTAGTCCATGAGGGTTTTAATGACATTATGAAGGGCAGCTCTGAACAGTTGAAACTGGATTTCAAAGAGATGATTGACTCTCTGCTAGACACTAAGAAAAGACCCATCATATCAAATCAAATTTTATTAGTCACATGCGCCAAATACAACAGGTGTAGACCTTACAGTGAAATGCTTACTTACGAGCCCATAAACGACAGTGCAGTTTAAAATAAGAATAAGAATAAGAGATAAAAGTAACAAGTAATTAAAGAGGAGCAGTAAAAAATAACAATATATACCGGGGGGTGCCGGTACAGAGTCAATGTGTCAATCATAGTCTGCTGCTGGAAAAATGTATGTGTTACGCTGTACACCCCCTGCTCTATTGTGGATAAAGAGTCTAACAGAACAAAGAGGGTGTTATTTAATGGAAGCCTCTCCAACATAATCCAGGTAGAATCAGGTATTCTCAAGGGAAGCTGTCTAGGCCCCTTACTTTATTCAATCTTTACTAACGACATGCCACTGGCTTGTGTCTATGTATGCGGATGACTCAACACTATACACATCAGCTACTACAGCGACTGAAATGACTGCAACACTTAACAAAGAGCTGCAGTTAGTTTCAGAATAGGTGGCAAGGAATAAGTTAGTCCTAAATATTTGAAAAACTAAAATCAATGTATTTAGGAAAAATCATTCACTAAACCCTAAACCTCAACTAAATCTTCTAATGAATAATGTGGAAATTGAGCAAGTTGAGGTGACTAAACTGCTTGGAATAACCCTGGATTGTAAACTGTCATGGTCAAAACATATTGATACAACAGTAGCTAACATGGGGAGAAGTCAGTCCATAATAAAGTGCTGCTCTGCCTTTTTAACAACACAATTAACAAGGCAGGTCCAACAGGCTTTAGTTTTGTCGCACCTGGACTACTGTTCAGTCGTGTGGTCAGGTCTCATAAAAAGGGACTTTGCAGTTGGCTCAGAACAGGGCAGCATGGCTGGCCCTTGGATGTACAGAGAGCAACCATTAATAATATGCATGTCAATTTCTCCTGGCTCAAAGTAGAGGAAAGATTGACTTCATCACTACTTCTATTTGTGAGAGGTATTGACATGTTGAAAGCACCGAGCTGTCTGTTTAAACAACTAGCACACAGCTCAGACAGCCATGCATACCCCACAAGACAAGCAACACAAACATAGGCACAGACACATGCATACACACACATGATAACATACGCACCATACACACATGTACACATGGATTTTGTGTTGTAGATATGTGGTAGTGGAGTAGGGGCCTGAGGGCACACACTTAGTGTGTTGTGAAATCTGTTATGTGCCCTGTGCAAGATGAACCGTGGTGCACCTCACGACACACTAGCTCACTCTCAAGGGAGAACTGGAATGGCAGCTATTTAAGGGGGTCAGCCGTAGCACTACTCGGTACACGGGACTAATCTGAAATTCTTACTCAGAGTGTATCCTGTCGTGCGGAAGGATACCATATTGGAGTGATCCAATAAAGTGCTACATAACTCCAATTATACTGAATGAAGTGTCTGAGCCGCAATCTGAGGACCAATGAAATCTGATTCCCTTCCTCTTGCAAAGATGATCCTTAGTTTGAGGAAGACTACTGATTAAATATTTTATTAATCACCAGTTTTTTTGTGTGTTAAAAAATAGTAATGTAAAAGCCCCATGCAGTCTTTTTATTTTATTTTTAAATCATCACTTTATATTTAATAAATCATTTTTGAAAATGTATTTCCCTGAGCCTCCTTGGGCCACTGAAATGCTCAGTCCTACTGTGGGCGTGGGGATACAAACTGGAATATAGTTACATACATCTAGAGCCCACCACCTCATTTGGAGCTGGAGTTGGACACTGAAATTTACAAACTTCCACAGGTGTGTAGGCTACTTTGTTTTGTCATCAAAACAAAATGCATATATCCCACATCTTAAAATGAAACAGACAGTGTTTTAACTAATTTGCAGCTATAAAACAAACAGACAATCATAATATCAGTCAAACATCAAATTCCCAGTTTGTGCTACAAAACTAACTTTATAAGACATTTTAAAAAGAGGTTCTTATTTGACTCAAAATTCCATGACATAGAGTAAGACATTGTTGGCAGAATAGATGGATGCAGTTCAATGGATGATTAACATAATTAACCAATAAATGTATTGGTAGTCGTACAAATATTGCTATCAGGTTGTAAATCACAGCTGGCCTGGTACATGCTTTGCTTCCTCCAGCCATTCGGGATGCACTGTTTCAGTTTCAATGACTCAATATTTTGGACAAAAACAGACAAACGTAACTAATGTAACCAGGCCATGATCACAAGTCAGTCATAACGTGGCTAATAGGCTAGCTTATCTATTTAGTTATTTATTTATTTGGCACGCTAAAGACACAGAGCCTAATGTTAGCTAGTTAGCTAGCTGCTGGGAGGATGTTGTCATTGGACGAGTGGGTGAGTGGGCGACTTTTTCCCCTCACATCGTTTTTCGGTGGCTACAGCTAGAGATGCAGGTGTAATTTTGTTAGATAGCAGGAAATGTGTTTCACTTTGCTAGCTAGCTATGCTGCACTTAAACGACTGTTATCCACAGTTAGCATATCTCTTAATTGTCAATCAAATGTATTTGGCATCGGTCAAATGGGTGGGCAGGTAGGCACGTTACCATGTAGCTGTCAAAATGTGGGTTGGGACACGCGTGCATTGGCAGACAAGCTGCAGAATGGCGAGCAGGCTACTATTCCAGATTGTTTATCAGTGCAATGTTGAGAGGGTTTACCTGATGTTCCCTCGTTAGATTTTAGCTCATCTCACTCTGGCTAAGATGACTTGTTGATCTTGTTGTTGTTCTCTGACCTATTCAAGTAGTGTCAGTGTCTAAACATTAGACCTAGAATGGCGGTATCATCAGACTGGACAATATCAGGGTGTCTACTTGTACATTAATTTGTATACAGTGCAAATAAGTTGGTGAACTCTCAGCCTTGGGGGGAAACTTAATGACCTTGGGTTCAGGCAGGGTCTTGTTCATTTGGACCTGCTGGGTCTTGTTGGTCAGAAATGAGTGATCCCACCTGATGATATTGGGTTTGACTGGCATCTGTCTGAGCTTACTGAGGAGGATGTGTGGCTCCAATATGTTAAATGCTGAACTAACATCCGCAAATAGCATTCAAGCATAGGCCTTGGGGTTCTCCAGATGTTGCAGGATGAGATGCACTATGCTGAGGATTGCTTCATCAGTGACACATTTGTATTTGTAAGCAAACTGATATGGGTCCAACAGTGTGTTTAGTCTGACTGAAGCTTACACGCCATGATCTTTTCAAGACACAACATTACAATGGAGGTCAGAGCAACATGCTTACAGTCTTTGTTTTCTTTGGGAGAATGCTTTTTGGGAAGAGGAGTGATGATTGCCTTCTTCCAACGAGATGGAACTATATGGGAATGTATAGACCTCTGAAAGACAGGGACCCAGGCTGGTGGAAGTTCCTCTGCTCAAAGCAGAGACACCATCAGGGCCTGTTGCCTGTTTGCTTAAAGACTCTTGTGGCCTCTCTAGGGTTAAATTTGAACTTGGTGTTGAGCATGTTAACACACTTAGCAGAGAAGTAATGTCAGTCAAACTTTATGTAGAAGTCATTAAGTTAATTTGCCATTGTCTTTTCGTCTGTTGTGTACAGTGGTTTTCTGGTGGGAGTCATATTAGTGATAGATTTTATTGTTAACCCTTGTTCTTGAATACTCTTCATTCTAAGCTGGATTGCTGCCCAATTCTACAAGAGTAATTATATTGAGTCAAACACAATTTTTTTGTCATCATTTGATGATAGTCAAATAGATGCCATAGGTTATAATAATCAAACATAGATTTATTGGTAAATGAAAAATCGGTAGGTATTTTGATTCCCAATTATACAAGAGTAATTATAATGAGCCTTATTCACAAAATACATTTGTATTGTCATCATCAGAGAGCCGAACAGATGTCATAATGAGATATAGGCCTAATAATGAAAATGTATTGGTAATAAATAAAAAACTGGTAGACTAATAACATCAAAATAACTTTTATTTTCAGATTTAGGCTATATCACTTAGGTGTTTGTTGTGTGTTTTGTTAACATTCAAATGGCATAGTATGATTCTCTGACAAGAATAGAGTGCCTTTTAGCTCTCCCAGTCTTATTTCACATGGTCGGGAACTGACCAATAAAAACGTGTTAAGAAATGGAAAAACAACAAGCACAATCAAACCATCTAAGCGCTGGTATAATTTGATCGTTCCACTTCTGTTGACACGCCCACTTTCAGACACTTTCAGACAAGTATGCAGTTAGCGTTACCCATTCTTGCAAAAAAAGTTGCATATTGTGACTTTAATAGATGAATAGGGACCGGCCTCACACTTCAGTACAGTAGGTGGTGGTGTATGCACTTTTCAGTTGGTTGCGATCCGCCAATACAGGGGGTGATGAAAAGTCGAACTGCATTAACCTGTTAGGGCTAGGGGGCAGTATTGACACGGCTGGATAAAAAACATACCCAATTTAATCTGGTTACCACTCCTACCCAGTAACTAGAATATGCATATACTTATTACATATGGATAGAAAACACCCTAAAGTTTCTAAAACTGTTTGAATGGTGTCTGTGAGTATAACAGAACTCAAATGGCAGGTCAAAACCTGAGAGATTCCTTTACAGGAAGTGGCCTGTCTGACCATTTCTTGAACTTCTTTTCCATCTCTATCTTTTACTAAGGATCTCTGCTCTAACGTGACACTTCCCACGTCGTCCATAGGCGCTCAGAGCCCGGGAAAAAACAGAATGTCGTCATTCCAGCCCCAGGCTGAAACACATTATCGCCTTTCTCAAGTGGCCGATCAAGGGACTCTGGGCTTATGCGCGTGACCCGACCGCCCCCGCCTTTGTGATTTTTTCCTCTGTTTGCCGAAAAGGAGATTCCCTGTCGGAATATTATCGCTTTTCTACGAGAAAAATGGCGTAAAAATTGATTTTAAACAGCGGTTGACATGCTTCGAAGTACGGTAATGGAATATTTAGAATTTTATTGTCACAAATTGCGCCATGCGCGACACTTCTTTACCATTTCGGATAGTGTCTGGAACGCACGAACAAAACGCCGCTATTCGGATATAACGATGGATTATTTTGGACCAAACCAACATTTGTTATTGAAGTAGCAGTCCTGGGTGTGCATTCTGACGAAGACAACAAAAGGTAATCAAACTTTTATAATAGTAAATATGATTATGGTGAGTGCTAAACTTGCCGGGTGTCTAAATAGCGAGCCCGTGATGCCTGGGCTATGTACTTAGAATATTGCAAAATGTGCTTTCACCAAAAAGCTATTTTAAAATCGGACATATCGAGTGCATAGAGGAGGTCTGTATCTATAATTCTTAAAATAATTGTTATGCTTTTTGTGAACGTTTATCGTGAGTAATTTAGTAAAATGTTAGCGAATTCCCCGGAAGTTTGCGGGGGGTATGCTAGTTCGGAACGTCACATGCTAATGTAAAAAGCTGGTTTTTGATATAAATATGAACTTGATTGAACAAAACATGCATGTATTGTATAACATAATGTCCTAGGGTTGTCATCTGATGAAGATCATCAAAGGTGAGTGCTGCATTTAGCTGTCTTCTGGGTTTTGGTGACATTATATGCTGGCTTGAAAAATGGGTGTCTGATTATTTCTGGCTTGGTACTCTGCTGACATAATCTAATGTTTTGCTTTCGTTGTAAAGCCTTTTTGAAATCGGACAGTGTGGTTAGATTAACGAGAGTCTTGTCTTTAAATAGCTGTAAAATAGTCATATGTTTGAGAAATTGAAGTAATAGGATTTTTAAGGTTTTGAAAATCGCGCCACAGGCTGCAAGTGGCTGTTACGTAGGTGGGACGAATTCGTCCCTCCTAGCCCAGAGAGGTTAATGGGTATAAATCCAATGTCGTTTTTTCGAAAGAACCGCAAAGATGATGGTGAGTAACCGTCATGTTTCACTCATTGAGATATCCACCTTCATCCTTCTAGTTATCAAGGGATTTGGTTACCGAATCACATGTACTGTACATTGTAGGCTCTGTCTACCCAGATGGAAACATTATCTTTCAAATAAAAGACGCTACAAAGTCCACCGTTATGATGTTAACAAGTACCTAGCTAGGGTCTATTAGGATCAAATGGGCATATTACTTGCTAGCTAACTAGCTGTGACTCCTGTATCGTTAGTTCATAGAAAGCTAAGCCAAAACAAACATGTGGTTTGATAGTGTTAGGTTTGAAATGTAAATCTTGGTCTGTTAACAATTTGTGCCTACACTAGCTAGGCTACCTAGCCTAGGTCGTCCTGACAGCAGTGTGTCGCATCAGATTCAGAGGCTTAGATGGAACAGTCGAGAACCTTCCTCCAGTGTTAGGCTATTTACCTACTGTATATGGGCTTCCTAAGCATGGTTTAATTATTCTCTGACTGGCACACATTGGGAAACCAGCCCATTAATATTAGATATAGATCTTCACTACTCCATGGTGTTTGTGTTTGGTAGCTAGCGACACTCAGCTAACGTTCGCTTTCATAGTGGTATTTATTTAGTTAGGATATCGAGGAACAACTGTGCAATTGGTAGGCTGGACAAATGACATTTTAACGCATTTTTTTCTGATAAAAATGAGTTAATTGCATCCACCGTAGAGCGCAGTTTCATATTACCATTTGTCCCAACTGCTTGCCGTAGTTTTGAAGTAATCACGAAAAAACTGCTTATTTTAGGGCATTTTTCACTCTGCCAGGTCCTATTAATTCTATTGAGCACCGTGGCACCAACTCACCTTCCAAACGTTCTATTCCCAGCCCATTGTTCTACGTCACAATGTCTGCTTCGCTGTTGTTGGCAATGAGAAATGCCCACGTTAAACTCGTAGGCTTACCTCAAAAAAATGTATAATAAGGTTACAGCTACTTTTTTTATTTTATCTTACTAGGAAAGTCAGTTAACAAATTCTTATTTTCAATGATGGCCTAGGAACAGTGGGTTTACTGCCTTGTGCAGGAGCAGAACAACAGATTTTTACCTTGTCAGCTCAGGATTCAATCTTGCAACCTTCCGGTTACTAGTCCAACACTCTAACCACTAGGCTACCTGCCGCCCCAGGTAGCTTGGTGAGCGATCTCACTGAGTACACGTTGTTGTGACCCAGAGTGCCAATGATGGCTGGCGCAAAGCCATCAAACGTGAAAAATTTTCTGGTCATGGTTAACCATATTTCCTTTCAGAAAAAGGTGTAAACCTAAACAAAACCTATGTCCCCATCCTCTTTTTCAAGATGTGGCCGATTTAAACAGCTAGAATACATTTTTATTAAATTAAGAAATAAACTAGTAGTTCCTTTTAACATGAGTCTTCAATATTCCCAGGTAAGAAGTTTAAGGTTGTAGTTATTATGGGACTATTTCTCTCTATACCATTTGTATTTCATATACCTTTGACTATTGGATGTTCTAATAGGTACTTTAGATTTGCCAGCCTAATCTCGGGAGTTGATAGGCTTGAAGTCATAAACAGCGCAATGCTTGAAGCACAGCGAGGAACTGCTGGCAAATGCAGGAAAGTGCTGTTTGAATGAATGCTTACGAGCGTGCTGCTGCCTCCCACTGCTCAGTCAGACTGCTCTATCAAATATCAAATCATAGACTTAATTATAATATAATAACACACAGAAATACGAGCCTTAGGTCATTAATATGGTCAAATCCGGAAACTATAAATTTGAAAACAAAACGTTTATTCTTTCATTGAAATACCGTTCCGTATTTTATCTAACGGGTGGCATCCATAAGTCTAAATATTGCTGTTACATTGCACAACCTTCAATGTTATGTCATAATTATGTCAAATTCTGGCAAATTAGTTCGCAACGAGCCAGGCGGCCTAAACTGTTGCATATACCCTGACTCTGCGTGCAATGAACACAACAGAAGTGACACAATTTCCCTAGTTAATATTGCCTGCTAACATGAATTTCTTTTAACTAAATATGCAGGTTTAAAAATATATACTTGTGTATTGATTTTAAGAAACGCATTGATGTTTATGGTTAGGCACATTCGTGCAACATTGGTGCAATGTGCTTTTTTCACGAATGCGCTTGTTAAATCACCCGTTTGGCGAAGTAGGCTGTGATTCAATGATAAATTAACAGGCACCGCATTGATTATTTGCAACGCAGGACAAGCTAGATAAACTAGTAATATTATCAACCATGTGTAGTTAACTAGTGATTATGTTAAGATTGATTGTTTTTTATAAGGTAAGTTTAATGCTAGCTAGCACCTTACCGTGGCTACTTGCTGCACTCGCATAACAGGTAGTCAGCCTGCCACGCAGTCTCCTCATGGAGTGCAATGTAATCGGCCATAATCGGTGTCCAAAATTACCGATTGTTATGAAAACTTGAAATCAGCCCTAATTAATCGGCCATTCCAATTAATCGGTCGACCTCTAAAACAAGCCACACTTTATTTTTCAAATGTGATTTGAACTGGGTATGACCTAGTAACCTATATGGGAAAGTCCAGCAATTGGCTGCGATAGGTGGGGCAGGATTGAGACTGATCTCAGGAATTAATAAGAAAAATACACTTTATTTCTCAGCTGCTTCACAAATGTTTTTATGTGAATTAATAACTTTTAATTGCTAAATATTTCCAATAGATGGCAGCATAAGACCACGAAGCATCAATTATAGGCTATAGCAGCAATATTATTGACATAAAATGGCATGCAACCAAAGACTATATGTCCCATGATTTTCTAAAACGGTCACTCGTTACTTTACAGGTAGCTATTTATCTCATATTAGGCCTGTGTTGCTTTTGGGAGTGCAAAACAATAGTGACTATAGCAGGTATTGAACCCCAGACAAATAATCACTAGACAGGTACACTAACCACAACCCTAGTAGACATGCATTACAAAAAGCTCTGTTAACATATCATATTATCAGTAAACCGCCTCGAATAGAAAAGACGAGTGCTTTTTCCAGTCCGCCAATAAATTACATCATGCAACGCAACCCTCGTAGTTAGCAAATTTACCTCAACGTGCCCCTTGCTTGCGCGAGAAGGCAAAGTTCTCGCTGCCGCTGACAGCACAAGCTTTTGGCGGGGCTTGTTGGCTACTTTTGCGAGAAGGCAGAGCGGGTCGATGCTTGTTGATAAATTTGACAATGAATGTACTAGGAAAATACGTTTTTTGTCGACCAGAGGTGACTGAATTAATGTTCAGGCTTATTGATAATCGTCATAGCAATGAAGTATAATTTCAAAACATGAGCATAAAAACAGGTAATAATAAACATAAATCATCATTATATTACTTCAGTCATCTGTTAAATTTGTTTTCAGCCCTTCCTCTTGCATTAGCAGTGTGGAAAGGGACATAAAAAGGCCTGAGCAGGAGTTTTCCTGTGAGGGGAGTGGTGTGTCCAGGGAGAGAACTAATCTTCAGAAATTTCATTTGTGATCTTATGCTGCCATCTATTGGAATTATTTGGCATCTGCAGTAGAATTGAATAAATTGTATATCTTTACTAAAGTAGTAATTACTCAGAATTGCAAAATATACAATTTTCTAGCTCATTTCATCACTTACAACCATAAAATAACCATTTAAACCATAAGAAACAATGAAACTGACATTAACACCATACATTTAAATAAATAAATAACATATTTAGATAGGAGACATTATCTGCGAAATTAACACCTCCTTAACATAAAAACAGTTTGAATGGTGTCTGTGAGTATAACAGAACTCCTTTGGCAGGCAAAAACCTGACAAGGTTTCAGGCAGGAAGTGGCCTGTCTGACAAGGTGTCGTTCTTCTTGTCTCTGTTTATTGAAGAGTGAGGATCTTAGCTGTCCCGTGACACTTCCTACGGCTGCCATAGGGTCTCAGAAGGCGGCAAAAAGCGGAATTGTGGCTTTGCAGGCTCTGGCTGAAAAAAAGTAGCGCGTTTGGGTAGTGGCTGGTTACAGTACTGTGAGACTCAGGCTCGTGCCCGCGTCGACCGAAAGCTTTGTTTACTTTCCTCAGTTTAGCTAAATGGACATTCCCGGTCGGAATATTATCGCTTTTCTACGAGAAAAATGGCATAAAAATGGATTTTAAACAGCGGTTGACATGCTTCGATGTACGGTAATGGAATATTTAGATTTTTTTTGTCACGAATTGCGCCATTTACCATTTCAGATAGTGTCTGGGACGCACGAACAAAACGCCGCTATTCGGATATAACGATGGATTATTTTGGACCAAACCAACATTTGTTATTGAAGTAGCAGTCCTGGGAGTGCATTCTGACGAAGACAACAAAAGGTAATCAAACTTTTATAATAGTAAAGCTGATATTGGTGAGTGCTAAACTTGCCGGGTGTCTAAATAGCTAGCCCGTGATGCCTGGGCTATGTACTTAGAATATTGCAAAATGTGCTTTCACCAAAAAGCTATTTTAAAATCGGACATATCGAGTGCATAGAGGAGTTCTGTATCTATAATTCTTAAAATAATTGTTATGCTTTTTGTGAACGTTTATCATGTGTAATTTAGTAAAATGTTAGCGAATTCCCCGGAAGTATGCTAGTTCTGAACGTCACATGCTAATGTAAAAAGCTGGTTTTTGATATAAATATGAACTTGATTGAACAAAACATGCATGTATTGTATAACATAATGTCCTAGGGTTGTCATCTGATGAAGATCATCAAAGGTTAGTGCTGCATTTAGCTGTCTTCTGGGTTTTTGTGACATTATATGCTAGCTTGAAAAATGGGTGTCTGATTATTTCTGGCTTGGTACTCTGCTGACATAATCTAATGTTTTGCTTTCGTTGTAAAGCCTTTTTGAAATCGGACAGTGTGGTTAGATTAACGAGAGTCTTGTCTTTAAATAGCTGTAAAATAGTCATATGTTTGAGAAATTGAAGTAATAGGATTTTTAAGGTTTTGAAAATCGCGCCACAGGCTTCAAGTGGCTGTTACATAGGTGGGACGAATTTGTCCCGCCTAGCCCATAGAGGTTAAGGACAAGTTTCAATTCAAGTTTCAATTCCTTTGAATAACATCAAAAGCCAACTATAAGTCCTGAAAAGCCTTCTCAATATTAGATGCGCTAGAATAAATAATTGTGTCATCAGCATACAGATGGGGATTTGCAGAGTCAACAGCCTTCCCTATATCATTTATATACAGTGTAAAAAGGATCGGACTTAAAATTGAGCCCTGGGGAACTACTTTTGTAAGCCTTCAACTCAGATTTCATACCCTCCTGAGCTACACACTGTGTTCTGTCAAAGGTAATTTTGGCACCAATCCAATGCATCAACACTTAAACCAACCTTTTTTAGTCTACAACAGCAAGGCATGGTCAAGTGTTGAAGGCCTTCGATTAGTCAATAGAAAGTTAAACACCGTGATTTTTCTTGTCCTGAGCATCTAGAATATCACCTACAACCTTACTTACTGCAGTAATTGTACTATGCTTTGCTCTAAAACCCGACTGGAATTGAGATTAAAACTTACTTATTATAAAGAAAGTCTTTCAACTGTGAGTTCACCAGGTTTTCCAAAACTTTTGCCAGTGCAGACAGTTAAGATATGGGACAATAGTTATCCAACTGGGATGTATCTCCACCCTTATGTAAAGGCGTGACACATGCTGCTTTCGTGACTTTTTGAATGGTATTACTCGCCAATTAAAAATTGAATATATGAGTGAGAGTGGGCAGCAATGATCTCTGCACCATTTTTTTTTAAATTAAGGGTTTAATTCATCCGGGCCAGCCGCTTTCTTAATATCAATAGATTTGAGTGCCTTTACCTAGATTGAGCTTCCAGAAGTTGTAAAATGAAATAGATGAACCATAGGCTGGCATTTGGCAGTTTCATTCACAGCCTCGTTTGAGATGTTAGGAAGGAGTTCATTATCAAATAAATGCCAAGCTTTAGCAAAATGCTTATTAATAAGCATGTCAAGCAGTTTATTCTTGTCTGTCACATCCATATCCATATTTCAGCGGAAGACCAGAGGTGTTCGGGTTAGCATTCATGGATTTATTGGTTTTCCATAATTTTGTCGGGTTATTGAGGTTTGCTTTTGTAGATTCGTAACAGAAGCTAGATTTGCATTTCCTTATTAACAAGGTGCACTTATTTCTCAGTGCCCTGAATAACTGCTATTCAGCCGGGGAATTACCCTTTCTGGATTGGCCCATTGTGTATTTTGTTTTATGGATCAAGTCAGATACTTCCCCTGTAAACCAAGGAATGTCTCTACCTCTAACCTGGTACTTTTTGAAAACATGGAATGAAAATTGGAGAATGCCTCTTCGAGGTCTGGAATAAGCGCAATCCTATCCCGGTTGCATGCAGGAATGCCTGGTCATAGAACTGCGTACAATTTCATTTGACTATGAACCAAGGGGGCACTTTGGGGATTTTGGTATCTCTAATGCAAGCAACTGCACAATGATCACTTAAATCATTAGGGAAAATACCTACGGCCAAGTATTTATGCGGATTGTTAGTTCAAATATCATAAAGTGTTGACTTGACTTAGTCTTTTGGATTGAGTCTTGACTGCAATTCTAATTTGAGTAAAATTCTGTGTATTTCAGTGTCCTCTTATGGCCTCTGAGTTTTGAGATAACCAGTCCCAGTTTAAATTGCCAATAAGGACCATTACATTTTCCCCCTAACGAACGCATCAGTTCAGCCAGAGAATCCAGGGATTCTACTTTTGCAGATGGAGGTCTAAGTTCACAGCTTTCGATAAATGCAGTTTCATTGCTAAAAACTCAACTGTTTTGGTTTACATAAAGACCGTAGTTCAGTACCCATATATCTCTTTAATATAGATGGCTATAGCCCCCCCCCTCGTCGGTCACATCGATAAACAAGCCAGGACTCAGACAGAACTAAGACATCTGGGTCAGCAGTGTGAACCCAGACTTTTATCATGTCTATTTTCAACATCAGACTCCTCACATTAATATCCCAACCCTGATCTAGTTTTAAAATCATTTGAGGTCGGAAGTTCATCCATAGCCAATGGGCCTTGGGTTTGGGTGAATGTTTCCTGACACCAAAAGCAGAATAATAATAAAACACTTTGATTTGTTTCTTCCTAAAATCTCTCTGCACTTACATGATTTAAAATAATCCAAACTACAGTAATCTGATACAACAAACAGTTTTTAACCAGTCCAAACCCTGTAGATGAGAGTTTTCTGAGCATGTCACAGTAGAAGTCAAATGGTAGCACAATCAGATCCCTCAGAGATGAAAGCTGCAATACCATAAGTCAAAGTAGGGTTTAGTGGTATCTCTGGGGTAAGGAGATGTTTTTGATAACTGAGACTATGCAATGAGCCAAAACCCATGTAGGCAGCAATTTAGCCCATTTGTACAAAAATACCAATTTTAACCACTAAATCCAACGATTCACTAAAACAAAAACTAGTTAAAATATGCTGAGTCAGTCTTTTGAAACATTAAATGCCATAAAAATATTCAGCTGTAGCCTACAGGTCTACTAGAGTTAGAAACCAAGTGTGTGCCCGAGCATTGCCTTGGTTAGAATGCCTGCGTGTTCAATAGCCGCCGCTGCAGGAATGTGCTGACAGTGGATTTTGCCCAGTGTGTGGATCTGGTCAATGCGCCCAGTCGCCTTGCAGTAGGCTGCCGCACAGTGAGGCAGCAGCGGGCCCAGCAGACCGGGCAATCACCGGTGGCGAGTCCACCCGGTGGCGAGTCCACCCGGTGGCGAGTCCACCCGGTGGCGAGTCCACCCGGTGGCGAGTCCACCCGGTGGCGGTCTCCTGGGCTATGAAGGCCAACGAATCTGGACGTTATGTCACAGCGCAGATACCGGCCTCCGGCTTCCACCACACAGCACAGCAAGGCAGGAAAGGAGTCGGAAGACGGGTAGATTGTTGGAACACAGATGAAAAACCTGACCGTCGAGGAGATTCCAAGACTAGTCAGCCCAACGTGTCTAGACAGTCAGTCACTGCACAGATGTATCCTCTCTCGGCTTTCAGCGAGGGCACCCGGTGGGAAGCAGCTGCTGCCCAGTTGGAAGCAACCACGTTGATACAACACCGATGCACTAGTCATTTGCACACCGGCTTGTCATAATGTTAACTAATTGGCATGTCACAGTGACAAATACTAAAAGTTTTTTCTCCCTCTCCCATTGAAGTTTTATTTTACAGGTTTTAACCCCATACACTTGTGGTTATTGGCCTATATGGATAGGTCTACATTTGAAATGTTTCTTACAGAAGAAATATGGAAAGCATATGCATAACCATGGTAGAAAATTATTAGACTAAGGGTGAAGACAACAGTTCACCTGACACAAGACTGAATCCAAACATTACACTGTTGATTTTATGTGCATTTTATATTTACTGTACATTTTGTACAGTAAAGGAAATCAGTCAAAACCCATACAAAGCTATGAAGCGGAGACCCTGAGCTCTGACGTCATTATAGCATGTTACTGTACAGCCACTGCGTTCCAATTTAGGTGCTTATAAGTGTCAATCTGCCATTTTCAACTCTTATATGGGTACAAGTGTAAAGGGCTACCTAGGGCCATGCTGCTGCTGTTGCCAGCTAGCCATCATAAACTAGCTAGCTGGGAAGTGCTCATCAGGACGACTGACTAAACTAACAGAACAGAATCTGTTCGTTTCCACTTGACTCTATCAATTTGGTCACTAGGCATGTCTATATAGCTGCTCCCTACACATTCTGAACAAGCATATCTGTGTTGTACACTTGTCATACAATAAGTTGTACTCATCCTTAAAAATGTCGTACTGGAGAGAAGAGGACCAAAACGCAGCAGGTATGTGCAGGCTCATCTTGACTTTTATTTACTATCAAAATGAATGCCAAAATAACAAACCATGAGAATGAACGAACAACCAACAAACAGTCTGGCAAAGCATAGGCTCAACACAGAACAATTCCCCACCAACCCCAGTGACAAACAACTCCTACATATGTGACTCCCAATCAGGAACAACGATTCCCAGCTGTTCCTGATCAGGAGTCACAAGACACACACCAGACTGCCACTTCCTGACCCCCAAACTACTACACCAGCTCCATCTGCTGGTCAGGACGTGACAGTACCCCCCCTCAAGGTGCAGACCCCGGAATGCACCTAAAAAAGAAAAACAAGAAAAATCCCCAATACCCCAACAAAAACCCAACAAACAATAACCCCTAAACCATAAGTGAGGGAAGGGAGGGTGGCTGCCGTCAACGACGGCACTGTGCTACACCCTTCCTCCCCAACCCACCTATCCTGGAGGTGGCTCAGGTGCAGGCCGTTCCAGGCTGTTGGGGCAGTCTGGCAACTCGGGGCAGTCTGGCAACTCGGGACAGTCGGGGCAGTCTGGCAACTCGGGACAGTCGGGGCAGTCTGGCAACTCGGGACAGTCGGGGCAGTCTGGCAACTCGGGACAGTCGGGGCAGTCTGGCAACTCGGGGCAGTCTGGCAACTCGGGGCAGTCTGGCAACTCGGGGCAGTCGGGGCAGTCTGGCAACTCGGGGCAGGTCG
This sequence comes from Salmo salar, assembly GCF_965601325.2. Taxonomy (NCBI): domain Eukaryota; kingdom Metazoa; phylum Chordata; class Actinopteri; order Salmoniformes; family Salmonidae; genus Salmo; species Salmo salar. The sequence goes on along the minus strand of NC_138297.1, from coordinate 34,128,590 downwards.
GGGCAGTCTGGCAACTCGGGGCAGGTCGGGGCAGTCTGGCAACTCGGGGCAGGTCGGGGCAGTCTGGCCACTCCGGCAGGTCGGGGCAGTCTGGCCACTCCGGCAGGTCGGGGCAGTCTGGCCACTCCGGCAGGTCGGGGCAGTCTGGCCACTCCGGCAGTTCGGCGCAGTCTGGCCACTCCGGCAGTTCGGCGCAGTCTGGCCACTCCGGCAGTTCGGCGCAGTCTGACCTCTCTGGCGACTGTTGACTGGCGGGCAGCTCTGACGACTGTTGACTGGCGGGCAGCTCTGACGACTGTTGACTGGCGGGCAGCTCTGACGACGACTGTTGACTGGCGGGCAGCTCTGACGACGACTGTTGACTGGCGGGCAGCTCTGACGACGACTGTTGACTGGCGGGCAGCTCTGACGACGACTGTTGACTGGCGGGCAGCTCTGACGACGACTGTTGACTGGCGGGCAGCTCTGACGACGACTGTTGACTGGCGGGCAGCTCTGACGACGACTGTTGACTGGCGGGCAGCTCTGATGACGACTGTTGACTGGCGGGCAGCTCTGATGGCGACTGTTGACTGGCGGGCAGCTCTGGCGACTGACTGGCGGGCAGCTCTTGCCCCGTCAAACAGCCCTTTTTCCCCCCCCCCTAAAAAATTATTGGGGGTGCCTCTCGGTCTCCCTTACCTCGCCAGCCTTCTTCCGCTGCTTGGTCCTTTGTTGGTGGGGAATTCTGTCATACAATAAGTTGTACTCATCCTTAAAAATGTCGTACTGGAGAGAAGAGGACCAAAACGCAGCAGGTATGTGCAGGCTCATCTTGACTTTTATTCACTATCAAAATGAATGCCAAAATAACAAACCATGAGAAAGAATGAACGAACAACCAACAAACAGTCTGGCAAAGCATAGGCTCAACACAGAACAATTCCCCACCAACCCCAGTGACAAACAACTCCTACATATGTGACTCCCAATCAGGAACAACAATTCCCAGCTGTTCCTGATGAGGAGTCACAAGACACACACCAGACTGCCACGTCCTGACCCCCAAACTACTACACCAGCTCCATCTGCTGGTCAGGGCGTGACAACACTCATGATATTTTGTAGGGTTGCAAAATTTCAGTAACTTTCCCAAAATTCCCAGGTTTTTCAGAAATCCTGGTTGGAGGATTCTGAATTTCCTGACCAAGATTTCTCAAACCTGGGAACTTGTGGAAAGTAAACTGAATTTTGGCAACCCTAACTACTAGTAGTTTTCACAAGGGAGTGGCATATATGTTTTAATTGAATCCAACACCAGGTCAGAAGGAGTTCTTCAGTGAGATGGTGGTGGAGGCTGTCATGATGCTGGATGAACTGCTGCCTCTCAAGATGATCAGTATCAAAAAGGTGCACGGGGGAGCTCTGGAGGTAAGACTTAGGACCTAGGGTGTGTCTGTGTGTAGGTAAGACGGTGTGTGTGTTTCAGTGAGGTGAAACGAGACTACAGGGCTCCATCTCAATAGTCTATGGTGTTTAGGGCTGGGACCTAACCTGTGTTTCAATAGTAAAATAAATAAACAAGAAGGTGCAGGGAGAAGCGTTGGAGGTAATAGAAGACTGTTTGTCACTGAGGTAGGATTAGACAAGGGGCTTTTTCAGCAGTGGTGGCAAAGTTAGCGGAGGGGTAGTGGGCATGGCCAATGGCATGGTTTTAGAGGCCACCCTCTTCGCCGCAGAGACAAAATGTGACCGACCGGCTCAAATCGGTCTTACGTAACAAAATTTGAAATTCTGTTTTTTTTTACATTGGATAAAAGTAGAGACTCAGAGCTACAAAATGGTATATCATACACTACAGTTGAGGAACAATAGGAAAATGATTTTGCTTTGAAAGTTGATAAACTTGTAAACTCGCTTTTGAGAAAATGGCCTTTGAATATTTTGGTGCTACTACTGGAGAGCCCTTTGTCGACACCCATTCAGCATCGTTCACACCCTCTTAAGCATTAGCCCCACCCATCTCTTTAAGGGTTGATCTGAGCGTTCTGTTCTTACAACCGAAATCAACCACCCAAGCTAACTTGCTAGCTACTTCCAGACACAAATGATAGAACAGCTCACTGAACATTACTCGCCCTAGCAGAGCTATTTAGGCTCTTATGTTATCCAGAGCGTAGGTGACTGCAACTGTTTCGCTCTCGGAGCGTTCAAGCGCACACTGGACACTCTGACCGAGGAGTAGGGTTGATGTGAATGTTCTGAATTGACAAAGGCAGTCAAGCACCCAAGCCAACTAGTTAACATTGGCTCACTTGCTAGCTACTTCCAGACACATAATGAGATAACACCCCACTCTGACCATTTTACTCGCCTTAGCAGTGCTGGTTAGGCTGTTTTCATGTTATCCAGAGCGTTGGTGACTGTAACTGTGCTGTTGGCAACAATTTAATTACGCTTTTTTGCCGATGTTTACTGACACCGGCCATATTCAACGGGTGTTGAGCGTTGGTAAATTCATCAGTTATTCTGCGCTGTGGCACACTCAGACAAGAGTCTTTTGTTAAGACAATTAACCATAATCCCAACTCATGACATTAAAACCCTGCATGAATCTGCATGTAGCTAACCAACCAGGTTCAATGTTAGCTAGCTAACATTAGGCTATAACTAGTCAAGCAAATGGCTCTGAGATAAAAATGTAATCATACACGTAACTTTAGCTAGCGAGCCGGCCAGCTAACGTTAGCTATCTAACAGTACACTTTAACTTTAACTTGAAATGAAACCACTTTCTGTCAAAATTAGAAACGTGTAATATTTGAAAATGTAGCTAGCTAGACTACCTTACCCGTATACATCATGGATGGACGCGTCTCCTGTCAGATGCCATGGTTGCCCTTAGTTTGAAAATGTAATCCGGAGACAGATGTTTTCTCCATCTCCTTAGCTATCGTACTCGAATTCCACTGATTTCAAAACTTGGTTAACTGTACCTTAACATTAGGCTTATGCAGTTTTACTACATGATACATCGTTTAAAAAGCAGCATTAGACAGCATCTCCTGTCAGATGCCATGGTTGCCCTTAGTTTGAAGATGTAATCCGGAGACAGGTGTTTTCTCCATCTCCTTAGCTATCGTACTCGAATTCCACTGATATCAAAACTCGGTTAGCTTTAACTTAACCTGTTGGGGGTAGGGGGCAGTATTGACACGGCCGGATAAAAAACGTACCCAATTTAATCTGGTTACTACTCCTGCCCAGTAACTAGAATATGCATATAATTATTGGCTTTGGATAGAAAACACCCTAAAGTTTCTAAAACTGTTTGAATGGTGTCTGTGAGTATAACAGAACTCAAATGGCAGGTCAAAACCTGAGAGATTCCTAGGACATTATGTTATACAATACATGCATGTTTTGTTCAATCAAGTTCATATTTATATCAAAAACCAGCTTTTTACATTAGCATGTGACGTTCAGAACTAGCATACCCCCCGCAAACTTCCGGGGAATTCGCTAACATTTTACTAAATTACTCACGATAAACGTTCACAAAAAGCATAACAATTATTTTAAGAATTATAGATACAGACCTCTTCTATGCACTCGATATGTCCGATTTTAAAATAGCTTTTTGGTGAAAGCACATTTTGCAATATTCTAAGTACATAGCCCAGGCATCACGGGCTCGCTATTTAGACACCCGGCAAGTTTAGCACTCACCATAATCATATTTACTATTATTAAAGTTTCATTACCTTTTGTTGTCTTCGTCAGAATACACAGCCAGGACTGCTACTTCAATAACAAATGTTGGTTTGGTCCAAAATAATCCATCGTTATATCCGAATAGCGGCGTTTTGTTCGTGCGTTCCAGACACTATCCGAAATAGTAAAGAAGTGTCACGCGCTTGGCGCAATTCGTGACAATAAAATTCTAAGTATTCCATTACCGTACTTCGAAGCATGTCAACCGCTGTTTAAAATCAATTTTTACGACACTTTTCTCGTAGAAAAGCGATAATATTCCGACAGGGAATCTCCTTTTCGGCAAACAGAGGAAAAAATCCCAAAGGCGGGGGCGGTCGGGGTCATGCGCATAAGCCAGTGTCTCTTGATCGGCCACTTGAGAAAGGCGATAATGTGTTTCAGCCTGGGGCTGGAATGACGACATTCTGTTTTTTCCCGGGCTCTGAGAGCCTATGGACGACGTGGGAAGTGTCACGTTAGAGCAGAGATCCTTAGTAAATGATAGAGATGGAAGAGAAGTTCAACAAATGGTCAGACAGGCCACTTCCTATAAAGGAATCTCTCAGGTTTTGACCTGCCATTTGAGTTCTGTTATACTCACAGACACCATTCAAACAGTTTTAGAAACTTTAGGGTGTTTTCTATCCATATGTAATAAGTATATGCATATTCTAGTTACTGGGTAGGAGTGGTAACCAGATTAAATCGGGTATGTTTTTTATCCAGCCGTGTCAATGCTGCCCCCTAGCCCTAACAGGTTAACAGAACTCATTTGGCAGGCCAAAACCTGAGAAGATTCTGTACAGGAAGTACCCTGTCTGACCATTTCTTGGCCTTGTTGATTATCTCTATCAATTACAGGGGATCTCTGCTCTTACGTGACACTTTCTACGGCTCACATGGACTCTCAGAAGGCGGCAAAATGCTGAATCGTGGCTTTGCAAGCTCTGGCTGAAACAAAGTAGCGCGTTTGGGTAGTGGCTGGTTACAGTACTGTGAGACTCAGGCTCGTGCCCGCGTCGACCGAAAGCTTTCTTTTCCTTTGTCTGTTTAGCTAAACGGAGATTCCCGGTTGGAATATTATCACTTTTTTACGAGAAAAATGGCATAAAAATGGATTTTAAACAGCGGTTGACATGCTTCGAAGTACGGTAATGGAATATTTAGAAATCTTTTGTCACGAATTGCGCCATGCTCGCGACCCTGATTTACCATTTCGGATAGTGTCTTGGAACGCACGAACAAAACCCCGCAATTTGGATATAACGATGGATTATTTTGGACCAAACCAACATTTGTTATTGAAGTAGCAGTCCTGGGAGTGCATTCTGACGAAGACAACAGAGGTAATGAAACTTTTGTAATAGTAAATCGGAGTTTGATCAGGGCTAAACTTGGTCGGTGTCTAAATGGCTAGCCGTGATGGCTGGGCTATCTACTGAGAATATTGCAAAATGTGCTTTCACCGAAAAGCTATTTTAAAATCGGACATATCGAGTGCATAGAGGAGTTCTGTATCTATAATTCTTAAAATAATTGTTATGTTTTTTGTGAACGTTTATCGTGAGTAATTTAGTAAATTCACCGGATGTTTGGTGGGGGTATGCTAGTTCTGAACGTCACATGCTAATGTAAAAAAGCTGGTTTTTGATATAAATATGAACTTGATTGAACAAAACATGCATGCATTGTATAACAATGTCCTAGGATTGTCATCTGATGAAGATCATCAAAGGTTAGTGCTGCATTTAGCTGTGGTTTTGTTTTTTGTGACATTATATGCCAGCTTGAAAAATGGGTATCTGATTATTTCTGGCTGGGTAGTCTGCTGACATAATCTAATGTTTTGCTTTCGCTGTAAAGCCTTTTTGAAATCGGACAGTGTGGTTAGATTAACGAGAGTCTTGTCTTTAAAATGCTGTAAAATAGTCATATGTTTGAAAAATGGAAGTTTTGGGATTTTAGAGGAATTTGTAATTCGCGCCACGCCCATCATTGGATATTGGAGCAGGTGTTCCGCTAGCGGAACGTCTCGATGTAAGAGGTTAGCTTGAAAAATGGGTGTCTGATTATTTCTGGCTGGGTACTCTGCTGACATAATCTAATGTTTTGCTTTCGTTGTAAAGCCTTTTTGAAATCGGACAGTGTGGTTAGATTAACGAGAGTCTTGTCTTTAAAATGGTGTAAAATAGTCATTTGTTTGAGAAATTGAAGTAATAGCATTTCTAAGGTATTTGAATAACGCGCCACAGGATTCCACTGGCTGTTACGTAGGTGGGACGATTTCGTCCCGCCGGCCCTAGAGAAGTTAATTGGATTCGTTCCAACATTTCTTGATTTTTTTCCCGCTTTTTTTCCTATACATTTTTTATTATTTCTGTACTTTATACTGTTTCACATTTGACTGCATTGTTAGGAGCTAGTAACATGAGCATTTTGCTGCACCTGCTATAACATCTGCAAAACTGTGTATGCGACCAATGAAATTTTATTTGAGAGTGTGAGAGAGGGGACATAAAAACAGAGATGGGAGGGTTATTTGTAGGCATTTCTGAGAGTGGATTAGTATGTGTAAAGTAAGTAAGATTTGTCTGAGCCAGAACGGCCCATAGGGCAGGAGCCTATCTCCTGTTTTTGTAGCGTGAGGCAGCTTGATGTACTACAAGTAGCGTCCCTGGATAGGACGCTAACCTCAGGGTGGCCACTATGTTCAATGTTTATATTACCTGTTTGTTTGTTTGTTTGTTTGTGTGTGTATGTACAGTGTGTGTTATTACCTGCCACGACAGCTGTATAGTGCTGGCTGGGCTCAAAGGGACATTTCCCTTTTCCTGTCTCCGTCCTCACCCTTTCATCCTCCCATCGCTCCAGAGAGAATGAAGACATGTTCTGAAAGAGAGAAAAAAGAGGGATGAGAAAAGGGAAAAAACAAAGAGATGAGGTTGTCATTCTAAGAGGCCAGCAAGAGAAGGAAGAATAAAGAATGAAAGAACGAAAGAAAGAAAGAAAAAAATTCCGAAAGCACGTGAAAGAAAAAACGAAAGAACAAAGGAAAGAAAGAACGAAAGATAAATCCTTCTCGCTTTTTTTCGCTCTCTATATCTTTCTCTCTTCTCTTCTCTGTGTGTGTGTGTGTGTGTGTGTGCATGTGTGCATGAAGTCTGCTTGTATGTGTTTTTGTATGAACGTATATGTGTGTACCTGTCAATCCAATGTGTGTCAAACGGAGTGTGTGGGTGTGTGTCTGCCTGTTACTTTGGTGTGTGAACGAGTGTGAAAGCATGTCAGAAGGGTTCAATTGCAGCTCATTGCACACACACACACACACCAGAAATGCACACTGCGGGTCGAAAGCGTAGGTGCCACAGGCGTAGATCTGCCCGTCTCCAAGAAACTCCAGCAGGCGGATGTAATTATTACAGTCACCCTATAGAGGGAGACAGAGGACAGGGGGATGAGTGAAATTACAATCATATTTCGCCACATGATTTTAATTAGTTCTAACGTATTGTACTTTAATACTGTAGTTAAAGGCAGTTCAAACAATAACAAAGCGGTCCCCCTGACACTGTTTGATCTCATGGATGGTCAGTCCTGTATATATAGCTCTGTCTATTAATTTGAGAGTGGATGCATTTCTCTAGCCCCATCCCTCAGCTGTTTATCACCTGAAGAGTTTCATTCATTCCATTCTGCACATCCAGTTTCAGAAATGTTAATACAGTTGCTTTTATTGTTTAAAGAAATGATGAGACATTGGTGTGTTTTTTCAATACTTAATTATTTAATGGCTTTGGGTTGTTTAATGACAGACATGTTTAAAAACTAGCATTGGATGCTTTCATTTCAGAAAGACAAATAGTCATGTTTTTTTTTTGGAAAATGCCTCACTCTCAAAGAAATAAGTAGTACTGCTAGGTTTTACACAGCCAAATGTAATATATATATATATTTTTTTTTAAGAAATGTACAAATGATACATTTGTGACCTCAATATTTAAACAATGTTTAAAAAATATATATTCTACACAGTATCATGAGATCTGTATTTTAGTAATTTCGCACATGCTCTTATCCAGAGCAACGTAAGTCATTCATCTTAAGACAGCTAGACAACCACATATTACAGTCAAATACACAGGACACGCAAATTCCATTCCAGCTAAACAATGGATATATAGCATTTGCCCCCCCCAAAAAACTACATCTTTCATACATATCTAAAACCTATGAATTAAAACATTTCAGAACAGTAACAATTTACACACACATGAAGGTACCCATAAGCAATCATTTCTGATGAAAAAACACAAAATGTGAAAATTAGTGGATATAGCGTTTTGGAAATAAACTCTTCACTTTTTTTATATGCAGATTGCCCCTATAAAAGAGGTAGAATAGATGAGGTAGAGGTCAATGGAACGAAGATTGTGGGGGATTGAATAAGGGTGTCGGTCGGATTGACGCATATTCAACAACTCTGTCTAATAAAGTGGATATTTGTCAAATACGTCATGATTGTGGGCCTGTTACAATACATCAATATGGTTAATAAAGTCTCATTTGGATACATTTGGCTGTTTTCGCTGCATAACATAAAGAAGTTGTTCTTTTTCAGGTTTAGAAGTGACTGCTACTGTAAATTCTAACTCCCGTTCGTATAAACTGGTAGCATAGCTAGCATACAGAAATCGCTGGTGGTAGTCAAAGTTGTTTTTAACGGCAATGCAGTTTATTGGTGGTATTGGGGTTGACATCCATACAAGCATTATACTCCTATTTTTACTTCAACATAGTGTGAAATACACATATAAACAATAGCCTAAATGTAGGTACATTTTGCTGGGGGTCAATGAGGAGATTCTGGATTTTTTTCCCCCATGGCATCTTTCCCCCACGCATTTCCATTGTTTGGGTTGAGTTCAATTGACATCTTTACCGCATCTATACTCCAAGTTGATATTCACGTAATAATAAGGAATTCCCCTCGACCACGCCCACAAATTGGGGAAAACAAACATTACTTCCTATTGTTGTCGATTTTTTGTTACTTAGAAATAACAAAACATTGCCGAAAAGCTTATGTGTTGTTCCATATACATATAACCAGGTGAAAAATCCCGACCTACGGTTCGCAATGCTCCTACGTAGGGAAATAGAGCCTGCGAGAAGAGCCCTGTGGCTTCAGGCTATTCGGGGTGGGAGAGTGGGAAGTGTGGCGATCCAGTGTTCAAGTAGGCTACACATAGCTATGTGTGTGGAAAACATTTAATAACAGGTAAGACATTTAACTTGTTTAGTATAGTCCATTTGTAACTCCACTCACTACTTGTAGCGGTATAGTCTGTTTGTTTGTGTTGTTGGTCTTGGATAGCTTAATGTTCCTGTCAGTAGCTAGCTAGCACTCACGTGGCTGCTAGCACCGCCATGAAAAGGGGCATGAGGGAAGCCCTACAATATTACGTTTTTCAATGTAGAGAGAATAATTACATTTACATTTACATTTAAGTCATTTAGCAGACGCTCTTATCCAGAGCGACTTACAAATTGTAATAATCATAATAAAAGAATAATCAGGAACAGGCAGTGTTGAAAAGTAATCTGCCCTCCCAAGCAAACAGGCAGTAACTGCTCATAGAGTGGAACTGAGAAAAATGGCTTCAAAGTTTTTTAATTGTCCGGCCAAATGAATTCTAGGGAGATCATTGGAGATGTAGTGATTTGTTGCCTTACTCCGAGTACATTTTTTATTCATGTTGATCCTGACATAACCTTTGACCCTTAAACGGCAGTTACTGCCTTTTTCCTTGGCATGATATGTTATTGCAGGGTAATACCAAAGCAAAGAGCAGTATCTGCCATTTTCATTTGTTAGTTTACTATACTTCTCATTTATGCTATTAATACAAGAGCAGTGTAATTACTGACAGTGTAACAGAGTTGAAACTGCATCCTTTGTGTGTCTTCCACAAAGATACCAGTTTCATTTACATAGAGATGTACTGTAGGTTCTGCGTCAGTCACATTACATACTGTGTTTGACAAGTAGCCCATGTCTTGTTATAAGAATAAATGTGAAAAGAAGCACTACAATTGTTTGAATTACATTAAATGATTACCTGTCTTGTAATATACACTGCTCAAAAAAATAAAGGGAACACTAAAATAACACATCCTAGATCTGAATGAATGAAAAAATCTTATTAAATACTTTTTTCTTTACATAGTTGAATGTGCTGACAACAAAATCACACAAAAATAATCAATGGAAATACAATTTATCAACCCATGAAGGTCTGGATTTGGAGTCACACTCAAAATTAAAGTGGAAAACCACACTACAGGCTGATTCAACTTTGATGTAATGTACTTAAACCAAGTCAGAATGAGGCTCAGTAGTGTGTGTGGCCTCCACGTGCCTGTATGACCTCCCTACAATGCCTGGGCATGCTCCTGATGAGGTGGCGGATGGTCTCCTGAGGGATCTCCTCCCAGACCTGGACTAAAGCATCCGCCAACTCCTGGACAGTCTGTGGTGCAACGTGGCATTGGTGGATGGAGCGAGACATGATGTCCCAGATGTGCTCAATTGGATTCAGGTCTGGGGAACGGGCGGGCCAGTCCATAGCATCAATGCCTTCCTCTTGTCGGAACTGCTGACACACTCCAGCCACATGAGGTCGAGCATTGTCTTGCATTAGGAGGAACCCAGAGCCAACCGCACCAGCATATGGTCTCACAAGGGGTCTGAGGATCTCATCTCGGTACCTAATGGCAGTCAGGCTACCTCTGGCGAGCACATGGAGGGCTGTGCGGCCCCCAAAGAAATGCCACCCCACACCATGACTGACCCACTGCCAAACCGGTCATGCTGGAGGATGTTGCAGGCAGCAGAACGTTCTCCACGGCGTCTCCAGACTCTGTCACGTCTGTCACATGTGCTCAGTGTGAACCTGCTTTCATCTGTGAAGAGCACAGGGCGCCAGTGGCGAATTTGCCAATCTTGGTGTTCTCTGGCAAATGCCAAACATCCTGCACGGTGTTGGGCTGTAAGCACAACCCCCACCTGTGGACGTCGGGCCCTCATACCACCCTCATGGAGTCTGTTTCTGACCGTTTGAGCAGACACATGCACATTTGTGGCCTGCTGAAGGTCATTTTGCAGGGCTCTGGCAGTGCTCCTCCTGCTCCTCCTTGCACAAAGGCGGAGGTAGCGGTCCTGCTGCTGGGTTGTTGCCCTCCTACGGCCTCCTCCACGTCTCCTGATGTACTGGCCTGTCTCCTGGTAGTGCCTCCATGCTCTGGACACTACGCTGACAGACACAGCAAACCTTCTTGCCACAGCTCGCATTGATGTGCCATCCTGGATGAGCTGCACTACCTGAGCCACTTGTGTGGGTTGTAGACTCCGTCTCATGCTACCACTAGAGTGAAAGCACCGCCAGCATTCAAAAGTGACCAAAACATCAGCCAGGAAGCATAGGAACTGAGAAGTGGTCTGTGATCACCACCTGCAGAACCACTCCTTTATTGGGGGTGTCTTGCTAATTGCCTATAATTTCCACCTGTTGTCTATTCCATTTGCACAACAGCATGTGAAATTTATTGTCAATCAGTGTTGCTTCCTAAGTGCACAGTTTGATTTCACAGAAGTGTGATTGACTTGGAGTTACATTGTGTTGTTTAAGTGTTCCCTTTATTTTTTTGAGCAGTGTATAATGATGGAACATGATAGAAGTATGACGTAGGGTAACACAAATTATAAAAAATGACCATGAGACTGTTTTTATTAGCATTTTATTTGTATTTTTTCAAATGACACTTTGAATGAATGAATAAATAACAGCTTTAAGAATACATTTAACATATTTACATGTTCATAAGAGGACCCAAATGACATTTAGCTACAATTGATGAAATGCTGAATAATTACATTTCATTTTTAAGTAACATTTCATTTCAACTTCAATATCACTCCTCATCAATGCTGTTCACAGCCAAGGCATTCCAGAACTGCCTTCGATTTGCAGGCATCAGAGGACACAGCTTGGTGATTATGTCCATCTTCTTGGACTCTTCTATCCCTCTATAGTGTGTACGTAGTGTCGAGGGTGTCTCTAGAGTGACTTTCTTCATGATAAAGTCAAGCTCTGTGAAGTCTTTTTCTTCATGGGAGACTTTGTAGAAGAGGCTCCTGGATCCACGCCTCAACTGGATCTCAGCCATCTCTGCCAGCTTTGGAACTGCTGCCTTCTTCAGCTTGATGATGGAATGGCCAGCTTTAAATGCCAGGATGTTTTCCTTTTTCATTTCGACCACCTCCACCTTGCCTGCATTGGAGGTGGCGACCACATGGAGGAAATCCCCGAAGTCGTACACCACACCTCCAGGTCGAGCTTTCATTTAATGTTCCACACCATGGTGGAAACTGTCTACACTCATGAAGGTGTGTCCTGGCTCAAAGAGCTTGAGGGTTATGTCCTCCATCAAAGTTGAGTCAGCATTGACAACACTCACCAGTGATGTTAGGAGGCACCAGTTTTTTGTTTTGAGAGTGCAGTTATCCACCCAATACACTGCATGCTTGACATCTCTCTCCCTCTCCAGTGTTGTTATGTAAGATGAAGTAACCTCCTCTGCCTTCCGACCAGCTTTTCCTTCATGCCATACCACTGATATTGTTTTCTTTGTCTTTTGAGACTTCTTTCCAATGGTGGCAAATGTCTCGTGATAGGCAATGATTCTTCTTGTGAACAATGCTGTGTTCACACCTGGCATGCGAGGGAGCATGATGACTTTTTGCATATCAACACTCCTTAACAGACCAGTCCTCAGGACAATCTTTCTGTGCATCAGCCTGGTAATGGCTTCTGCTCTGCCATGCAGACTTCTGATGTTCCTCATATTTCCTATATTGCATGCAGTCGGGGTTGGTGATGGTGAATTCAGGTGTTGCATGGCTGTTGTCTTTGCAGGCTTGGGTTTCCATGGCCTCATTCTCCCTGTGCTCCATCTTCAGATGATGACCTTGCACCAAACAGAGCTCGCACTCCTCCTCTCCAAGCTTCACAAAGCTGATGTTCCTTCCCTTTACCGCATTGCGCTAGATTTCTTTCCCCTCAGTTTGGTGGTGATTGTCTTGCCCATCATTGTGACAATCAGCCTGTTATTTTTGGGGTGGTAGCCCAATGTTGTCAGAAAAAACACTTTGCACACTTGTTGTGCAGAACCGCTCTGGTTTGGAAGACGGTACAGAAACGACCTGCTGCGTCGACTGTCAGAGCCAACAGTGATATTTTTCTTAGATTGCTGTGCCATCATTTGGAAGATCCATGTTCTCTTCTCCTTATACTTCATCTCCCAATAATTTTCCCATAATTCCATTTGTCTACCCTCTGAAATATTCTGAGTACATTGCCTCTTGCATTTGGGACCACATGGCTTACCCATTGGTGGAATCTTGGATTTCTTGTTTGATAGGTTGTCTGGAGTTGTGTCCACGGGCTCAGCTGCCACTTGTGCTGGAACATCCAACTTTGAAGGTGGATGATAATCTTCATCATCATCATCGGCAATTGATTTCTCATCTTATAGACTGATGTCTAAGGAGTCAGAGACCACTCACTGGTTCTCTATTTCTTCAATTAGTGTTGACACTGACTTCAGTTAAAGGTGGTAGATCATGAATCTTTGTTGGAATGTGGCCCTCAAGCTCAACTGAAATAAATAGAGCAAATAATCAGGGACATGCATCCTAATGATTGTATTCTGTCATGGATGATAATAATTAATACTGACATGTTGTGGTGTGCAAACATATGATCATAATCCTTTTCAGTTATTCTATAATGTAATCAATGTTGATTTTTATCTTGTGCAAACATTTATCATAATAATTTTCACTGTCATAACTCAGTTCATCTATTCATTTCATACCTGCTCCCAAAAAGGCTCTTAAATGTTCATCTTTATTTACAAATAAAAAAATAATTGCATGAATGGACATTGACAGGAATAAAACCAAGTATTGAAGTGGTTGTACTGTCCTAATACACCCTCACATGGCAACTTTGATCCGCATAGATACTAATCATCTAGACCACAGGGATTGGTGGAAGTCATGCAAAATAGTTTTTTCAGCATTCATGTAATGATGGCACTGAAGCAGACACATTGAGCACACATTTGGCATGTCAAAGCTTGTTGTACTAATTACATATGCCACCAACAAAGGTCATGGATACAATTTGGGATTTTAACTTTCCTGACCGGGACAGTCACGCAATACTGGAATATAAAAGGAAACCATGAACATGTGAGTAGATATATTATTAATGAGCTAGCAATGCTGTGTGTGCGCTCATCCGGAAAACAAGTGTGCGTGGCTTTTGACAATTCAGTATGGGGTGCACGTCCAACTGACCGTCAGCTGTCTAGAGATCGTGTGCGTGGTGTAATGTTACGGATTCAAATAACCCATTGAATGTCAGAATACAACTACAGAGATTATATTAATTATAGGTATAATAGATTGAAGCTAGTATAAACTGCTGATCGTCTCTTATGGGAACATGTAGCACAATTCTATTGCTTCATGCTAATGCTAGCTAGGTAGCTTTTGACGTTTTGGTAGGGGCGCGTCAGTTGCAGCTAGATGGCTGTCACTGGCTAGAAATCGTGTGTATGGTGTACTGATTCAAAGAAACCATCAGATGAAATTTCAGAATATAATTCATTATATGGCTAATAGATTGAAGTTAGTATCAATTGCAGATCTCTTATGAGAGCAGGTATCATTGTTAGTCTATGCTCGCTAGCTAGCTTAGCATGCTAGCTAGCTAGCTAATACATTTTGATCTCTTAGCTAGCTAGTTCTTAGCAGTGTCAGGATGTCGGTGTTTCAGAGCAAGTTAAACCATCATTTTCCCCCGGGAATGCTGTGTCATGGTGTTGTATCCCTAGATTAGCAATGTATTTGTGTGTGTAGCTGTCAGTCAGTGCCATACAGATTCGATTGCATCACTATCAGAATAAAATGATATGAAACCAAGGTAAAACGCAGTAACTGCAGCCAAGGGCAGGTTGAAACCAAGCTAAAAGGCAGTAAGTTCAGTTACTGCCATTTACCATGGTTTCACAATAACCTTTTGCAGTTACTGCTAATACGACCCCCATTTTCTCCAAAACACAATACAATAGAGGCAGGATACTTGTCCACACGATTAAGCATGCATTTAATGTAACACAAATTACATTAGCTAATTTTCGACCAAATGAGCAGTTACTTTTTGCTTGGGAGGGCAGTAATCCTTAGACATGTTGTTCTTTTCTTAAATTAAATTTTGTAATTGACTAAAACAAACACATAACAAGACCATTACATTTGAAACCAGTCAAGTAATCTAAGTAACCACAGGTTAGTTTTCCCCACAGGCGGGAGGGGCCGCGACATTCTATCTAATACCGACTAGGACTACACTGAACACCAGAACCACGGATGGTTCAGATAAGAAACCAGAGGGCCCCCATTGGTGAAAGACATATGAGACCTCCCCCAACCCACCTCACTCTGCTACAGAAAGACCCAACTGATCAATCCAACCTTAGCCCACCCCCCCACCTCTTTACCATGACATAAAACCCTTTTTCAATAGTGTGTGTCCAACCCCTCCAACCTCAACCCCCCTCTTATTCTTCACCATGACAATAGATATGCACTTGCAACCCTAGAGATTATAGAGAGAAGGGAACTAGGTCTATGTCCCAAATTGCACCCTATTCCCTATTTAATGCAATATTTTACAGGGAATAGGGTGGCATTTGGGGGGGGGGGGGGGGTTGAAGTTGGCGGGGTTGGTGGTAGTTCTGAACAGCCCCTGTGAACGCGCACAAACCATTTATTTTTTATGTGAGATCAATGCACACATTGCACAGAGGTAAATCAGATCCAGGCTGAACTGTGCAATGTAATAGGGAGTTGTAGTTTCCAACAGGCCAATATTCTACATAGTTTAGCACATAAAACTTGGCAATTAACTACAATGACCATCTACTACTGTGTTCCTTTTACACCTGCTACCGAAGAGAGAGAAAAATGCGCAAGCTCCCAACGAACAGTTCTTGTGCTGACATTGCTTCCAGAGGCAGTTTGGAACTCGGTAGTGAGTGTTGCAACTGATGATTTTTACACGCTACGCGCTTCAGCACTCGGCGGTCCCGTTCTGTGTGCTTGTGTGGCCTACCACTTCGCGGCTGAGCCGTTGTTGCTCCTTAATGTTTCCACTTCACAATAACAGTACTTACAGTTGACCGGGGTAGCTCTAGCAGGGCAGAAATTTGACGAACTGACTTGTTGGAAAGGTGACATCCTATGACGATGCCACATTGAAAGTCACTGAGCTCTTCAGTATGGGTCATTCTACTGCCAATGTTATTCTACGGAGATTGCATGACTATGTGCTCGATTTTATACACCTGTCAGCAACAGGTGTGGCTGAAATATCCGAAACCACTAATTTGAAGGTGTGTCCACATACTTTTGGCCATAAAGTGTATATGCAGTTCTTGACACAAACCGGTGCACCTGTCACCTACAGTTTGATTAAGTGATAGTTTTTGTATTGTTAACAAATGACAAGAAAATCATATCAAAAGTAAAATGAATATTGCATTTTGAAAAGCAGATGCTTTGATTAAATATGTATCCAAATTGAAAGAGCGATTTAGTGCAGTGAACAAGTGACTTTGTGAATTTGTTTCTTGTACTCAGTCAATTGGAAATGTGCTTAGTTTTGAAACACGACCCATTTCGATGATCTGTTTTTTTTGTGGTTAGAGTTGTGAAAATGTACCTCATGCTTGGGAAAATAGCACTAAAGTGATTGTAAAAAACTGTAAAAGACAAAACAACATGCTCATCTCTCCCTCCCCTCCATCTTCCTCCCCTATCTCTCCTTCCTAGCTCTCCTTCCTCTCCTCTTCTCCTTCCTCCCCTCTCTCTCCTCTTCTCCTTCCTCCCCTCTCTCTCCTCTTCTCCTTCCTCCCCTCCTTCCTCTCCTCCCCTCCTTCCTCTCATCCCCTCCTTCCTCTACTCCCCTCTCCTCCTTTGTCCCCCCTCTCTCCTCTTCTCCTTCCTCCCCTCTCTCTCCTCCCTCTCTCTCTCTCTCCTCCTTCCTCTCCTCTTCTCCTTCCTCCTCTCCTCTTCTCCTTCCTCTCCTCCCTCCCCTCTTCTCCTTCCTCCCCTCTTCTCCTTCCTCCCCTCTCTCTCTCCTCTTCTCCTTCCTCCCCTCTCTCTCCTCCTTCCTCCCCTCTCTCTCTCCTCTTCTCCTTCCTCCCCTCTCTCTCCTCCTTCCTCCCCTCACTCCTTCCTCCCCTCTCTCTCTCCTCCTTCCTCCCCTCTCTCTCTCTCTCTCTCTCTCTCCTCCTTCCTCCCCTCTCTCTCTCCTCCTTCCTCCCCTCTCTCTCTCCTCCTTCCTCCCCTCTCTCTCTCTCTCTCCTCCTTCCTCCCCTCTCTCTCTCCTCTCCTCCTTCCTCCCCTCTCTCTCTACTCTCCCCCTCTCTCCTCTTCCCATTCCACCCCTCTCTCTCCCCTCTTCTTCTTCCTCCCCTCTCTCTCCCCTCTTCTCCTTCCTCCCCTCTCTTCTCCTTCCTCCCCTCTCTCCTCCTCCTCCCCTCTCTCCTCCTCCTCCCCACTCTCCTCCTTCCTCCTCCCCTCTCTCCTCCTTCCTCCTCCCCTCTCTCCTGCTTCCTCCTCCCCTCTCTCCTCCTTCCTCCCCCCCTCTCTCCTCCTTCCTCCCCTCTCTTCCCTCCTCCCCTCCTTCCTCCCCTCTCCTCCTTCCTCCCCTCTCTCTCTCCTCTCCTCCTTCCTCCCCTCACTCTCCTCCCTCTCTCCTCCTTCCACCCCTCTCTCTCCCCTCTTCTCCTTCCTCCCCTCTCTCTCCTCTCTTCTCCTTCCTCCCCTCTCTCTCCTCCTTCCTCCTCCCCTCTCTCCTCCTTCCTCCCCTCTCTCCTCCTTCCTCCCCTCTCTTCCCTCCTCCCCTCCTTCCTCCCCTCTCCTCCTTCCTCCCCTAACCTCCTTCCTCCCCTCTCTCTCTCCTCTCCTCCCCTCTCTCTCCTCCTTCCTCCCCTCTCTCTCCTCCTTCCTCCCCTCTTCTCCCCCTCTCTCCTTCTCTCTCCTCTTCTCCTTCTCTCTCCTCTTCTCCTTCCTCTCTCTCCTCTTCTCCTTCCTCCCCCTCTCTCTCCTCTTCTCCTTCCCCCCCACCTCTTCTCCTTCCCCCCCTCCTCTTCTCCTCCCCCCCACCTCTTCTCCTTCCCCCCCTCCTCTTCTCCTCCCCCCCTCCTCTCCTCTTCTCCTTCCCCCCTCCTCTCCTCTTCTCCTTCCCCCCTCCTCTTCTCCTTCCTCCCCCTCTCCTCTTCTCCTTCCTCCACTTCTCCTTCCTCCCCCTCTCTCTCCTCTTCTCCTTCCACCCCCTCCTCTTCTCCTTCCCCCTCTCCTCTTCTCCTTCCCCCCCTCTCCTCTTCTCCTTCCCCCCTCTCTCCTCTTCTCCTTCCTCCCCCTCTCTCTCCTCTTCTCCTTCCCCCCCTCTCTCCTCTTCTCCTTCCCCCCTCTCTCCTCTTCTCCTTCCTCCCCCTCTCTCTCTCCTCTTCTCCTTCCTCCCCTCCCCTTCTCCTTCCCCCCCTTCTCCTTCCCCCCCTCCTCTTCTCCTTCCCCCCTCCTCTTCTCCTTCCCCCCTCCTCTCCTCTTCTCCTTCCCCCCTCTCTCCTCTTCTCCTTCCCCCCGTCTCCTCTTCTCCTTCCCCCCTCTCTCTCCTCTTCTCCTTCCTCCTCCCTCTCTCTCTCCTCTTCTCCTTCCTCCCCTCCCCTTCTCCTTCCCCCCCTTCTCCTTCCCCCCCTCCTCTTCTCCTTCCCCCCTCCTCTTCTCCTTCCCCCCTCCTCTCCTCTTCTCCTTCCCCCCTCTCTCCTCTTCTCCTTCCCCCCGTCTCCTCTTCTCCTTCCCCCCTCTCTCTCCTCTTCTCCTTCCCCCTCTCTCTCCTCTTCTCCTTCCCCTCTCTCTCTCCTCTTCTCCTTCCCCCTCTCTCTCCTCTTCTCCTTCCTCTCTCTCTTCTCTTCTCCTTCCCCCCCTCCACTTCTCCTTCCCCCCCTCCTCTTCTCCTTCCTCCCCTCTCCTCCTTCCTCCCCTCTCTCTCTCCTCTCCTCCTTCCTCCCCTCTCTCCTCTCCTCCTTCCTCCCCTCTCTCCTCCTTCCTCTCCTCCTTCCTCTCCTCCTTCCACCCCTCTTCTCCCCCTCCTCTCCTTCTCTCCTTTCTCTCTCTCCTCTTCTCCATCCTCTCTCTCCTCTTCTCCTTCCTCCCCCTCTTCTCCTTCCTCCCCCTCTCTCTCCTCTTCTCCTTCCTCCCCCTCCTCTTCTCCTTCCTCCCCCTCCTCTCCTCCTTCCTCCCCCTCCTCTCCTCCTTCCGACCCCTCTCTCTCCTCTTCTCCTTCCTCCCCTCTCTCCCCTCTTCTCCTTCCTCCCCTCTCTCTCCTCCTTCCTCCCCTCTTCTCCCCCTCTCTCCTCTCTCCTCCTCCTCCCCTCTCTCCTCCTCCTCCCCCTCTCCTCCTTCCTCCTCCCCTCTCTCCTCCTTCCTCCTCCCCTCTCTCTCTGCTTCCTCCTCCCCTCTCTCCTCCTTCCTCCCCCCCTCTCTCCTCCTTCCTCCCCTCTCTTCCCTCCTCCCCTCCTTCCTCCCCTCTCCTCCTTCCTCCCCTCTCTCTCTCCTCTCCTCCTTCCTCCCCTCACTCCTCCTCCCTCTCTCCTCCTTCCACCCCTCTCTCTCCCCTCTTCTCCTTCCTCCCCTCTCTCTCCTCTCTTCTCCTTCCTCCCCTCTCTCTCCTCCTTCCTCCCCTCTCTCCTCCTTCCTCCTCCCCTCTCTCCTCCTTCCTCCCCTCTCTCCTCCTTCCTCCCCTCTCTTCCCTCCTCCCCTCCTTCCTCCCCTCTCCTCCTTCCTCCCCTAACCTCCTTCCTCCCCTCTCTCTCTCCTCTCCTCCTTCCTCCCCTCTCACTCTCCTCCCTCTCTCCTCCTTCCACCCCTCTCTCTCCCCTCTTCTCCTTCCTCCCCTCTCTCTCCTCCTTCCTCCTCTCTCTCCTCCTTCCTCCCCTTCCTCTCCCCTCTCCTTCTCTCTCCTCTCTCTCTCCTCTTCTCCTTCTCTCTCCTCTTCTCCTTCCTCTCTCTCCTCTTCTCCTTCCCCCCCTCTCTCCTCTTCTCCTTTCTCCCCCTCTCTCTCTCCTCTTCTCCTTCCCCCCTCTCTCTCTCTCTTCTTCTCCTCCTTCCTCCCCCTCCCTCTTCTCCTTCCTCCCCTCCTTCCCCCCCTCTCTCTCCTCTCCTCTTCTCCTTCCCCCCTCTCTCTCCTCTTCTCCTTCCCCCCCTCTCTCTCCTCCTTCCCCCCCTCTCTCTCCTCTTCTCCTTCCTCCCCCTCTCTCTCTCCTCTTCTCCTTCCCCCCTCTCTCCTCTTCTCCCTTCCTCCCCCTCTCTCTCTCTCTCCTCCTCTTCTCCTTCCTCCCCCTCTCTCTCTCCTTCTTCCTCTCCTCCTTCCACCCCTCTCTCCCCTCTTCTCCTTCCTCCCCTCTCTCTCCCCTCTTCTCCTTCCTCCCCTCTCTCTCCCCTCTTCTCCTTCCTCCCCTCTTCTCCCCCTCTCTCCTTCTCTCTCCTCTTCTCCTTTCTCTCTCTCCTCCTTCCTCTCTCTCCTCTTCTCCTTCCTCCCCCTCTCTTTCCTCTTCTCCTTCCTCCCCCTCTTCTCGTTCCTCCCCCTCTTCTCCTTCCCCCCCTCTTCTCCTTCTCTTCTCCTTCCCCCCCTCCTCTCCTCCTTCCCCCCTCTCTCCTCTTCTCCTTCCTCCCCCTCTCTCTCCTCTTCTCCTTCCTCCCCCTCTCTCCCTCTTCTCCTTCCTCCCCTCTCTCTCCCCTCTTCTCCTTCCTCCCCTCTTCTCCCCCTCTCTCCTTCTCTCTCCTCTTCTCCTTTCTCTCTCTCCTCCTTCCTCTCTCTCCTCTTCTCCTTCTCCCCTCTCTTCCTCTTCTCCTTCCTCCCCCTCTTCTCGTTCCTCCCCCTCTTCTCCTTCCCCCCCTCTTCTCCTTCTCTCTCCTTCCCCCCCTCCTCTCCTCCTTCCCCCCTCTCTCCTCTTCTCCTTCCTCCCCCTCTCTCTCCTCTTCTCCTTCCTCCCCCTCTCTCCTCTTCTCCTTCCTCCCTCTCTCTCCTCCTTCCTCCCCCTCTCTCTCTCCTCTTCTCCCCCTCTCTCTCCTCTTCTCCCCCTCCCCCTCTCTCTCTCTCTCTCTCCTCTTCTCCTTCCTCCCCCTCTCTCTCTCTCCTCTTCTCCTTCCTCCCCTCTCTCTCTCTCTTCCTCTCTCCTTCCTCCCCCTCTCTCTCCTCTTCTCCTACCTCCCTCTCTCTCTCTCTCTCCCTCTTCTCCTTCCTCCCCCTCTCTCTCTCTCTCCTCCTACCTCCCTCTCTCTCTCTCCTCTTCTCCTTCCTCCCCCTCTCTCTCTCTCCTCTTCTCCTTCCTCCCCCTCTCTCTCTCTCTCTCTCTCTCTCTCTCTCCTCTTCTCCTTCTCCCACTCTTCTCCTTCCTCCCCCTCTTCTCCTTCCTCCCCCTCTCTCTCCCCCTCTCTCTCCTCTTCTCCTTCCTCCCTCTCTCCCCTCCTTCCTCCCTCTCTCTCTCCTCCTTCCTCCCCCTCTCTCTCTCCTCTTCTCCCCCTCCCCCTCTCTCTCTCTCCTCTTCTCCTTCCTCCCCCTCTCTCTCTCTTCTTATCCTTCCTCCCCCTCTCTCTCTCTCTTCTTCTCCTTCCTCCCCCTCTCTCTCTCTCTCTCTCTCCTCTTCTCCTTCCTCCCCCTCTCTCTCTCTCTCCTCTTCTCCTTCCTCCCCCTCTCTCTCTCCTCTTCTCCTTCCTCCCCCCCTCTCTCTCTCTCTCTCTCCTCTTCTCCCCCCCTCCCCCTCTCTCTCTCTCTCTCTCTCTCTCTCCTCTTCTCCCCCCTTCCCCCTCTCTCTCTCTCTCTCTCTCTCTCCTCTTCTCCTTCCTCCCCTCTTCTCCTTCCTCCCCCTCTCTCTCTCTCTCCTCTTCTCCTTCCTCCCCCTCTCCTCTTCTCCTTCCTCCCCTCTCTCTCTCCCTCTCCCTCTCCTCTTCTCCTTCCTCCCCCTCTCTCTCTCTCTCCTCTTCTCCTTCCTCCCCCTCTCTCTCTCTCTCTCTCTCCTCTTCTCCTTCCTCCCCCCCTCTCTCTCTCCTCTTCTCCTTCCTCCCCCTCTCTCTCTCTTCTTCTCCTTCCTCCCCCCCTCTCTCTCTCCTCTCTCTCCTACCTCTCTCTCTCTCTCTCTCTCTCCTCTTCTCCTTCCTCCCCCTCTCTCCTCTTCTCCTTCCTCCCCCTCTCTCCTCTTCTCCTTCCTCCCCCTCTCTCCTCTTCTCCTTCCTCCCCCTCTCTCTCTCTCTCCTCTTCTCCTTCCTCCCCCTCCCTCCCCTCTTCTACCTCCCTCTCAATTTCTCCTCTCCTAGCCCCTTTTAATCCTCCTACTTTTTCCATTAAAATGATTTTTTAAAAATCATAAAATTCCATGTTAATTCACAATGCAGCTGTGCTGCTGCCAGCAACAGTTTGGGTCTCATGGTTCGTCCCTTTAATAAGATGGTTAAGCATTACACCAGTACTACCATTCAATCCCACTTCGCAAAGTTTGCATTTCACCACCTCCTAATTTAACTTCTCAAAGTATTGCCATACAGGACTCCAAAGTTGACTCCAAAATAATTGATTCCTTGACTCCTTGCACATCGACTCCCGGTGTCGACTCCCATTTCTGAGCGTCAAGTACTCCAAACATTCAGTATTTTTGGACCGGAGGAGAATGATTAGTTGCCGTACTTCTGAAAACACAAACACTCGCATTTTTCATAGCGAGCTAGCGAGGGGAGGGGCACAGTATACGCAGGTCGGCCACCGTACACTTGGCCAATCTATTGGAAATCAATTTATGTATCTTGCAATGGAAGGCTGTATCTCCCAATTTCATGCCTTGCAATGTCTCGCAACTTCAGTAAAGCAGGGCCAATTATCAATGAGTAGACTAGGATATTATACACACACAACAGACCGAAGACTAAACTCACATTTGCATCATTAGCGAAGAGAAAGAGGCGGCGAGCCAGCGCGAGAGAGAGAGTGGAGGGGGCAGGCAGAAAGAACCATGCACATACAGTATGTCTTGGTAATCTGTATCTAGCATTGTCCTGTCTTGTGTGCCTCGCAAATTTACCAAAGTAGCCTAATGTTTGCCTCTTCCTCTGTGATTGTGTGATTTTTAGTTTAGCACTGTGATTTTAGTTTTGGGGGGGGGGGGGGGGGGGGGCGGAATTGGGACAGAGTTAGAATCTTTCTTAATGTTAAGGATCCCAATTTCGTTTAAACGTTTCAACACATATACAGTGCCTTGCAAAAGTATCCACCCCCTTGGTGTTTTTCCGAATTTGTTGCATTACAACCTGTCATTTAAGTAGATTTTTATTTGGATTTCATGTAATGGACATACACAAAATAGTCCAAATTGATGAAGTGAAATTAAAAACATTGCGTGCAAATGTATTCACCCCCTTTGCTATGAAGCCCCTAAATATGATCTGGTGCAACCAATTTCCTTCAGAAGTCACATAATTAGTCAAATAAAATCCACCTGTGTGCAATCTAAGTGTCACATGATCTCAGTATATATACACACTTGTTCTGAAAGGCCCAAGAGTCTGCAACACCACTAAGCAAGGGGCACCACCAAGCAAGCGGCACTGAAGACCAAGGAGCTCTCCAAACAGGTCAGGGACAAAGTTGTGGAGAAGTACAGATCAGGGTTGTGGTATAAATAAATATCAGAAACTTTGAACATCCCACAGAGCACCATTAAATCCATTATTACATTTTTTTAAAGAATGTGGCACCACAACAAACCTGCCAAGAGAGGGCTGCTCACCAAAACTCACGGACCAGGCAAGGAGGGCATTAATCAGAGGCAACAAAGAGACCAAAGATAACCCTGAAGGAGCTGCAAAGCTCCACAGCAGAGATTGGAGTACCTGTCCAGGACCACTTTAAGCTGTATACTCCACAGAGCTGGGCTTTAAGGAAGAGTGGCCAGAAGAAGAAAAAAAACATTGCTTAAAGAAGAAAATAAGCAAACACATTTGGTGTTCGCCAAAAGGCATGTGGGAGACTCCCCAAACATATGGAAGAAGGTACTCTGGTCAGATGAGACTAAAATGTAGCTTTTTGGCCATCAAGAAAAACGCTATGTCTGGCGCAAACCCAACACCTCTCATCACCCTGAGAATAGCATTGCCACAGTGAAGCATGGTGGATGGCAGCATCATGCTGTGGGGATGTTTTTTTTATCAGCAGGGACTGGGAAACTGGTCAGAAGAGAAGGAATGATGGATGGCGCTAAATACAGGGAAATTCTGGAGGAGAAACCGGTTTCAGTCTTCCAGAGATATGAGACTGGGACAGAGGTTCACCTTCCAGCAGGACAATGACCCTAAGCATACTGCTAAAGCAACACTCGACTGGTTTAAGTCGAAACATTTAAATGTCTTGGAATGGCCTATTCAAAGCCCAGACCTCAATCCAATTGAGAATCTGTGGTATGACTTAAGGATTGCTGTACATCAGTGGAACCCATCCAACTTGAAGGAGCTGGAGCAGTTTTGTCTTGAAGAATGGGCAAAAACCCCAGTGGCTAGATGTGCCAAGCTTATAGAGACATACCCCAAGAGACTTGCAGCTGTAATTGCTGCAAAAGGTGGCTCAACAAAGTATTGACTTTGGGGAGGTGAATAGTTATGCATGCTCAAGTTCTGTTTTTTTTGTTACTTCTTGTTTGTGTCACGATAAAAAATATTTTGCATCTTCAAAGTGGTAGGCATGTGTAAATCAAATGATACAAACCCCCCAAAAATCTATTTTATTTCCAGGTTGTAAGGCAACATAATAGGAAAAATGTCAAGGGGGTGAACACTTTCGCAAGCCACTGTACACACATTTCTCACCTCTGTCTTTCCTTTAGCCACACAGGACCTCCTCTTCTCCTCAGGAACATCCCACACGATCTAGAGAGAGAGAGAGCGAGAAGAGAGGAGGAGAGAGAAACATGCACAGATGATAAAACACATTTCAAGGCATTTCAGTTTCACACACCCAACCCCTCCACCAACACACAAACACACAACCTCCCTCACCGTGTGTGGTTGCTTTGCCAAGTTGTGTGTATCCACAGCCAGTATGCCGTCTCTCGCACCCAGGAAAAGAACCCCAGATGAACGGTCCAATAGAAAGGTGCTAAAATTGGCTAAGCCTCTGAACTGCTGAGGCCCCACCATGGCGTCTAAATCTGAAAGAGGAGGAAAGAGAGAGCGAGAGAGAAGGGTCAATGAGGCAGATGGGAAACTAGATCCTACAGGATCCAAAATTACATCTGATGTGTGCGCACACTCAATACATGACGAGAGTTGAGTAATGTGGGGTCGAACATCTGAATCTCTCACTATTCTCTCATTCACAAAAAAATGTATCCTCTCTTTCGCTCCCTCTATTGTTCAGCCATATAATGTACTTTATCTAATGGCTGTGTCAGAGGACTGTTGGCACTCTTACATTTATTTAACCTTTATTTTAACAGAGAAGACATATTGAGACATACACATTACACCCTATATACAGTGAGGGAAAAAAGTGTTTGATCCCCTGCTGATTTTGTACGTTTGCCCACTGACAAAGTTTGCCCACAGTCTATAATTTTAAATGGTAGGTTTATTTGAACAGTGAGAGACAGAATAACAACAAGAAAAATGCATGTCAAAAATTTTATACATTGATTTGCATTTTAATGAGGGGAAATAAGTATTTGACACCTCTGCAAAACATGACTTAGTACTTCAAAAAGAAAGGAGGACCAAGGCACTCTTCATATAATAGATTAAAATGCCTTTATTAGTATGGCATGTTCAATAGAAACAATGTTTTTAAAAATCCGACGCGTTTCGGCTGCATGGCCTTCGTCAGGGAGGACAAAGAAATAATACAATGTTCTCTTTTTAACAGCTTTTCCAATTAACCCTATTTTGAAGAGGGAGTGGTTAAAATTGATTGGACACACCTAGTAAGCAATACTATACACACTTTAAAGTGAAATACTGTAGCTATGTTATCATAAAAACTTAACTCCAAGCTAGAAGTATCAGAACACTTAGAAAGGTAGTTCTAACCTTAAATATGGCTGGGAGAAGTGTCAAGAATAAGAAAGCAATATATTCCATAGTACACTAGAACACAGCAAAACATGAACAACAAGAGTCTAAACATAGCTGACGGCAATTGAGCAAAATGTCCCACCTAGTCAACAGCCAGCGGAATCTTGTGGCGCGAAATACAAATACCTCAAATGCTATAACTTCAATTTCTCAAACATGACTATTTTACACCATTTTAAAGACAAGACTCTTGTTAATCTAACTGTCTGATTTCAAAAAGGCTTTACAGCGAAAGAAAAACATTAGATTGTCAGGAGAGTACCCTGCCAAAAATAATCACACAGCCATTTTCAAAGCATGCATATATGTCACAAAAACCAAAACCACAGCTAAATGCAGCACTAACCTTTGATGATCTTCATCAGATGACACTCCTAGGACATTATGTTATACAATACATGCATGTTTTGTTCAATCAAGTTCATATTTATATCAAAAACCAACTTTTTACATTAGCATGTGATGTTCAGAACTAGCATACCCACCGCAAACTTCCGGTGAATTTACTAAATTACTCACGATAAACGTTTACAAAATACATAACAATTATTTTAAGAATTATAGATACAGAACTCCTTTATGCAATCGCGGTGTCAGATTTTAAATTAGCCTTTCGGCGAAAGCACATTTTGCAATATTCTGAGTAGATAGCCCGGCCATCACGGCTAGCTAATTTGACACCCACCAAGTTTGGCCCTCACCAAACTCAGATTTACTATAAGAAAAATTGGATTACCTTTGCTGTTCTTCGTCAGAATGCACTCCCAGGACTTCTACTTCAACAACAAATGTTGTTTTGGATCGAAATAATCCATAGTTATATTGAAATAGCTCCGGACGTATTTCGTGACGCGCGGGCGTATTTCGTGACAAAAAAATTGTTCAAAGACTGAAAGAACAAAATGGCGAATTCACATGAACGCGCATCTCCAGTGTCACTGTCCCCAGACAGGCCAGTAAGAAACAGAGCTGCTGTACTTAGCACAGAGACTGCAGAGCTCTCATTCCACTTTCTGGTGCCTTCTGAGAGCTAATGGAAGCCTTAGAAAATGTCACGTTACAGCAGAGATGCTGTATTTTTGATAGACATAATCTAGAAGGACAACAAATTGTCAGACAGGGCACTTCCTGCATGGAATCTTCTCAGGTTTTGGCCTGCCATATGAGTTCTGTTATACTCACAGACACCATTCAAACAGTTTTAGAAACTTTAGAGTGTTTTCTATCCAAATCTACTAATTATATGCATATTCTAGTTTCTGGGCAGGAGTAGTAACCAGATTAAATCGTGTACGTTTTTTATCCGGCCGTGCAAATACTGCCCCCTAGCCCCAACAGGTTAAAGCTTATGACTGGCTCAGGAAAGACTTGGCGTAGTAGCGTATCACTTTGGATGATTCGCCAATAATTTTTTGATTATTGAACTTGTTCACTTTAAATTTGTATTACGCTGTTTCATTTGTTCCCAGGGGGGGACGGCACCTTGGGAGTGCTTAGGCAAGAGACCTGCGGGCATACATATACCCATAGTATGTACTCTGTCTATGCACACTAGGTAAGACCTGGGCGGACCACCCCCTGTATTGTGGTTATCACGCCAGGTGGCGTTAAGGTTAGGTAAGTAGTGGGTAGGCAGGTAAAGTAGGAGAGGGGACTCTAACTTTTACTTTCTTTGCTTTGGTTCCATCCAGCCCCTTTTCCCCACCTTACCGTGTTAAGGAAATCAATTCCCAGTAAATGGTAATATTCTCTGCCTCTGTCATCTTTACCCGCACCTACAATCACATACCTCTTTCACTCCACGGGGAGTTAAGTGTAGTAGGGTGTTGCGTTCCCTCCTCCAAGAGGCGTGTGTAACAAGCATCATCTTTGGCTGACGCTTTCGCCGGTGCCGAAGAGGGACAGACAAGCTGTACCTCAATGAGCCGATTTCTCCCACAGGGTTGTTTGGTTAGGCCCTGGAGTCTATGCAGGCCCGGTTTGAGAACAAAAAGAAGCAGGAAGAGGCGCAGCACGCTTTTCTCCCTCGGAGGTCCAGGAGCGAGGTGAGAGATGGTCTTGGCGCAGGGAAAGGGGGTGGCACGGGATTGGGTTCTCCCTTGCCAACCGCTCCAAACACCCATGGTGACAACAGTAACCCTAAGTGGCACAGCCAATCAGGGTACGTCACAGATGGCCTAAGCCCCCAAACCCGGAGTGGACTGGCTTCAGGCAAACGTTTGCACCTAAACACATTGAAACAATGCCATTGTTTGCGGGTTTCAAGTGTTGTGTATTCCACATGAAAGTTCAAAAAAACATTTCCCTTCTCCACTTTCAGACACAAGGTTGCTTGACCAATGGTGCACAGTGACGCCCTGGGTAATGCAAACTGAGAATTCATTGTACACCCCCACGTTTTTGTACTATTTTTATTTATTTTTGTCATGTAGCAGAGCGACTTAGGGTTAAGTGCCTTACTCAAGGTCACATCAGATTTTTCACCTAGCTGGCTCAGGGATTTGAACCAGCAACCTTTGGGTTACTGGCCCAATGCTCTTAACCGCTAGGCTACCTGCCGCTCCTGCACCGCCATCACATCGCTTGTTCCCCTGGCCTCAGCGCCAGTATTAAGAAACAGGCAATGTGAGTGGTTCCTCATAACATTTTAACATGGAAACAGCTGTTCTATCGTTCAGCCTAAAGTAGGAGAAAATGTGGGGTGTTCAATGTAGGCTTGCATTCCATGAGACTTTTAATAAAAAACATTCAGTGCTTGACATTAACCTTCTTGACATTGATGGAAGAAACCACTTTACAAAATAAAAAGTATTATTATTCCCGTATCATTATTACAGAGAATCAGACAAATTATGCTACCCTCTGCCTACTTAGTTTATTCAAGGACATCTCAAAATACAACACTGTCTCTTGAAGACATAAAAAAAGCTCTTTACCAGACTCGCTTTTCAAAAATGGCTAGAAATACACACATTTTGTGGTCATGTAGGAAGCAACCACTCCCCCATTTTTTACAACAAATGTGCTATAACTGGACTAATAACTAACTAATTAGCAAATAATATGAACAAATGTGCACAGGTTCCTACATGCAGCTCTAGCTTTGATCTCAAAACAAGCACATCTACTCAAGACTTCTCATGCTGTGAACGGCACATATCCATATATGGCAATGGCTATTTGCATACAGGCCTACTGCAGCGCTGATTGGTTATGGAATGTATAGGCCTGGGCGATGCTGTAGGTTCATTGATTGTGCAGGGCGGCTTATAAAAGACTCAGCCTAAATTATAGTGAATTTGTATTTGATTTTGAATAGCCTCGTAATAGGGAATTGTTTATACTTGCATTATGAATAGGCTGACACGTTACCTTTTTACCCACAGAATATCTCACCACTGTGCGTTTCCATCTCCTACTCTTTCTCCTTCAATCCTTTCTCGAGCGCACAGAGAGGGGCTGTCAACAGTTTAATTAAATATATTTTGTTGTGAAAACATGTTACTATCGATGTTCCAGAACAGATTTTACTTGGTTTCCAAATTAAGCACTGGGTAGCTTCAGCAAAAGGGTTGGAGAGGACATGAGCGGAATATCACCTGTTGTGCAGTAAGAGGCTGCATGCTCCTCAAACAGTGGTTGACACATGGAGTGAAATAACCAGAGTAGTCTACCCAGCATGATTGAAAAACAAACTGGCATGAAAGCGGCCTCCATTTGCCATTTGAGTGCATACAGATGACATTACTTTTTTTCCCCTGTTCCTACCCATTTGATAATGGGCCATTCTAAATCGAAACATTTTTACAGTACATATTAGTAAAGACAAGATTTAAATTGAGAATAGTCTGATGGGTGAAAATATGATCACTTGATGAGAGAACAGCATCTGCAGCCTGAGGCAAGGAACAGAGCACAAGCTTTTTTTGCGACTTTCTCAAATCATCACTAGCCTATAGTTGAAAGTATTCACACCCCTTGACTTTTTCCATATTTAGTTGTGTTACAGCCTGAGTTTAAAATGTATACAATTTTTGATTTTGTGTCACTGGCCTACACACAATACCCCATAATGTCAAAGTAGAATTTCATTTGTACAAATTAATAAAAAAGGAATAGCTGAAATGTCTTGAGTCAATAAGTATTCAACCCCTTTGTTATGGCAATTAGGCTACTGTGCAGTCTACAATACATACTGTAGTTAACATGGGAAAGTGCCTAACTCCTTACATAAGGGAGAGCAGGCCATGTCTGTACAACAGAATGCGAAGCATGTGGGAGACCGGGGTTCAAATCTCCGTTGGGGAGGAAGGAGTAGGCTGTGCTTGTAAATAGGAATTTGTCCTTAACTGATTCCATATGTGTTATTTCATAGTTGTGATGTCTTCACTATTATTCTACAATGTAGAAAATAGTAAAAATAAAGAAAAATCCTTGAATGAGTAGGTGTGTCCAAACGTTTGACTGGTACTTGCTTAATTAATTTGATTAACCTGTTAGGGCTAGGGGGCAGTATTGACACGGCTGGATAAAAAAACGTACCCGATTTAATCTGGTTACTACTCCTGCCCAGTAACTAGAATATGCATATAATTATTGGCTTTGGATAGAAAACACCCTAAAGTTTCTAAAACTGTTTGAATGGTGTCTGTGAGCATAACAGAACTCATATGGCAGGCAAAAACCTGAGAAGATTTCATGCAGGAAGTGGCCTGTCTGACAAGGTGTCGTTCTTCTTGTCTCTGTTTATTTAAGAGTGAGGATCTTAGCTGTAACGTGACACTTCCTACGGCTCCAATAGGCTCTCAGAGCCCGGGAAAAAGCTGAGTCGTGGCTTTGCCAGCTCTGGTTGAAAAAAAGTAGCGCGTTTGGATAGTGGCTGGTTACAGTACTGTGAGACTCAGGCTCGTGCCCGCGTCGACCGAATGCTTTGTTTTCTTTCCTCTGTTTACCTAAACGCAGATTCCCGGTCGGAATATTATCGCTTTTTTACGAGAAAAATGGCATAAAAATGGATTTTAAACAGCGGTTGACATGCTTCGAAGTACGGTAATGGAATATTTATAAATATGTTTTGTCACGAATCGCTCCATGCTCGTGACCCTTATTTACACTTGGGACAGTGTCTTGAACGCACGAACAAAACGCCGCTATTTGGATATAACAATGGATTATTTTGGACCAAACCAACATTTGTTATTGAAGTAGCAGTCCTGGGAGTGCATTCTGACGAAGAACATCAAAGGTAATCAAACTTTTGTAATAGTAAATCGGAGTTTGGTCAGGGCTAAACTTGGTGGGTGTCTAAATAGCTAGCCGTGATGGCTGGGCTATCTACTGAGAATATTGCAAAATGTGCTTTCACCGAAAAGCTATTTTAAAATCGGACACCTCGATTGCACAAAGGAGTTCTGTATGTATAATTCTTAAAATAATTGTTATGTTTTTTGTGAACGTTTATCGTGAGTAATTTAGTAAATTCACCGGAGGTTTGCAGAGGGTATGCTAGTTCTGAACGTCACATGCTAATGTAAAAAGCTGGTTTTTGATATAAATATGAACTTGATTGAACAAAACATGCATGTATTGTATAACAATGTCCTAGGGTTGTCATCTGATGAAGATCATCAAAGGTTAGTGCTGCATTTAGCTGTCTTCTGGGTTTATGTGACATTATATGCTAGCTTGAAAAATGGGTGTCTGATTATTTCTGGCTGGGTACTCTGCTGACATAATCTAATGTTTTGCTTTCATTGTAAAGCCTTTTTGAAATCGGACAGTGTGGTTAGATTAACGAGAGTCTTGTCTTTAAAATGCTGTAAAATAGTCATATGTTTGAGAAATTGAAGTAATAGCATTTCTAAGGTATTTGAATAACGCGCCACAGGATTCAACTGGCTGTTGAGTAGGTGGGACGAATTCGTCCCGCCTAGCCCAGAGAGGTTAATATTATCATGTTTCTATTCCATGAAAAACCAAAAACCCTCCGAGTTTCTGCTAGGATGGAACGGAAAATATGGTGCTGTACAATGTGATGTCCGGCAGTACGGTACTGGGCTATTTAGCTAAAGAATCCCTATGTCGTGCTTGTCTCAGAGCAGCACGAAACAGTGCTAAAATAGTTGTAGGCTTTTGCATCTAACTTCAATATTCTCGTTAAATAAATAAGACCTACACCATTTTTAACAGTATATCTAAAAATGTTTTCTTCAATGATGTGACTCTCCGCCAATAATTACATTTAGAGGATTGGAGGACTCTATATTAATATCTAAGGGGCATTTTCTGTTAGGATCTGTGAAAATATCAGAATATCTAAGGGGCTTTTATATCATTTTAAATTGATTAATAATAATCGCTTTGTTCAAAAAGTAACAACATTTCGGAGATTTCGTTTTCATTTAATCTAGAGTGAGCAAGAAAAAGGCAATTCTTGAACATGGGGTGAGACATTCTCACTAATTTGTAAATAAAGCCTAGCTCGGCTATTATACAATTCTTTAGTAAAGGTTGAATAGTCTATTGTTCAGCTAATAGCCCATCCTGCTATGCTTGTGAAAAACTAATAATAATACTTTTTCCTCTTTCCACGTTAAAGATTCCAATAGACAAAGTGTATTTAGCCACAATCGGCCCCAACCCCAATTAATACATTTAGGCGCAGTCGATAGCGTGCTGAACTTTGGGCTAGAATGTTGAGGGTTCGAAACCTGCTCCCTGTCTGCTATAATTAATGAGTTTGATACACCTGGTATTGGATGTGGCTGAAAAAAACTTGCTAAATAGAGATTTGTAAATTAACTTTATTACAAAGAAATATGCACAATCATTTGGCTCTACATTAACTAACATATTCCTCTCAATGGTAATTGTTTTTTGCACGACTCGTTATGACGTTATAACTACATACATTTGCTTCCCCGTAATGTTTTGTTAGCCATCTTTGCTGAAGTCACCAGGGACGGGTGGCCCCCGTCAAATTCGTCATTGGAACTAGAGGTCGACCGATTATGCTTTTTCAACGCCGATACCGATTATTGGATGACCAAAAAAGCCGATACCGATTAATCTGACGATTTACTTTTATTTATTTATATTTTTTTGTAATAATGACAATTACAACAATACTGAATGAAAACTTATTTTAACTTAATATAATACATAATACTATCAATTTAGCCTCAAATAAATAATGAAACATGTTAAATTTGGTTTAAATAATGCAAAAACAAAGTGTTGGAGAAGAAAGTAAAAGTGCAATATGTGCCATGTAAAAAAAGCTAACATTTAATTTCCTTGCTCAGAACATATGAAAGCTGGTGGTTCCTTTTAACATGAGTCTTCAATATTCCCAGGTAAGAAGTTTTAGGTTGTAGTTATTATAGGACTTTCTCTGTATACGATTTGTATTTCATATACCTTTGACTATTGGATGTTCTTATAGGCACTTTAGTATTGCCAGTGTAACAGTATAGCTTCCGTCCCTCTCCTCGCCCCTACCTGGGCTCGAACCAGGAACACATCGACAACAGCCACCCTCGAAGCAGCATTACCCATGTAGAGCAAGGGGAACAACTACTCCAAGTCTCAGAGCGAGTGACGTTTGAAACGCTATTAGCACGCACCCGCTAACTAGCTAGCCATTTCACATCGGTTACACCAGCCTCTTGGGAGTTGACAGGCTTGAAGTCATAAACAGCGCATTGCTTGAAGAATTGCGAAGAGCTGCTGGCAAAACGCACAAAGGTGCTGTTTGAATGAATGCTTACGAGCCTGCGGGTGCCTACCATCGCTCAGTCAGACTGCTCTATCAAATATCAAATCATAGACTTAGTTAGAGCATAATAACACACAGAAATACGAGCCTTTGGTCATTAATATGGTCGAATCTGGAAACTATCATTTCGAAGACGAAACGTTTATTATTTCAGTGAAATACGGAACCGTTCCGTATTTTATCTAACGGGTGGCATCCCTAAGTCTAAATATTCCTGTTACATTGCACAACCTTCTGTAACCACTGTCTTCAAAAATGGACCAAGGCGCAGCGGGAATGTGGATACTCATAGTTTTTTTTAATAAACTTAAGTAAAGCATCCACAGGAAAAAACAATAAACGATACTCACGAAGACAGGAACAGTTTTGCAGGCACACAACATGCAGTGCAAAAACAACTACCCACAACCCCAAAGAAAAACACACACTACTATATAGGACTCCCAATCAAAAGCAACTCAACACACCTGCCTTCAATTGGGAGTCCAATCACCCACACAACATTTAACACACACAAACCCCCTGCCACATCCTGACCAAAACTAACACAATTACGCCCTCTGCTGGTCAGGACGTGACACCTTCAATGTTATGTCATAATTATGTTCAATTATGGCAAATTAATTACGGCCTTTGTTAGGAATAAATGGACTTCGCACAGTCCGCAATGAGCCTGGTGGCCCAAACTGCTGTATATACCCTGACTACTTGCACGGAACACTAGAGAAGTGACACAAATTCATGTTAGCAGGCAATATTAACTAAATATGCAGGTTTAAAAATATATACCTGTGTATTGATTTTAAAGAAAGGCATTGATGTTAATGGTTAGGTACATTGGTGCAACGACAGTGCTTTTTTCACAAATGCGCTTGTTAAATCATCACCCGTTTGTCGAAGTAGGCTGTGATTCGATGAGAAATGAACAGGCACCGCATCGATTATATGCAACGCAGGACACGTTAGATAAACTAGTAATATCATCAACCATGTGTAGTTAACTAGTGATTATGTTAAGATTGATCGTTTTTTATAAGATAAGTTTAATGCTAGCTAGCAACTTACCTTGGCTTCTTGCTGCCCTCACGTAACAGGTAGTCAGCCTGCCATGCAGGCTTCTCGTGGAGTGCAATATAAGGCAGGTGGTTAGAGCGTTGGACTAGTAACCGGAAGGTTGCAAAAACGAATCACCCCTGAACAAGGCAGTTAACCCCTGTTCCTAGGCCGTCATTGAAAATAAGAATGTGTTCTTAATCTGACTTGCCTAGTTAAATAAAGGTGTAAAAGAAAATTTATTAAATAATAATAATTAATAAAATTTTTCAAAATTCTGCAAATCGGTGGCCAAAAATACCAATTAGTGATTGTTATGAAAACTTGAAATCATCCCTAATTAATCAGCCATTCCGATTAATCGGTCGAACCCTAATTGGAACCACTTGATATAATTGGTCATATAAACACCTTGGGACACACATGCATAATGAGTGCTCTAACTCCCCCTTGTGGTGGTCTTGAGCAATGAAGCTGGGTACCTCTAAATCCCGCGGCGTAAGTTCACAACTTTTAAAGGATGAACCACTGTAGAACGCTTCTGTCTATTTGAGCTGGTCAGTATGTGTAGGTAATCCTGTCTAACGTGGCTTTTAAAAATTGTTTTATTGCATAGTAAAACATAAGACTCTATGCAAGTATACATTTCAATAGAATGTTACCGCAACTACTGTTTCAGAGCACTCGTCTGAATGTGCCAGAGCGCAGAATAACTGCTGAATTTACGAAAGCTCAACACCCGTTGAATATGGCCTGTGTCAGTAAATGTCAGCAGAAAAGCACAACTCAATTGTTGCCAGGAGCACTGTTACAGTCACCAACGCGCTAGATAACATGAAAACAGCCTAACCAGCTCTGCTAGGGTGAGTAAAATGGTCAGAGTTTGGGTGGGGGCTAAAGCTTAAGATGATTCTTATTGCATTACACACAGTCAGTGTGAACCAGAGTGACTTGACACAACGGGCCAAGCAAGCTGTACAAACAAAACGGAAACGACAAGGAACTTCTTATTTCATGAAAGGGGTTTCAGTCTGTCGTGAAGCTTTCATCCATGTATACGGGTAAGAGTATAGCTACAGTTTCAGATATTATATGTTTCTAATTTTGCCAAAGTTGTTTTCATTTCAAGTTGAGGCTTACTGTTAGCTAGCTAGCTAAGCAGAGAAATGTGAATTCCATCGCTCCACCATCCCCTTCCTTGGTTACATCATCGCTGCAGGGAATGTACAGATGGATCCCGGGAAGGTGAGAGTGGTGGGTGGATTGGCCCCAGCCTATGTCCAGAGTGCAGCTGCAACTTTTCCTGGGATTTGCCAACTTCCATCGCCACTTTATCCGGGGTTACAGTACCCTGGCTTCCCCCGTCTGTACTCACCTCTCCCAAGATTCAGTTCACAATGTCCCCAGCTGCTGACCGGGTGTTCCGGGACCTCAAGCACCGCTTCACCATTGCTCCCATATTGGTTCATTCTGACAAGTCCCGTCAGTTCATGGTAGAGGCCGATGCTTTGGATGTCGGAGTGGGGGCTGTCCTGTCCCAGCGTTCTGCCCTGGACCTCAATTTACATCCCTGCGCCGCCTTCTCCCATCACCTCAATGCCACGGAGAGGAACTACGATGTGAGGAATCGTGAGCTTCTCGCGGTGACAATAGCATTGGAGGAGTGGAGACACTGGTTGGAGGGGGCGGAACATCAGTTCATTGTGTGGATGGACCACAAGAACCTGGAATATCTCCACACCGCCAAGCATCTCAATTCCAGGCAAGCTAGATGGGCCCTGCTTTTCACCTGGTTTAACTTCTCCCTCTCCTACCGACCAGGATCCAAGAACATCAAGCCGGATGCGCTGCCACGCCGCTATATCCCTGCAATTTCATCCTCGAACCCGAGATCATCCTTCCCACCTCATTTCTGGCGATGGCACTCATCTGGGGAATAGGGAAGCAGGACCGAGTGGGGGCTCAGATAACCGGATGTTTGTGCCTGACGCTGTCCGCTCCTCGGTCCTGGAGTGGGCCCACTCTTCCAGGCTTGCCTGCCACCCGGGCTCCCATCGGACCCTGGCCTTTTGGTGGCCTACCATGGTCCCGGACGTCTCCGCATTCGTCACCACCTGCACGGTCTGTGTGCAGAACAAGACTCCTTGGCAAGCTCCAGCTGGTCTTCTTCAACCACTGCCTGTCCCTCACTGTCCCTGGTCTCACATATCCCTGGACTTCATCATTGGTCTTGCCCCGTCTGAGGGCAACACTGCCATCCTGACAATAGTGTACCGGTTTTCAAAGCCGCCCATCTCATTCCTCTCCCCAAGCTACCCTCCGCCAAAGAGACTTCCAGCTCATGGGGCAGCACGTCTTCCGGATCTATGGACACCCAGTGCACATGGTCTCAGACCGGGGCCCTCAGTTCTCGTCCTGGAAGGCGTTCTTCACGCTCATTTGGTCGTCGGCCAGCCTGTCCTCCGGGTTCCCACCCTCAGTTGGAGCGAGCCAATCAAGACCTGGAGACGACTCTTCACTGCCTTGTCTCCTCCAACCCCACCACCTAAAGCCAGCAACTCATGTGGGTTGAATACGCCCGCAACACCTCCCCTGCTCTGCCACTGAGCTCTCGGCTTTTGAGTGTTCCCTGGGTTATCAGCCCCTGTTCTTCCCGGAGCAAGAGGAAGAGGTCGGAATACCCTCGGCCCAGATGTTTGTACGCCGCTGTCGCGGGACATGGAAGAGAGCCCGGTTGGCTCTTCTCAAGACCACCTCCAGGTATTGATGACAAACGGACTGCCACCGGACCCCGGCTCCCCTGTATCGTCTCAGGCAGAGGGTATGGCTGTCCACTCATGACCTGCCCCTCACGGTGGAGTCCCGCAAACTTTCCCCCCGCTTTATCGGCCCTGTGTTATACCTGTGTTCTCTGTCTGTTGCCAGTTTGTCTTGTCAGGTATTATCAGCGTGTTTTCCCGTCTCCCTGCTTTCTCAATTTCTGTTACCCTGGCTCTGACCATTCTGCCTGCCCTGACCCAGAGGCTGCCTGCCGTTCTGTAACTGCCTGACTCTGACCCGTTTACGAACCTCTGCCTGTGCTGAGCCCGAGCCTGCCTGCTGTTCGGTACCTTATTGACTCTTCCCTTGATTACGGACCTCTGTCTGCCTTTGACCTGTCTTTTGCCTGCACCGTTTGGGTCAATAAACATATATGACTCTAGCTGTCTGCATCTGGGTCTTGTCCTGAGTTCTGATTTGACCCACCAATTTAGACAAATGTCTGGGTAAACATAATCTAATAGTTAACTTCTCTAGGGTAGGGGGCAGTATTTTGACGTCCGGATGAAAAGCATGCCCAAATTAAACTGCCTGCTACTCAGGCTCAGAAGGTAGGATATGCATATTATGAGTAGATTTGGATAGAAAACACTCTGAAGTTTCTAAAACTGTTTGAATGATGTCTGTGAGTATAACAGAACTCATATAGCAGGCAAAAGCCTGAGACAAATCCAGGGTTGTAGTTTTCTCAAGTGATTGCCTATTGCCTACACAGTGACTTAGGGTTCATTTTGCACTTCCTAAGGCTTCCACTAGATGTCAACAGTCTTTAGAATGCTGTTCCAGGCTTTTACTGTGAATATTGAGATGAGTGAGGAAATGACATGAGCTCAGAGGTGCATGCTCACGTGAGTGTGAGCTGTGTTCCTTTTCTTTTCTGAAGACATTGTAGTTCCGGGTTTGGAGCGAGTAGTCATGCTGCACTTCGCTCCGCAGGTAATATTACATTTCATTACATTACAACGGTTTGATTTGTTTGATCTGAGCAATTTTTAGCTAGCTACATAGTTGTCTTTGCTGTCTTTGTATCAAAGATAATTGTGTAGTTTAGAGTAATTATCGAGGTTAGCTAGCCAGCTATTTTCGTCCGCCGCGACGCCGTTCTCCAAACTTAGTCAACACTGCTAGCTAGCCAACTTCTACCGACTAGCAGCACTGTAGAAACTAATACATTACAACGGAACGATTTGATTAGTGTAGTGTTAGCTAGCTACATAGTTGTCTTTGTCATAGTTTGATAATTGTGTAATTTAGAGTAATTATCAAGGTTAGCTAGCCAGCTATTTTCGTCCCCCGCGATGTCATTTTCCAAACCTAGCCAACTTTTACCGACGAGCAGCATTGTAGAAACTAAATACATTATAAAGGAACGTCTTGATTAGTGTTATGTTAGCTAGCTACATAGTT
Source organism: Salmo salar (assembly GCF_965601325.2). Lineage (NCBI taxonomy): Eukaryota > Metazoa > Chordata > Actinopteri > Salmoniformes > Salmonidae > Salmo > Salmo salar. The sequence goes on along the minus strand of NC_138297.1, from coordinate 34,089,495 downwards.
GCCTTTGTATCATGATAAAGGTGTAGTACTGAAACTATCGAGGTTACCTAGCCAGCTACACTTTCAAAGTCAACAACGCAGCCACTGCTAGCTAGCCTACTTCACCAGCCAGCAGTACTGTATCATTTTAGTCATTTTATTCAATAAGATTTTTGCAACGTAAGCTTAACCTGTTAGGGCTAGGGGGCAGTATTGACACGGCTGGATAAAAAACGTACCCGATTTAATCTGGTTACTACTCCTACCCAGTAACTAGAATATGCATATAATTATTGGCTTTGGATAGAAAACACCCTAAAGTTTCTAAAACTGTTTGAATGGTGTCTGTGAGTATAACAGAACTCATATGGCAGGCCAAAACCTGAGAAGATTCCATGCAGGAAGTGGCCTGTCTGACAAGTTGTGTTTTATCTTGGCTCTTTTTATTGAAGACTGAGGATCTCTGCAATAACGTGACACTTCCTACGGCTCCCATAGGCTCTCAGAGCCCAGGAAAAAGCTGAAGGATATCGAGGCAGGCTCTGGCTGAAACACTTTATCGCGTTTGGATAGTGGCTGGTCAGAGTACTGTGGGCTTAGGCGCGTGCCCGAGTCGACCGAATGCTTTATTTTCTTTCCTCTGTTTACCTAAATGCAGATTCCCGGTCGGAATATTATCGCTTTTTTACGAGAAAAATGGCATAAAAATGGATTTTAAACAGCGGTTGACATGCTTCGAAGTATGGTAATGGAATATTTAGACATTTTTTGTCACGAATTGTGCCATGCTCGTGACCCTTATTTACACTTCGGATAGTGTCTTGAACGCACAAAAAAAACGCCGCTATTTGGATATAACGATGGATTATTTTGGACCAAACCAACATTTGTTATTGAAGTAGCAGTCCTGGGAGTGCATTCTGACGAAGAACATCAAAGGTAATCAAACTTTTGTAATAGTAAATCGGAGTTTGGTCAGGGCTAAACTTGGTGGGTGTCTAAATAGCTAGCCGTGATGGCTGGGCTATGTACTCAGAATATTGCAAAATGTGCTTTCACCGAAAAGCTATTTTAAAATCGGACACCTCGATTGCACAAAGGAGTTCTGTATCTATAATTCTTAAAATAATTGTTAGGTTTTTTGTGAACGTTTATCGTGAGTAATTTAGTAAATTCACCGGAGGTTTGCGGGGGGTATGCTAGTTCTGAACGTCACATGCTAATGTAAAAAGCTGGTTTTTGATATAAATATGAACTTGGTTGAACAAAACATGCATGTATTGTATAACATAATGTCCTAGGTGTGTCATCTGATGAAGATCATCAAAGGTTAGTGCTGCATTTAGCTGTCTTCTGGGTTTTTGTGACATTATATGCTAGCTTGAAAAATGGGTGTATGATTATTTCTGGCTGGGTACTCTACTGACATAATCTAATGTTTTGCTTTCGTTGTAAAGCCTTTTTGAAATCGGACAGTGTGGTTAGATTAACGAGAGTCTTGTCTTTAAAATGGTGTAAAATAGTCATATATTTGAGAAATTGAAGTTATAGCATTTCTAAGGTATTTGAAAATCGCGCCACGGGATTACACTGGCTGTTGCGTAGGTGGGACGATTTGGAGCCACCTAGCCCAGAGAGGTTAACTTTCTGAACATTCGAGACGTGTAGTCCACTTGTCATTCCAATCTCCTTTGCACTAGCGTAGCCTCTTCTGTAGCCTGTCAACTATGTGTCTGTCTATCCCTGTTCTCTCCCCTCTGCACAGGCCATACAAACGCTTCACACCGCGTGGCCGCTGCCACTCTAACCTGGTGGTCCCAGCGCGCACGACCCACGTGGAGTTCCAGGTCTCCGGCAGCCTCTGGAACTGCCGGTCTGCGGCCAACAAGGCAGAGTTCATCTCAGCCTATGCTACCCTCCAGTCCCTCGACTTCTTGGCGCTGACGGAAACATGGATTACCACAGATAACACTGCTACTCCTACTGCTCTCTCCTCGTCTGACCACGTGTTCTCGCATACCCCGAGAGCATCTGGCCAGCGGGGTGGTGGCACTGGAATCCTCATCTCTCCCAAGTGGACATTCTCTCTATCTCCTCCTTTGAATTCCATGCTGTCACAGTTACCAGCCCATTCAAGCTTAACATCCTTATCATTTATCGCCCTCCAGGTTCCCTTGGAGAGTTCATCAATGAGCTTGACGCCTTGATAAGTTCCTTTCCAGAGGATGGCTCACCTCTCACAGTTCTGGGTGACTTTAACCTCCCCACGTCTAACTTTGACTCATTCCTCTCCGCCTACTTCTTTCCACTCCTCTCCTCTTTTGACCTCACCCTCTCACCTTCCCCCCCCCCTTCTCACAAGGCAGGCAATACGCTTGACCTCATCTTTACTAGATGCTGTTCTTCCACTAATCTCATTGCAACTCCCCTCCAAGTCTCCGACCACTACCTTGTATCCTTTTCCCTCTCGTTCTCCTCCAACACTTCTCACTCTGCCCCTACTCAGATGGTATTGCGCCATCGCAACCTTCGCTCTCTCTCTCCCCCGCTACTCTCTCCTCTTCCATCCTATCATCTCTTCCCTCTGCTCAAACCTTCTCCAACCTATCTCCTGATTCTGCCTCCTCAACCCTCCTCTCCTCCCTTTCTGCATCCTTCGACTCTCTATGTCCCCTATCCTCCAGGCTGGCTCGGTCCTCCCCTCCTGCTCCGTGGCTCGACGACTCATTGCGAGCTCACAGAACAGGGCTCCGGGCAGCCGAGCGGAAATGGAGGAAAACTCGCCTCCCTGCGGACCTGGCATCCTTTCACTCCCTCCTCTCTACATTTTCCTCTTCTGTTTCTGCTGCTAAAGCCACTTTCTACCAATCTAAATTCCAAGCATCTGCCTCTATCCCTGGGAAGCTCTTTGCCACCTTCTCCTCCCTCCTGAATCCTCCCCCCCTCCTCCCTCTCTGCGGATGACTTCGTCAACCATTTTGAAAAGAAGGTTGACGACATCCGCTCCTCGTTTGTTAAGTCAAACGACACCGCTGGTCCACTTTCTACCACTGGTCCTGCTCACATTGCCCTACCCTATGCTTCGACCTCTTTCTCCCCTCTCTCTCCAGATGAAATCTTGCGACTTGTGACGGCCGGCCGCCCAAAAACCTGCCCGCTTGACCCTATCCCCTCCTCTCTCCTCCAGACCATTTCCGGAGACCTTCTCCCTTATCTCACCGCGTTCATCAACTCATCCTTGACCACTGGATATGTCCCTTCCGTCCTCAACAGAGCGAGAGTTGCACCCCTTCTCAAAAAAACCTACACTCGATCCCTCCGATGTCAACAACTTCAGACCAGTTTCCCTTCTTTCTTTTCTCTCCAAAACTCTTGGGCGTGCCGTCCTTGGCCAGCTCTCTTGCTATCTCTCTCAGAATGACCTTCTTCATCCAAATCAGTCAGGTTTCAAGACTGGTCATTCAACTGAGACTGCTCTTCTCTGCGTCACGGAGGCTCTCCGCACTACTAAAGCTAACTCTCTCTCCTCTGCTCTCATCCTTTTAGACCTATCTGCTGCCTTTGATACTGTGAACCACCAGATCCTCCTCTCCACCCTTTCCGTGTTGGGTATCTCCGGCGCGGCCCACGCTTGGATTGCGTCCTACCTGACAGGTCGCTCCTACCAGGTGGCGTGGCGAGAATCCGTCTCCGCACCACGTGCTCTCACCACTGGTGTCCCCCAGGGCTCAGTTCTAGGCCCTCTCCTATTCTCGCTATACACCAAGTCACTTGGCTCTGTCATATCCTCACATGGGCTCTCCTATCATTGCTATGCAGACGACACACAATTAATCTTCTCCTTTCCCCCTTCTGATAACCAGGTGGCGAATCGCATCTCTGTATGTCTGGCAGACATATCAGTGTGAATGACGGATCACCAGCTCAAGCTGAACCTCGGCAAGACGGAGCTGCTTTTTCTCCCGGGGAAGGACTGCCCGTTCCATGATCTCGCCATCACAGTTGACAACTCCATTGTGTCCTCCTCCCAGAGTGCTAAGAACCTTGGCGTGACCCTGGACAACACCCTGTCGTTCTCCACTAACATCAAGGCGGTGACCCGATCCTGTAGGTTCATGCTCTACAACATTCGCAGAGTACGACCCTGCCTCACACAGGAAGCGGCGCAGGTCCTAATCCAGGCACTTGTCATCTCCCGTCTGGATTAATGCAACTCGCTGTTGGCTGGGCTCCCTGCCTGTGCCATTAAACCCCTACAACTCATCCAGAACGCCGCAGCCCGTCTGGTGTTTAACCTTCCCAAGTTCTCTCACGTCACCCCGCTCCTCCGCACATTCCACTGGCTTCCAGTTGAAGCTCGCATCCACTACAAGACCATGGTGCTTGCCTACGGAGCCATGAGGGGAACGGCACCTCCATACCTTCAGGCTCTGATCAGTCCCTACACCCAAACGAGGGCACTGCGCTCATCCACCTCTGGCCTGCTGGCCCCCCTACCTCTGAGGAAGCACAGTTCCCGCTCAGCCCAGTCAAAACTGTTCGCTGCTCTGGCACCCCTATGGTGGAACAAGCTCCCTCACGACGCCAGGACAGCGGAGTCAATCACCACCTTCCGGAGACACCTGAAACCCCACCTCTTTAACCTGTTAGGGCTAGGGGGCAGTATTGACACGGCCGGATAAAAAACGTACCCGATTTAATCTGGTTACTACTCCTGCCCAGTAACTAGAATATGCATATAATTATTGGCTTTGGATAGAAAACACCCTCAAGTTTCTAAAACTGTTTGAATGGTGTCTGTGAGTATAACAGAACTCAAATGGCAGGCCAAAACCTGAGAAGATTCCATGCAGGAAGTGGCCTGTCTGAGAAGTTGTGTTTCATCTTGGCTTTTTTTATTGAAGACTGAGGATCTTTGCTCTAACGTGACACTTCCTACGGCTCCCATAGGCTCTCAGAGCCCGGGAAAAAGCTGAACGATATCGAGGCAGCCTCTGGCTGAAACACATTATCGCTTTTGGCAAGTGGCCGATCAGAGTACTATGGGCTTAGGCGCGTGCCCGAGTCGACCGAATGCTTTATTTTCTTTCCTCTGTTTACCTAAACGCAGATTCCCGGTCGGAATATTATCGCTTTTTTATGAGAAAAATTGCATAAAAATTGATTTTAAACAGCGGTTGACATGCTTCGAAGTACGGTAATGGAATATTTAGAATTTTTTGGTCACGAATTGCGCCATGCTCGTCACCCTTATTTACCCTTTCGGATAGTGTCTTCAACGCACGAACAAAACGCCACTGTTTGGATATAACTATGGATTATTTTGAACCAAACCAACATTTGTTATTGAAGTAGAAGTCCTGGGAGTGCATTCTGACGAAGACAGCAAAGGTAATAACATTTTTCTTATAGTAAATCTGACTTTGATGAGTGCTAAACTTGCTGGGTGTCTAAATAGCTAGCCCTGTGATGCCGGGCTATCTACTGAGAATATTACAAAATGTGCTTTCACCGAAAAGCTATTTTAAAATCGGACATATCGAGTGCATAGAGGAGTTCTGTATCTATAATTCTTAAAATAATTGTTATGTTTTTTGTGAACGTTTATCATGAGTAATTTAGTAAATTCACCGGCAGTGTTCGGTGGGAATGCTAGTCACATGCTAATGTAAAAAGCTGGTTTTTGATATAAATATGAACTTGATTGAACAAAACATGCATGTATTGTATAACATAATGTCCTAGGGTTGTCATCTGATGAAGATCATCAAAGGTTAGTGCTGCATTTAGCTGTGGTTTGGGTTTATGTGACATTATATGCTAGCTTGAAAAATGGGCGTCTGATTATTTCTGGCTGGGTACTCTGCTGACATAATCTAATGTTTTGCTTTTGTTGTAAAGCCTTTTTGAAATCGGACAGTGTGGTTAGATTAACGAGAGTCTTGTCTTTAAAATGGTGTAAAATAGTCATATGTTTGAAAAATTGAAGTTTTTGAATAACGCGCCACGGGATTACACTGGCTGTTACGTAGGTGGGACGATTTGGTGCCACCTACCCTAGAGAGGTTAAAAACATCCTAAAGATTGATGCTATACATCGTTTGACATACGTAAATATAAAAAAATAGACTTTTCGTTGTGACATTTTTGCGCGCTTCCTGCATTTGGAGTAGTGGACTGAACGCGCGAACAAAAAGGAGGTATTTGGACATAAATTATGGACTTTATTGAACAAAATAAACATTTATTGTGGACCTGGGATTCCTGGGAGTGCATTCTGATGAAGATCAAAGGTAAGTGAATATTTATAATACTATTTCTGAGTTTTATTGACTCCACAAAATGGCGGGTTTGGTTTCGTCTCTGAGCGCTGTACTCAGATTATTGCAAAGTGTGCTTTCGCTGTAAAGTTTTTTTAAAATCTGACACAGCGGTTGCATTAAGGAGAGGTGTATCTATAATTCTTTGAATAACAGTTTAATATTTTATCAACGTTTATGATGAGTATTTCTGTAAATTGATGTGCTCATTCACCGGAAGTTTTGGGAGATAAAACATTTCTGAACATTACACGCCAATGTAAAATGGGGTTTTTGGATATAAATATGAACTTTATCGAGCAAAACATACATGTATTGTGTAACATGAAGTCCTTTGAATGCCATCTGATGAAGATCATCAAAGGTTAGTGATTAATTTTAGCTGTATTTCTGGTTTTTGTGACGCCTCTCCTTGCTTGGAAAATGGCTGTGTGGTTTTTCTTGTCAAGGTGATGTGTTAACAATTTAATGTTATGCTTTCGCCGTAAAGACTTTTTGAAATCGGACAATGTGGTTGGATTAACGAGAATCTTAATCTTTAAAATGGGATATAATAGTTGTATGTCTGAGAAATTTGAATTTTGAGATTGTTGTTTTGAATTTGGCGCCCTGCTATTTCACTGGCTGTTGATAGTGTGTACCGCAGGTGGGACGGTCACGTCCCACATACCAAGAGAGGTTAAACAAATATTTTTAATTTGGACACTTTCTGTTTACCTGGAATATTTCCTTATTGTAGGCTACTACTTTTACCACTTTTGGTCTTAATCTTTACTACACTCTTTAGCGCATGAATTCAGATGTGAATTCTTAAAGAGATGGGTTGGGCTGGCTGAAGAGGGTGTGAACAATGCTGAATGGGTGTACATAAAGGAGAGCTCTCCAGTAGGTACCAAAACATTAAAAGGCAATTTTCTCAAAAATGTTGTTTCTTTCAAAAGAAAAATAGCATTGCAATATTTCCAAATAATATCCATTTCCAAATAATACATCGACATTGATCTTTCATGTGTTGAAATGCCATTGTCCACCACCCAGGTTGCTGGACAGACAGACGTAGCCTTAGATGTACGTGTAACCGATGTGAAATGGCTAGTTAGGCGGGGGCGCGCGCCCGGCGCCCGCCGGCGGGGGTATGTCACACAGGAATTATTTGTATTCTTTCTATAGTTAACATAATCACTCTCTTCTCAGCAGACTCAACACACCTTGTCCCCAGATATTTATCATCAAAATAACAGCACAATTTTCTTATCTCTCTCTCTGTCAAGTTTTGCCATCAGTTACTTGTATAATTCTGCCACCTGGTGGATATTATGCGGTACTGCAATACTGATACTATAATAGATAGTGAGTGGTTTAAAATAATTAAATACAAGGTGTGGATGTCATGAAAGCCTCCTACAATAAAACAGATTATATATAAGTGATACAAAAAGTCTAAACTGTATTATGTCATCAAATCAAATGTATTTATAAAATCCTTTTTACATCAGCAAATGTCACAAAGCGCTCATCCACATCAGTGGAGAGATCTGATTAGCTGGGAAACTGCTGTGACGTCTCACATGATCTAAACAGGAAGAGAAGTCATGGCTGCGGTGGTGGCACAGATGTGAGGAAGCCCAGTGGCCGGCAAATGTTCTCCTTGATGAAACATTTGATTTTAATACCGTTTTCTGTTTCCAAAACTAGAATCTGTAAAAGAGTGTATTATGTTTTGTAGGCTTTACCCTTTGTCAAAGTTGTCGTTTAGGAGGGCAAGAGCGAATTGAGTTATTGTACATGCGCACTTCACACAGTAGGCGTTTCCTAATAAATGCCAAAACACATCAATAGGATTTTGCTAGCTTGTGCTCTGCCCACCTCCTTGCTTGTTCTGCCCACTATGATTGATTTGCTCCCATTGGAAACGACAGGCTCTTGTCTATCTTGGGTTAGTCATAAAAATCTTTGGTGGTGGTGTATAAGGGTGAGTAGCTAGCTAATAAACTATTTGCAGGGTTCTTTTCAAGATTAAAATGGGCATGACAGAGGGCGTGGTCAGCCCGTTTCAGGCGGCTGAATTTTAGAACATTTTAATGTCAGAAAAATACCTAGGTCTGTAAAAAGTAATTATGACAGTGCTGCAAGAGGGAAAGTACAGCCCCTGAACTAAACTCAGCAAAAAATAAACGTCCTCTCACTGTCAACTGTGTTTATTTCCAGCAAACTAAACATGTTTAAATATTTGTATGAACATAACAAAATTCAACAAGTAAGACCTAAACTGAACAAGTTCCACAGTCATGTGACTAACAGAAATGGAAGAATGTGTCCCTGAACAAAGGGGGAGGTCAAAATAAAAAGTAAGTCAGTATCTGGTGTGGCCACCAGCTGCATTAAGTACTGCAGTGCATCTCCTCCTTATGGACCACACCAGATTTGCCAGTTCTTGCTGTGAGATGTTACCCCACTCTTCCACCAAGGCACCTGGAAGTTCCCGGACATTTCTGGGGTGAATGGACCTAGCCCTCACTCTCCGATCCAACAGGTCCCCAGACGTGCTCAATGGGATTGAGATCCGGGCTCTTCGCTGGCCATGGCACAACACTGACATTCCTGTCTTGCAGGAAACCACGCACAGAACAAGCAGTATGGCATTGACATGCTGCAGGGTCATGTCAGGATGAGCCTGCAGGAAGGGTACCACATGAGGGAGGAGGATGTCTTCCCTGTAATGCACAGCGTTGAGATTGCCTGCAATGACAACAAGCTCAGTCCAATGATGCTGTGACCCACCGCCCCAGACCATCACGGACCCTCCACCTCCAAATCTATCCCGCTCCAGAGTACAGGCCTCGTTGTAATGCTCATTCCTTCGACGATAAACGCGAATCCGACCATCACTCCCAGTGAGACAAAACCGCAACTCGTCAGTGAAGAGCCCTTTTTGCCAGTCCTGTCTGGTCCAGCGAAGGTGGGTTTGTGCCCATAGGCAACATTGTTGCCAGTGATGTCTGATGAGGACCTGCCTTACAACAGGCCTACAAGCCCTCAGTCCAGTCTCTCTCAGCCTATTGTGGACAGTCTGAGCACTGATGGAGGGATTGTGCATTCCTGGTGTAACTTGGGAAGTTGTTGTTGCCATCCTGTACCTGTCCCGCAGGTGTGATGTTCGGATGTACCGATCCTGTGCAGGTGTTGTTACACATGGTCTGCCAATGCGAGGACGATCAGCTATTCGTCCTGTCTCCCTGTAGCGCTGTCTTAGGCGTCTCAAAATACAGACGTTGCAATTTATTGCCCTGGCCACATCTGCAGTCCTCATGCCTCCTTGCAGCATGCCTAAGGCACGTTCACGCAGATGAGCAGGGACCCTGGGCATCTTTCTTTAGGTGTTTTTCAGTCAGTACTAAGTTTTCATAACTGTGACCTTAAGTGCCTACCGTTTGTAAGCTGTTAGTGTCTTAACGACCGTTCCACAGGTGCATGTTCATTAATTGTTTATGGTTCATTGAACAAGCATGGGAAACAGTGTTTAAACCCTTTACAATGAAGATCTATGAAGTTATTTGGATTTTTATGAATTATCTTCGAAAGACAGGGTCCTGAAAAAGGGATGTTTCTTTTTTTGCTGAGTTTACTAGTACACAGCTATGAACAGGATGAAGTTGCCCCTACAGATGCTGATCTGAAGACAAGTTTTTTGACTCCAACTGGTTAACATCATGGTTTGGAGAGGATAAGCTGGTCCTAGATCTGAGCATATAGGAGCGTGATGAAATAAAAGGGTAAGTAAAGCTTCTCAACTAAGGAGGGGCTTTTCTAGACTTCCACTTCTCCTGATACGGTTCTGTGTGTGTGTGTGTGTCTTGCAGTTGGTGGGCATGGACAAGTGTATCAAGGCCATCAATGGCATGGTGCAGAGAGCCAAGAAAAAGGCTGACTAGACCACTGTTGAATCAACTAATCATTCTCAATTAATGTAAAAAAAATTGAATCTGAATGTATACCGTATGCAACGCAAGAATTATGTTAGCTACTCAAAATGGCAGTCCGAGTACTTGCATCAAGTTTATAAAGAGTATCTTAAATAAACCCAACACACCCTTCAATTAATGCATATTTTGTATTTTGTGAACATTAGTACTTGACCCTAGTACTTGACCCTGAGTGGAAGAGAACAGAAGGATGCCATAGATAAGCTCAAGACCATAGTCCCAGTCGGCATTAGATAGAATGTTGCGGCCCGCCCGCTTGTGAAGAAAACAACCTGTAGTTAGCTAGGTTACCCCGTTGGCCCCGTTGGGATGACCTGAAATATTCTGCTTTTACAAACTGTTATGCTGTTTTCAAATGAAACAAAATCCTTGCTCTTGTTAAAGCTTTTACAATGTACAGGCCTCGGTGTAATGGAGCAATTTTGTTGTCTGCTTGTTTTAGTCAATTGCAAAACTACACTTAAGAAAAGTACAACATGCCTACTCCTGGGTGTTCTCACTACTTAGAAAAATTGTATATTGTAGGGCTTCCCTCATGCCCTTTTTCATGACTTGCTAGCAGCAGCCACGTGAACACTAGCTAGCTACCGACTGGAAAATTCAGCTTGCCAAGACCAACACCACAAACAAACAGACTATACAGCTAGAAGTAGTGTGTGGAGTTACAAACGGACTATACTAAACAAGTTAGCTAAATGTCTTACCTGTGATTAAATGTTTTCCACATACATAGCTACATGTAGCCTACTTGGACACCGGGTCCCATTTCCCACTCTCCACACCGAATAGCCTGAAGCCACAAGGCTCTTCTCGCAGGCTCCATTTCCCTACTTGGGAGCATTGTGAACCGTAGGTTGTGATTTTTCACCTGGTTACATGTACATTGAACAACACAGCAGCTTTTCGGCATGTTTTGTTATTTCTGTATAACTAAACATCGATAACGAAGTTGGCTCTTTTACAATGGGGGTCAATGGGTAAGAATGATTGTTTTCCACAACTTGTGGGCATGTTCGAGGGGAATTCCTTCTTATGACATGTATATCGACTTGGTGTATTGGTGCTTTCAAGATAGCTGGGAACTCCGAAAAAAAACGAGGTCAAATCATGACGTCAGTGATCCTCAGTTTGGAAAATCGGAGCTCTAGAAATAGTCCCGCATTCCCGATTTTGGAATTCCGAGTTGGATGACGGTTCAAACCTATTTTTCCCAGTTGGAGCTCGTTTTTTTCCCCAGAGTTCCCAGTTGTCTTGAACGCACTGAATTCGGATGTCGTAGATTTCTGAGTTGTTTTGAACTCAGCATATGTTCCCCAAACTCAGCATTGATTATTACATTACTACTGATACACCATGGCAACAGCCAGTGACCAAGGTAACATACGTTTTCACAGAAAGTCATCTTTCATTACAATAACACAATTTCACAAAATCAAGATATTTGAAGTCAAATCTCATCATAGTAACTGTGAAAAGGGGACCCCTGTGCTTGGATTTTAACATTGAGGCGGCAAGACGGAGGCACACAATTGGCCCGGCGTCGTCCGACTTAGGGTTTGGCCGGGGTAGGTCGACATTGTTAATAAGAAGTTGTTCTTAACTGACTTGCTTAGTTAAATAAAGAAATAAAGAAAATAAAGAAAAGACAATGTAGGGACATCGCGCTGACGAAAGACCATGGCCCGGTTTCCTGATAGCGATGGAATTTAGGCTTAAGTGTTTTAAAGGCAGACTCTGTTAGTCTCATTTACGTTATTTGTGATTATGAAATGTCAAACTGTCGGGGTGACAAAACAAACCCAGGCAAGACATAATGTAAACAAACCCAGGCAAAATGTTCTCCCTGCCCCATTGCAGAAAGTGTAGAATAGCAGGAAGTTAGCTTTACAACTGCAACATTTTCTCTTAATCTCATGACAAAATGTGTAGAGTATGTTGTGTCTTTGGCATCATTAAAAGTGAAGACTTATTTTATCAAATCAATTCTCTGTAATTATTATTGCGTGATTAAACTAATCATGTAAATGTAATTAACTAGGAAGTCGGGGCACCACGGATTACAAAGCTTATATTACAAAGCTTTAATTTTCAGAATTTAACTTCAGATATTTTAATATCTGATCAATTAGTCTTCTATTAATGAATTATTCTTTACCTCATGTCAGTCTCATCTGAACGTCGTAAATTGTTGGTTATTGGCAAGTGGAGTGTGCATGTCACGTCCTGACCAGTAAAGGGGTCATTTGTAATTGTAGTATGGTCAGGGCGTGGCAGGGGGTGTTTGTTTTGTGTGTTTTGGGATTTTTTGGTTCTAGGGGATTTTGGTTCTAGTTTTCTATTTCTATGTTTCTTTGTCCATGTTTGGCCGAGTATGGTTTCCAATCAGAGGCAGGTGTTTTTCGTTGTCTCTGATTGGAAGCCATACTTAGGCAGCCTGTTTTTTCCTTTGAGTTTGTGGGTGGTTGTTTTCTGTATAGCCTGTGTGCCTTATGGAACTGTTTCATCGTCTGTTTATTTTGTTTTGAGTGTACTTTCTAAATAAAGAGGAAAGATGAGCACTATACCCTCTGCATTTTGGTCACCGTTCATCGACGCCTATGACAGTGCAAAGCTGTCATCAAGGCAAAGGGTGGCTTCTTTGAACAATCTAAAATCTAAAATATATTTTGATGTGGTGAATTCATCTCCCAGTTCCTGGTGGAAAGTAGAATAAATCTTCTAGGACTTTGCCTTTGCTTAGCTCCATTCCGTTTCTTTTTTTATCCTGAAAAACTCTGTCGTCTTTAACATTCAGGGCAGGTGGGCAGAGCCTGTTTTCATGTTATTTTGGCATTAATACGTGTCACACAAAAAAATAATTGAGTTAATAAAGCTGCATACAAACTTGGTCTCTTTTTTGCTTTCTTGAGTAAGGCAGCTCCAAAATGCAGGTGTTTCAGCCTAGCTCAGTGCTTTCTGTGGTGGAGGGGCAGCCAGCAGAAAATACGGAGTGTGTTTTCTAGTTGCACTGTGATTGGCTCAGTGTTCTGTCACTTATGGGGACACTACGTCACCGCAAAATCTACAGGTAGAGCTCAAAATCAAGCCCATTGGGTGCTGCCAGAGTTACATTAGAAGTGCCCATCCAAAAAGATGGGTGGCTTCAAATCACATATCTAACGCAGCTTTGATTGGACTGATCATTTCAATATCTTAGCTAAATCTTAACTAGCAAGCAACATCATGAATCAAGTCGGTAATATACTGGCAAATCCTTTTCAATCCTTGTCATATGAAGTGAAAAATGAAGAGAAATTATAGATAAAACTTATCGGTGCTCATCGGCCATAAACATTACAGATATTTGAAATCGTAAAGTCAACAATGAGAGGTTTGGACGGAATCAGTGGCTAACTGCAAGTATTGCAAAGCAATCACTATCCTCCTATTCAGTGGAGTGGGTGTGTTGTCCAAGTCTGGGTTTAAGGGTTTCTTTTACAAGCTTAAGAGGATAAACATTCAATTTTGGCCATGCTGTCAATCCAGCATGACTTCTGCCGCGCTCAAAACAACAGGAAAGTGAGAAATCTCCGACATCAGTGAGTTTAAGACAACTGGGAACTCTGGGGGGAAAAAAACTAACTCCGACTGGGAAAATACTTTTTGAACAGACATCCGATTCGTTATTGAAGTCGGGAACTCAGGCCTCTTTCTTGAGCTTTGACCTGAAGATCACCGACGTCATCACGATTCGACGTTGCTTTTTTCCCCAGTTGTCTTGACAGCATTATAAATCCAGAGAATGCCAGACTTTGACAAAATTTCATCACGGAGGACCGCCGCACTACCTTCCTGTTCAACTGAGCACAGCACACCAAGGTGAGTCCAAAAATGTATTGTATAATGCTGCATAAATTATATAATATGCCAGGGAGATATGTATACTGTAGCTAAGAAAGTAATACAAAGTGTATGTTGTGTAGTAAGCTGTTAGTAGCCAATGTGCCTCACCCTAATAATTTGTGACCGACTGCCCTGATTCGGTCTTATGTAGCAAAATTTGAAATGGTGTTTATTACATTGGATAAAAGCAAAGACACCGAGCTACAAAATGGTCTATCATACACTGCATTTGGGGAACAATGGGAAAGTAATTCTGCTTTGAAAGTTGATGAACTTGAAACCTCAACTTTGAGAAAATGGCATTTGAATGTTTTGGTACCCTCTTAAGCTTTAGACCCACCCATCTCTTTAAGGGTTGATCCGAGCATTCTGTCCTAACAACAACAGTCAAGTACTCAAGCTAACTGGCTAGCTTGCTACCTACTTCCAGACACAAATGAGAGAACAGCTCACTGACCATTTCACTCGCTGGTTAGGCCTTATTTATGTTATTCATAGCGTTGGTGACTGCAACTGTACTGCTGGCAAAAATGTACGTTTTTTTGTCAACGTTTACTGACACCGGCCATATTCAATGATTGTAAATCCGTCAATTATTCTATTTCACAGAGGAAAGTGCTCTGAAATCGGAGCAGATAGCCAGAGCAAATTTACCAACAGTTGTCACAGTGCCATTCTATTGAAATGGTTACTTGCATAGTGAAGTCTTTTGTTAAGACATGTTGCTAGTGATCTAGCTAGCTAGCTAAACAATGAACTATAATCCTAACTCATGACGTTACTACCCAGCATGAATCTGCGGGTAGCTAACAAACCAGGTTCAATGTTAGCTAGCTAACATTAGGCTATGACTAGCAAAGCAAATGGCTCTGAGATACAAATAATAAGATCATACATGTAACGTTCGCTAGCGAGTCAGCCAGCTAACATTAGCTAGCTAGCTAACAGTACACTAACTTGAAATGAAAACGACTTTGTCAAAATTAGAAACTTGTAATATCTGAAAATGTAGTTGGCTAGACTATCATACCTGTATACATCATGGATGGATGCCATTAGCTTGTCCGGAGACAGGAGTTTTCTCCATCTCCTTAGCAATCATAATCTAATTCCACTGATTTTAAAACATGGTCCTCCAGAAAGTTGAGAGCAACTTATGCAGTTCTACTACGCGATACATTCTTAAAAAAGACGCGTTAGACAGGATTACCTACACATACTGACCAGCTCAAAGAGACAGAAGCATGCTATTTGGCAGACCAATCCGAACTAATCAAATTAAATTCTATTGGTCACATACACATGGTTAGCAGATGTTAATGCGAGTGTTGCGAAATGCTTGTGCTTCTAGTTCCGACAGTGCAGTAATATATAACAAGTCATCTAACAATTCCCCAACAACAACCTAACACACATAAATCTGAAGGGGTGAATGAGAATATGTATACTGCTCAAAAAAATAAAAGGAACACTTAAACAACACATCCTAGATCTGAATGAAAGAAATAATCTTATTGAATACTTTTTTCTTTACATAGTTGAATGTGCTGACAACAGAATCACACAAAAATAATCAATGGAAATACAATTTATCAACCCATGGAGGTCTGGATTTGGAGTCACACTCAAAATTAAAGTGGAAAACCACACTACAGGCTGATCCAACTTTGATGTAATGTCCTTAAAACAAGTCAAAATGAGGCTCAGTAGTGTGTGTGGCCTCCACGTGCCTGTATGACCTCCCTACAACGCCTGGGCATGCTCCTGATGAGGTGGCGGCTGGTCTCCTGAGGGATCTCCTCCCAGACCTGGACTAAAGCATCCGCCAACTCCTGGACAGTCTGTGGTGCAACGTGGCGTTGGTGGATGGAGCGAGACATGATGTCCCAGATGTGCTCAATTGGATTCAGGTCTGGGGAACGGGCGGGCCAGTCCATAGCATCAATGCCTTCCTCTTGCAGGAACTGCTGACACACTCCAGCCACATGAGGTCAAGCATTGTCTTGCATTAGGAGGAACCCAGGGCCAACCGCACCAGCATATGGTCTCACAAGGGGTCTGAGGATCTCATCTCGGTACCTAATGGCAGTCAGGCTACCTCTGGCGAGCACATGGAGGGCTGTGCGGCCCCCCAAAGAAATGCCACCCTACACCATGACTGACCCACCGCCAAACCGGTCATGCTGGAGGATGTTGCAGGCAGCAGAACGTTCTCCACGGCATCTCCAGACTCTGTCACGTGCTCAGTGTGAACCTGCTTTCATCTGTGAAGAGCACAGGGTGCCAGTGGCGAATTTGCCAATCTTGGTGTTCTCTGGCAAATGCCAAACGTCCTGCACGGTGTTGGGCTGTAAGCACTACCCCCACCTGTGGACGTCGGGCCCTCATACCACCCACATGGAGTCTGTTTCTGACCGTTTGAGCAGACACATGCACATTTGTGGCCTGCTGGAGGTCATTTTGCAGGGCTCTGGCAGTGCTTCTCCTGCTCCTCCTTGCACAAAGGCGGAGGTAGGTTGTTGCCCTCCTACGGCCTCCTCCACATCTCCTGATGTACTGGCCTGTCTCCTGGTAGCGCCTCCATGCTCTGGACACTACGCTGACAGACACAGCAAACCTTCTTGCCACAGCTCGCATTGATGTGCCATCCTGGATGAGCTGCACTACCTGAGCCACTTGTGTGGGTTGTAGACTCCGTCTCATGCTACCACTAGAGTGAAAGCACCGCCAGCATTCAAAAGTGACCTAAACATCAGCCAGGAAGCATAGGAACTGAGAAGTGGTCTGTGGTTACCACCTGCAGAACCACTCCTTTATTGGGGGTGTCTTGCTAATTGCCTATAATTTCCACCTGTTGTCTATTCCATTTGCACATCAGCATGTGAAATGTATTGTCAATCAGTGTTGCTTCCTAAGTGCACAGTTTGATTTCACAGAAGTGTGATTGACTTGGAGTTACATTGTGTTGTTTAAGTGTTCCCTTTATTTTTTTGAGCAGTGTCAATATAATTATATGGATGAGCGATGTCCGAGTGGCATAGGCAAGGTGCAGTAGATGGTATAAAATACAGTATATACATGTGATGAGTAATGTAAGATATGTTTTATTTTTATTTCAACTTTATTTAACCAGGTAGGCCAGTTGAGAACAAGTTCTCATTTCCAACTGCGACCTGGCCAAGATATATCAAAGCAGTGCGACAAAAACAAACAGAGTTACACAAACAAACATAGTCAATAACACAATAGAAAAAAATCTATGTACAGTGTGTGCAAATGTATAAGAGTAGGGAGGTAGGCAATAAATAGGCCTTAGAGGCGAAATAATTACAATTTAGCATTAACACTGGAGTGATGGATGTGCAAGTAGAGATACTGGGGTGCAAAATAGCAAAAGGGTAAGTAATAATATGGGGGTGAGGTAGTTGTGTGTACTATTTACAGATTGGCTGTGTACAGGTACAGTGATCGGTAAGCTGCTCTGACAGCTGATGCTTAAAGTTAGAGAGGGAGATATAAGACTCCAGCTTCAGTGATTTTTGCAATTCATTCCAGTCTTGGCAGCAGAGAACTGGAAGGAAAGGCGGCCAAAGTAAGTGTTGGCTTTGGGGATGGCCAGTGAATTATACCTGCTGGAGTGCGTGCTACGGGTGGGTGTTGCGATGGTGACCAGTGAGCCGAGATAAGGCGGGGCATTACCTAGCATAGACTGTATGTAAACATTATTAATAATATGTAAACATTATTAAAGTGGCATTGTTTAAAGTGACTAGTGATCCATTTATTAAAGTGTCCAGTGTTTGGGTCTCAATGTAGGCAGCAGTTTCTTAGAGTTAGTGATTGCTGTTTAGCAGTCTGATGGCCTTGAGATAGAAGCTGTTTCTCAATCTCTTGGTCCCAGCTGTGATGCACCTGTACTGACCTCACCTTCTGGATGGTACCGGTGTGAACAGGCAGTGGCTCGGGTGGTTGTTGTCCTTGATCTTTTTGGCCTTCCTGTGACATCGGGTGCTGTAGATGTCCTGGAGGGCAGTTAGTTTGCCCCGGTGATACATTGTGCAGACTGCACCGCCCTCTGGAGAGCCTTATGGTTGTGGGCGGAGCAGTTGCCGTACCAGGCAGTGATACAGCCCGACAGGATGCTCTCAATTGTGCATCTGTAAATGTTTGTCAGGGTTTTGGGTGACAAGCCAAATTTCTTCAGCCTCCTGAGGTTGAAGAGGCGCAGTTGCGCCTTCTTCACCACACTGTCTGTGTGGGTGGACCATTTCAATGTCTGTGATGTGTACGCCCAGGAACTTCAAACTTTCCACCTTCTCCACTGCTGTCCCTTCGATGTGGATAGGGGGGTGTTTCCTCTGCTATTTCCTGAAGTCCACAATCTTCTCCTTTGTTATGTTGACGTTGAGTGAGAAGTTGTTTTCCTGACACCACACTCCGAGTGCCCTCACCTCCTCCCTGTAGGCTGTCTCGTCATTGTTGGTGATCAAGCACACTACTGTCGTCTGCAAACTTGATGATTGAGTTGGAGGCGTGCATGGCCACGTAGTCGTGGGTGAACAGGGAGTACAGCAGAGGGCTGAGCACACATCCTTGTGGGGCCCCAGTGTTGAGGGTCTGCGAAGTGGAGATGTTGTTTCCTACCTTCACCACCTGGGGGCGGCCCGTCAAAGTCCAGGACCCAGTTGTACAGGCGGTGTGACCCAGGGCCTCCAGCTTGATGATGAGCTTGGAGGGTACTATGGTGTTGAATGCTGAGCTGTAGTCAATGAACAACATTCTTCCATAGGTATTATTTTTGTCCAGATGGGATAGGGAAGTGTGCAGTGTGATGGCGATTGCTTCATCTGTGGACCTGTTGGGGCGGTATGCAAACTGAAGTGGGTCTAGGGTGGCCGGTATGCAAACTGAAGTGGGTCTAAGGTGGCCGGTAAGGTGGCAGTGATATGATCCTTGACTAGCCTCTCAAAGCACTTCATGATGACAGAAGTGAGTGCTACGGGGTGGTAGTCATTTAGTTCAGTTATCTTTGTCTTCTTGGTTCCAGGAACAATGGTAGCCATCTTGAAGCATGTGGGGACAACAGAATGGGATAGGGAGCGATTAAATACGTCCGTAAACATACCAGCCAGCTGTTCTGCGCATGTTCTGCGCATGTTCTGAGCACGCGGCTAGGGATTCCGTCTGGGCCAGCAGCCTTGTGAGGGTTAACAAGTTTAAATGTTTTACTTATGTCAGCCACTGAGAAGGTGATGGGGGGCTGCAGTCTTTGTTAGCGAGCTGTGACGGTGGCACTGTATTATCCTTAAAGAGAGCAAAGAAGGTGTTTAGTTTGTCTGGAAGCGTGACGTCGGTGTCCGTGACGTGGCTGTTTTTGTTTTTGTAGTCCGTGATTTCCTGTAGACCCTGCCACATACGTCTCGTGTCTGAGGCGTTGAATTGCGATGCCACCTTATCCCTGTACCGGCATTTCTCTTGTTTGTGGAGGGAATAACTACACTGTTTATATTCAGACATATTTCCAGACCTCTTTCCATGGTTAAATGCAAATAAATTCATTAAAAATCCTACAATGTGATTTTCTGGATTTTTTTTTCTAATTTTGTCTGTCATAGTTGACGTGTACCTATGATAAAAATTACAGGCCTCTCATCTTTTTAAGTGGGAGAACTTGCACAATTGGTGGCTGACTAAATACTTTTTTGCCCCACTGTAGGTTTTAATAGTCACAGTGGGTACAACATCTCCGATGCACTTATTTATAAAACGCACTCACCGATTTAGCGTATCGATCGATGTTGTTCTCTGAGGCTGACCGGAACATATTCCAGTCCATGTGATCAAAACAATCTTGAAGCTTGGCTTCCGATTGGTCAGACCAGCGTTGAATGGTTCTCGTCACTGGTACATCCTGTATGATTTTCTGCCTATAAGCCGGGGCAAGCAAGATGGCGTCATGGTCGGATTTGCCGAAGGGAGTGCGGGGAGGGCTTCGTATGCATCGTGGAAGTTAGAGTAGCAGTGGTCGAAAGTATTAACCCTACGTGTCGTGCAATCACTATGCTGATAGATTTTAGGTAGCATTGTTCTCAAATTTGCTTTGTTAATATCCTCAGCTACAATAAATGCAGCCTCCAGACATATAGTTTCCAGTTTACGTAGAGTCCCGTGAAGTTCCTTGAGGGCCATCTTGGTGTTTGCTTGAGGGGGGGGGGGGGGGGGGGGTGTACACAGCTGTGACTATAACTGAAGAGAATTCTCTTGGTAGGTAGAATGGTTGTAAGGAATTCTAAGTCGAGTGAGCAGAAGGACTTGAGTTACTGTATGTGGTTATGATTACACCATGAGTTGTTAATCATAAAGCAAACACCCCTGCCGCCCTTCCTCTTCCCAGAGAGGTGTTTATCTCTGTCGGCGCGATGCATGGAGATCCCCGGTGGCTGAACCAATTCCGACAATATATCCCGAGAGAGCCATGTTTCCGTAAAACAGAGAATGTAACAATCACTGATGTCTCTCTGGAAGGCAACCCTTGCTCAAATTTCGTCTACCTTGTTGTCAAGAGACTGGACATTGGTGAGTAGTATACTCGGGAGCAGTGGGCATGTGCCCGTTTACGAAGCCTGACCAGAAGACCACTCCGTCTGCCCCTTCTGCATCGCCATTGTTTTCGGTCAGCTGCTGGGATTAGATCCATTGTCCTGGGTGGTGGTCTGAAGAGAGGACCCACTTCAGGAAAGTCGTATTTCTGGTCATAATGTTGGTAAGTTTAAGTTGCTCTTATATCCAATAGTTCTTCCCAGCTGTATGTAATAAGACTTAAGATTTCCTGGGGTAACAATGTAAGAAATAAAACATTTTAAAAAAAAAGGCGACCATCTCTGTCGGCGCCATCTTTGAACGTACATTTAAAAAAAAAAAAAGTAATCTCTGCATGTCCAGCCCACTCATTATCTCTGCCAATCATGGCTAGAGGGAAGGTTTGCTTCCTTTTTCTGTGGCTAAACCAACTAGGCTCGTAATTTTATTCATATTTACAGATGGCACACAATTCTGTTAAGGCACATTAAAGTTCACATGTTCTAGAAGGCATTTCTGCCCCCCATAAAAAAAAAAACACATTTTGATCAAACACAAAAAGTTTACGTTCAAATGGCTCTCCTGTGAAGTAGTGACCCCCGACATACGCTTAGTTTCCTGAAAAAAGTCACATTTGGTCCCTTTTCCCCTCATAATTTAGCCTAATGTTCTGACTTGGTGGTGCACATGTAGCCTATAGCCTGTTTTAGATAAATGTCATCATCGAATATTGTAAGAGCTTTCATTGTCTGCTTATACGCCCCCTTTATTTATCCTACGGTTCTGACTTGGTGTACAGGGAGAACACTAACACTAAGAACGGCCCATGTACGTCCGTTCTGGCTCGTCCATGAATGTTTTCATCGAAATTACAGATTGCCTCTTATTCACTCGTCGTCCCCTAATGCCATAGTTTGTACATCTCAGTTGTCAGTAGAAACCACATTTGTTTAAGCAAGTCATTTTATCAACTATGTTTTTTTTAAACGCAGTAAATGAGGCTGAATTAACAGTTTTGCTGCCAGACAAGGCTCACCTGATAGCCAGGTGTAGCAGTGGTAAGGTGTTGGGACTGCTGTCAGGTCTCTGCTGTTGGGACAGCTTTATGTAGGCCCTAACAGTTTGTGGGCACCGTTTGTCACCGTTATAGTGCAAATAATGTAGTGTGTTGTGTAGTGGCATGCATGTAAAAACATTTTTGGGAGTTTCTCCCACAAAGATTTACATGCTAAAATCGCCACTGGCCCCAAACATTACACTTTGTGTTGGGGACACTTTTCCACATGTCCCCAGAGGAACCCCCCTCCCTCTGGTGAGTGAGAAGGTGTTCATGGTAATATCCTGCCCAGTCTTGCCTCCTCCCCCAAATACACACACTGCACTGTGTGTGTGTGTGTATTTGGTGGTGGTGGTGGTGGTGGGGTGTTATGTTGTATGCCTGTATTGCAAGTCATATAGGGGGAACTGGGACCCGAGTTAAGCACACATAAATGGAACGTAATTCTCTTTTCATGCACTTCTCTCTATGTGTATTCTGACCTTGAACTTGAGAATAGCATGCTATTCACCCGCTATTCGTTTGAGGTGGAGATCGAATAAATAAAGTTGTCTACAGATACGCCATATTCTGACCTTGACTTAATTTCATAATACTGTGATTGCACCACCTTTACAACTGAGGAAACCATGACTAAGGTCTAGCAAACCTACCGGTTCCAAGTAGGAAAAGCCTCTACTTTTCTGATAGAAATAACACCATTCCACATGCACTGTAATTTACAACTTGATAAGAGCTAGGTAAATGAGTAATCTGTTTGGATAAGTGAATTGCAAATATAAATTACTATAGTTTACCTTATAAAATCACTGGAGACATGTGAAACCAGTCATATTGCAGCCAATTGAAGCATTCAACTTTCCCACAAGTTTATGAAATTATTTTCCATTATGCAGAATTTTAAACAAACAATACCATAGCTGCCAGATGTATTCATATCATGTTAAATATTAGCCACTATCAATATCGACCATCAGTAGACATAATAAACACATTCAACAATTTGTTAGTTCCCTTCATTTGGTATAGCATACATTATCATTCCATTTAATAACATTGTTTTGTTTACATTCATTTGCTTCCTCTGTAAACACTGTCACGGCCATGTGGTTGTTACTGAGGATCGTTAGTAACAGTTTCTTTTTTTGTAGGCCAATTAAATCATTATGGAGCAGAGCGCAGACCAAGCCTGAAGTTTGAACACAACGTATGGCGCAATACTTGTCATGGTCATAACACAGTTCCATGGTTAGTGGAGGTAATCGATGAGGGTTTAGCTTGCTATTGTACACTATTCTCCCTATTATAATTCTTCTTTCTTTCGTGCATAAAGGCTCTCCTAACCGGTTTATGATTCATAAACCTTGTAGATGTCTTTTTATTTTTTATCTACCAATTGGTGCTGAAACAATGACGAATATACATGTTCTTTCATTGATCCAACAATTTCTGAACCTATTCTCTAAATAAATTCTAACAAAAAAAAAGGTACACTGCATTTAAAGGGATGGCTTAAGATAAATGTAATGAAAACCTTATTGAATGAAAACTCCATGAGAAAATCTGTTGGCCAGCAAGTGGGAGTGTTTTCAGGGGTTGAATTAAATTAATTCAGAGTGCACAAGGTAGCCACACCTGCAGAGCGAGTTACGCGACTGAATAAGGGCGCTGTACAATTGGGTTGGCCGGTGTAGCCGTCATTGTAAATAAGAATTTGTTCTTAAGTGACTTGCCTAGTTACATTGCAATGTCTGAATACCAAATAATGAGAAGTGCATAGGAAAGGCGTGCGTAGGAAATGGGTACATTTCCTTAGTCTGAATCGGCCCCATGTTGAACAGGGCTGTAGTAAATTGCTACATAGGTGGTATTATACACTGTTCCCAGTAACACACCATGGCTGCGTTTGAAATGGCACCCTATTCCCTACATAGTGCAAAAAAAAATCTGTGGTCCAAAGTAGTGCACTATTTAGTGAATAAGGTGCCTTTTCAGATGCAGCCCATCAGTTTCTTATTCATCCTCTTCCTCAGACACTCATGTCACGCCCAAAGTACTACCAGTATAAACAGTCGCTGACTAGCCACCTATATCATAATTAACTTTATCTTCATCTTTGAAGTTAAAAAAATAAATGAGATTTCTTTATTTTCTATTGCAAATTAAAAACATCTAGATGACACACCCTTCATCTGTCGTTTCAAATTCCACAATTTTGCTGAAGTTATACATGCATTATTTCAATAAACATCGCAGTTTCTGAATTACAAAATATATAATTATGCTAATAAGGGCTGTTCTACAACACATTTCTCCATAAACCTTAGGAATAGTAACTTATAAACCTTCTCTCAATTATCTTTGAGTAGGGTGTAGAAGATCCATGTATCCAATGATGTGACAATGGCAGTGCTGATGTAGAACAGAGCAGCCTCATAAACCAATCTCACTGAAAGACGTTCAAGGAAACCTTCCCACTGTGTGCGTCTCTCAGATGAATGGGGAGGTCGAAGCAACTTTAGACTATTTTTGACCTTGGTCCTGGTTGAGATCTGCATACCTTTTTTCCCCCCCAATACCTCTTTTCCCCACTCCCTTCTTTACCTCCATCCTTTCCTTGAGATTGACTTCCTTATTTTATCAAATCACTGATTTTAACAAGTTCAATTTTTTATTAAGACCACCAGACATAACTGCAGTTTCACATTTTTATTCATCTTTTTGTATTGAAATTCGTACTTTGGGTCGTTAGGGACTTTTTCCAACTCAAAATCCATTATTTTCATGTAAATCCAACTGGCAGACCATTCCTATTGGTTTACCCAGGGTGCACATAGCCTGTGGTTGGTCAACCCTAGCTCAAGTCCCACCCATTCATTTTAAACCTCCCCTAGACACTAATCTAGCGTTTTTCCTCCCACCATTCATAAATGGTACCCAATTGGCTATGTAGTGCACCACTTTTAACCAGGACCCTTTGAGAGCTCATAGGGAGTGCTATGGGCCCTAGTTAAAAGTAGGGAACTATGACAGAAGAGCAAGAGGCTTCACTGCAGTACCTGGTTCGAATCCAGGCTGCATCACATCCGGCCGTGATTGGCTTCCCATAGGGCGGCGCACAATTGGCCAAGCATTGTCTGGGTTTGGCCAGGGTAGGACGTCATTGTAAATAAGAATTTGTTCTTAACTGACTTGCCTATTTAAATAAAGGTGAAATAAAATAAAAAAAATAAGGGTATAGGGTGCTATTTGGGGGACACATCCATTCCCGTTTTGACCACAGGCTACGGCAACCCAAGAGACAAACACCTTGCTCCTCTAAAAACAAGAGATTAACAGATAAACCTGATAATGTATTGATCAACATTGAGCCAACAAAGTTCAACATGATGCTTCCATTCCTTCAGTACTGTGAGAGGCAATGGTACCCTATTCCCCATTGAGTGCACTACTTTTGCCCAGAGCACAGGTCAAAAGTAGTGCACTATAAAGGAAATAGGGTGGCATTTGAGATGCATACCAGGGAACGGCCTAGTTACAAACCAAATACCAATACCCTAACCCATGCACTCTGGTTCCCCATCACGTGACACCTCAAATGATGCACTTCTTTAGATCAGGACTCCAGGTTCTGATTAAAAGTAGGACTATATTGCGGCGTTTACATAGGCAGCCCAATTCTGATATTTTTTCACTAAATTGGTCTTCTGACCAATCAGAACTCTGAAAAATATTTGATTGGAAAAGATCTGATGTGATTGGTCAAAAGACCAATTAGTGGGAAAAAAAAACATCCACATTTGGGTGACTGTAAACGCAGCTTATGGGAAATAAAACTTCAACCTTTTCACCCACAAGGAGGTAGTGAAAAATGGTGTAGGGCAGGGGTATTCAACTCTTACCCTACGAGGGTCAGAGCCTGCTGGTTTTCAGTTCTACCTGATAATTAATTGCACTCACCTGGTGTCCCAGTTCTAAAATCAGTCCCTAATTAGAGGGAAAGAAAACAATGCAGCGGAACTGGCTTCGAGGTCAAGAGTTGAGTTTAAATGGTGTAGGGGATAGGAAAGATGAGTAATTGGTTTGGAACCAGGCCCATGAGAAATAAAAACAGCTCTACACAGAGTCTGTATGATGATGATGATGTCATAACGCGAAATGAGACAGAAGAGTAATGTCATATTGTGACCAGAGGTACGTAGTTACAGAAATCTAGAACGGCCAACTGTGTCGTCCATGTTGGCATCAGTCGTCGTTCGTTAACAATAATTACATTCGTAGTTGGATTCCAATTAGAATGGTAATGTTGTGGAACATTCTGACGCCAACAAGGACGCCATGAAACGTATAAATGCAGATCTCAAAATGGCACCCTATTTTTACTAGGTAGTGCACTGTATGATGGAACAGGGTATCATTTGCAATTCACTTGTTGTATTAGCATGGAACTTTTAGGTGCCAACATGGCAACCATGAAAAGTAAAAAATAAAGTTGGAAAATCTCAAGAGTTTGCAATTTCTCTGTACATGTACGCCTTTATGTGCATCCGAAAAAGTACCCGTTTTTTTAGGGAGTGCACTACTTTAGACCAGGGCCCACAATGGTAGGGCCCAGGGCCCACAATGGTAGGGCCCTGGGCCCAGATTCACAAAACATTAAATATAGATTTAAGAAGAAATGTCTTAAGGAAAAAAATTGTAGTTAAGAAGTTAAAAGTTGCTATTCCTCAAAAAGGTTATTGGAAATGTTATTGCACGTTTTCTCCCTAAGTAAAAAGTTAAGACTTTATTTTCAAGTATCGAATTTCATTGGAAATGTTCTTAATTCCAAGATAGCTAACAAAAAAAAAGCTAACAAAAAAGCAATTGAACATGTTTATTTCAAACTTTATCTAAAAGTTTCAGAACAGTAATAAATATGCTAACATGATTGCCATTGCTTGGTCCCGTGTGGCTCAGTTGGTAGAGCATGGTGTTTGCAACACCAGGGTTGTGGGTTCGATTCCCACGGGGGACCAGTACGGAGAAGAAAAAAAAAAAAATGTATGAAATGTATGCATTCACTACTGTAAGTCGTTCTGGATAAGAGCGTCTGCTTAATGACTCAAATGTAAAATGTCTAAAACGGTTGCCTAGCAACAAACATCTTAAGATTGAGGTCATAAAAAAATAATTACATTTTAAGATAATGCACTTAAGAAAAAAAACAAGCTAGTTCGTTTGTTTTTGCATTAGAAGTGTTTTGTCAATCTGGGCCCTGGTCAAAAGTAGTGCACTACATAGGGAATAGGGTACCATTTGGGATGCATCCTTGAATGTAAATGAAGTAGCAGTGCCGTCTATAGGGCTCTGTTGATACCCCACCCCTGTCCTTTAGTTTACAAGTTGAAACAAATAAAAATCTTAAAAAGAAAAGAAGCTCCCCACCCCCTTACAGGTTTCTACCTACACACCCTGGACCTGTGTGTGTTTTGCGGTAAAGGCCGCCAGAGTCTCTGCAAGGTTATGTGAGCGTGAGTGTTTGTGCTCCCTGGGGGTGAGGGGGAGTCCTAGTATTTCACTCCCGGAACGAACTCCTTCGCATCAGGGTTCAAGTTGCTTTTCCTCTGCAGATAGATGGAGGGGGGAGCAGATTGAGGGACAGGGGAGTGGAGTGATTAAGGAGAGAGAGAGAAAATGTGAGAACCCACATTTTACAACAAGACCATTGTTGTACATAATATGGTGTGTGTAAGTGAATGGGATTTCCCTAAAGTGTGTGTTCCATGCAGAAGCATCACCACAATGCATAATTTTGTGGAGAATTTGGTAATATGTCCAAAAGGCCTCACAACTGCAGAGCGGTTTTCTGATGTCAACGTGGTGAACAGAGTGCCCCATGGTGGCGATGGGATTATGGTATGGGCAGGCATAAGCTACGGATAAAACACAATTGCATTTTATTGATGGCAATTTGAATGCACAGAGATACCGTGACGAGTTCGAGGCCCATTGTCGTGCCGATCCCCTCATGTTTCAGCATGATAATGCATTGCTCCATGTCGCAAGGATCTGTACACAATTCCTGGAAGCTGAAAACATCCTAGTTTTTCCATGGCCTGCATACTCAGACATGTCACCTATTGAACATTTTTGAGATGATCTGGATCAACATGTACAACAGCATGTTCCTGAGAGGAGTGGGACAACGTTCCATAATCAACAGCCTGATCAACTATGCAAAGATGACACGCTGCATGAGGCAAATGGTGGTCACATCAGATAAGTGTTCTGATCCACACCCCTACCCTTTTTTTTTTCTTTTTTTTTTAATGAAAGGTATCTGTATTCCCAGTTATGTGAAATCTATAGATTAGGGCCTAATGAATATATTTCAATTGACTGATTTCCATACATACATCTCTGAAAATTTTGCTGATATTTTTGCAAAAGTATACATTTTTTAATATGGGCAGGCAGAGATATATATATATATGACACATATACACAGTTGAAGTCGGAAGTTTACATATACATTTAAACTCAGTTTCACAACAGTTAGGATCACCACTTCATTTTAAGAATGTGAAATGTCAGAATAATAGTGATTTATTACATTTTTTTCAGCTTTTATTTCTTTCATCACATTCCCAGTGGGTCAGGACATTTACATACACTCAATTAGTATTTGGTAGCATTGCCTTTAAAATTGTTTAACGTTTTGGGTAGCCTTCCACAAGCTTCCCACAATAAGTTAGGTGAATTTTGGCCCATTCCTCCAGACAGAGCTGGTGTAACTGAGTCAGGTTTGAAGGCCTCCTTGCTCCCACACACTTTTTCAGTTCTGCCCACACATTTTCCATGGGGTTGAGGTCAGGGCTTTGTGATGGCCACTCCAATACCTTGACTTTGGTGTCCTTAAGCCATTTTGCCACAACTTTGGAAGTATGCTTGGGGTCATTGTCCATTTGGAAGACCCATTTGCGACCAAGCTTTAACTTCCTGACTGATGTCTTGAGATGTTGCATCAATATAGCCACAATTTTCCTGCCTCATTATGCCAGCTATTTTGTGAAGTGCACCAGTCCCTCCTGCAGCAAAGCACCCCCACAACATGATGCTGCCACCCCCGTGCTTCACGGTTGGGATGGTGTTCTTCGGCTTGCAAGCCTCTCACTTTTTCCTCCAAACATAACGATGGTCATTATGGCCAAACAGTTCTATTTTTGTTTCAACCCAAAGGACATTTCTCCAAAAAGTACAATCTTTGTCCCCATGTGTAGTTGCACATTTTTAAATGGGGGTTTTTGAGCAGTGGCTTCTTCCTTGCTGAGCAGCCTTTCAGGTTACGTCGACATAGGACACGTTTTACTCTGGATATACCCTGCTCAAAAAAATTAAGGGAACACTAAAACAACACATCCTAGATCTGAAAGAAATAATCTTATTAAATACTTTTTTCTTTACATAGTTGAATGTGCTGACAACAAAATCACACAAAAATAAATCACTGGAAATCCAATTTATCAACCCATGGAGGTCTGGATTTGGAGTCACACTCAAAATTAAAGTGGAAAACCACACTACAGGCTGATCCAACTTTGATGTAATGTCCTTAAAACAAGTCAAAATGAGGCTCAGTAGTGTGTGTGGCCTCCACGTGCCTGTATGACCTCCCTACAACGCCTGGGCATGCTCCTGATGAGGTGGCGGATGGTCTCCTGAGGGATCTCCTCCCAGACCTGGACTAAAGCATCCGCCAACTCCTGGACAGTCTGTGGTGCAACGTGGCGTTGGTGGGTGGAGCGAGACATGATGTCCCAGATGTGCTCAATTGGATTCAGGTCTGGGGAACGGGCGGGCCAGTCCATAGCATCAATGCCTTCCTCTTGCAGGAACTGCTGACACACTCCAGCCACATGAGGTCTAGCATTGTCTTGCATTAGGAGGAACCCAGGGCCAACCGCACCAGCATATGGTCTCACAAGGGGTCTGAGGATCTCATCTCGGTACCTAATGGCAGTCAGGCTACCTCTGGCGAGCACATGGAGGGCTGTGCGGCCCCCCAAAGAAATGCCACCCCACACCATGACTGACCCACCGCCAAACCGGTCATGCTGGAGGATGTTGCAGGCAGCAGAACGTTCTCCACGGCGTCTCCAGACTGTCACGTCTGTCACATGTGCTCAGTGTGAACCTGCTTTCATCTGTGAAGAGCACAGGGCGCCAGTGGCGAATTTTCCAATCTTGGTGTTCTCTGGCAAATGCCAAACGTCCTGCACGGTGTTGGGCTGTAAGCACAACCCCCACCTGTGGACGTCGGGCCCTCATACCACCCTCATGGAGTCTGTTTCTGACCGTTTGAGCAGACACATTTGTGGCCTGCTGGAGGTCATTTTGCAGGGCTCTGGCAGTGCTCCTCCTTGCACAAAGGCGGAGGTAGCGGTCCTGCTGCTGGGTTGTTGCCCTCCTACGGCCTCCTCCACGTCTCCTGATGTACTGGCCTGTCTCCTGGTAGCGCCTCCATGCTCTGGACACTACGCTGACAGACACAGCAAACCTTCTTGCCATAGCTCGCATCGATGTGCCATCCTGGATGAGCTGCACTACCTGAGCCACTTGTGTGGGTTGTAGACTCCGTCTACATTCAAGTGACCAAAACATCAGCCAGGAAGCATAGGAACTGAGAAGTGGTCTGGTCACCACCTGCAGAACCACTCCTTTATTGGGGGTGTCTTGCTAATTGCCTATAATGTCCACCTGTTGTCTATTCCATTTGCACAACAGCATGTGAAATGTATTGTCAGTGTTGCTTCCTAAGTGGACAGTTTGATTTCACAGAAGTGTGATTGACTTGGAGTTACATTGTGTTGTTTAAGTGTTCTCTTTTTTTGAGCAGTGTATAACAGTGTGATTACTTGCCTGTTTCTGTACCATTCAGTTGAAAATTGTTGAAAGCTGTCACTTCCTGTTAATGATGGCACATAAGGGTGGACTGACCATTTTTATTGGAGTTTGGTTGGCGTGACGGGGTTGAGTGCAGACTGAGGGACAGAGCTAAAATTGTGTGACTTTAAATCAATAATCATGCATTTATTTGATAAAATAAAAAAAAAATACTTAAAACACAAATGTTTGCATTAATGGCAAAAGTTAAATTATGTGCACATTTTAATATTAACTTCCCAAGTAAAAATTAAGTTAAACACCTGGGGGACATGACAATTCTTAGTGTCAGTTAAAAATATGATTATTAACATTAATTTCAACTTTTATTTATTTATTTCAATTCATTATATTGGACATTTCAATGTATATATAAAGACTTAAGAACACCTGCTCTTTCAATGACAGCTTTCACCTAGTCAGTCTGATCCATTACTAATGTCAATTGTTAAATCCACTTCAAAGCAGTATAGATCAGTGATTCCCAAACTCAGTCCTCAGGACCCCAATGTGATAATTAGTTAATTATTTGAGTCAGCTGTGTAGTGCTAGGGCAAAAAACTAAAACCTGCACCCCTTGGGGTCCCGAGGACCGAGTTTGGGAAACACTTATGTAGGGGAGGAAAATGATTTTTAAAACCACGGATTGTGTGTGCCATTCAGAGAGTGAATGGGCAAGACAAAATATTAAAGTGCCTTTGAAGGTACCATGCGCACCAGTTTGAGTGTTTCAAAAACTGCAACGCTGCTGGGTTTTTCGACAGTTACCTGTGTGTATCAAGAATAGTACACCACCCAAAGTACATCGAGCCAACTTGAGAACTGCGGGAAGCATTGGAGTCAAAATGGGCCAGTATACCTGTGGAACGCTTTCGACACCTTGTAGAGTCCATGCGCCTACGAAATTGAGGCTCTGCTGGGGGCAGAAGGGGGTGCATTAGGTGGTCCGAATGTTTAGCGTAGATAATATTCTGCCCATATGAACACGTTTATTTTAAGCAATATATACAGCTATGCATGATTTAAATAAAAAGCAGCAAACAGAAACACTGTTTAACCTCTTGGGGCTAGGTGGGACGCTAGCGTGCCACCCGTGGTGCACTCCATCAACAGCAGGTGCATTTCAAGAGCGGCAAATTTGAATCCAAATAAATGTCAAAATTCAAATTTTTCAAAAATACAACTATGTTACACCATTTGAAAGATAAACATCTCCTTAATCTAACCACGTTTTACGATTTCAAAAAGGTTTTACGGCGAAAGCATAAATTTAGAGTATGTTAGGACAGTACATTTACAAGAGTTGTGTGTAATGTTTTGTCAAGTCAAAGACAGGGTCACCAAAACCATAAAACCAGCTAAAATGATACACTAACCTTTTACAATCTCCATCAGATGACACTCCTAGGACATTATGTTAGACAATGCATGCATTTTTAGTTCTATCAAGTTGATATTTATATCCAAAAACAGCGTTTTACTATGGCATTGATGTTGAGGAAATCGTTTCCCTCCAATAACCGGCAGTCAAGTCAGCGTCACAAATTAAATAATTAAAATTAGAAAACATTGGTAAAATATTATATTGTCATTTAAAGAATTATAGATTTACATCTTTTGAACGCAATCAACTTGCCAGATTTAAAAATAACCTTACTGGGAAATCACACTTTGCAATAATCTGAGCACTGTGCCCAGAAAAATACGCGTTGCGATACAGACTAGACGTCATGTTGGGGAGATCTAAAATCGAAAATACTATGTAAATAATCCATTACCTTTGATTCTCTTCATCAGATGTCACTTCCAGGTATCACAGGTCCATAACGAATGTAGTTTTGTTCAAAAAAGCTCATCATTTATGTCCAAAAATCTCCGTCTCGTTAGCACATGATGTAAGCCAGCCGGACTTCTCGTCATGAACGAGGGGAAAAAATATATTTCCGTTCGTTCAAACATGTCAAACGTTGTATAGCATAAATCATTAGGGCCTTTTTTAACCAGAACATGAATAATATTCAAGGTGGACGAATGCATAGTCTTTTATAACGTATTGGAACGAGGGTACCCAACATGAAGTAGCGCGCCAGGTGTCTAATGGGACATCACCGTTCCATGGCTCTTGTTCGGTCAGATCTCCCTCCAGAAGACTCAAAACACTTTGTAAAGGCTGGTGACATCTAGTGGAAGCAATAGGAAGTGCCAAAATATTCCTAAACCCCTGTGTTTTTCAATGGGATAGGTTTAAAGTCAATACAACACATCAGGTATCCACTTCCTGTCAGAAAATGTCTCAGGGTTTTGCCTGCCAAATGAGTTCTGTTATACTCACAGACACCATTCAAACAGTTTTGGAAACTTTAGAGTGTTTTCTATCCATATATAATAAGTATATGCATATTCTAGTTACTGGGTAGGATTAGTAACCAGATTAAATCGGGTACATTTTTTTTATCCAGACGTGCAAATGCTGCCCCCTAGACCCAACAGGTTAACATGCTTTAATAAAAGACTCGATATAGAGACACGATATAAACCTGACTTCACATTTTATAACGCTACAAGGAAACTCAACACATCTTGGCGAAGTTGATTGCGTGAGGAGGGTCTGTGCGCTGCGTAGTACCTTCCACAGAAAATCTCTCGACAAAAAAGACAAACGTAACATGCCGTGTGTGTTCGACGCTGTGCGTGTGTTCAGCACTTCCCTTTACCGCCATATTGTCTGCGTTTCCCCCATTACCAACTGACAGGCCTTTAAGCCGTTGCTGAATCTGGCTGACAGACACATATATATATATATATATATATATACACACACACACACGTGTCTGCATGCTTGTTCCACGCTCTGTGTGTGTGTGTGTTCCATGCTCACCGCCATCTCCTCTGCGTTTCCTCTGTCACTGACTGACAAGCCGTTGAGCTGTTGCTGGATCTGCCCCACCCCTGAGGGGAGGTCTCTGGCCGGGATGAACCAATCCTGGTCCTCCTCATCTAACATCTCCTGGAAACAACGCTCCAAGAACTCCTGCTCCAACAATTCCTCTTCAACCTAACAGCGACAAAGGAGAGAGGGTTTAGTATCTACACTGGAATAAAACAATATGATTTCTGAGTTACAGTTCATAGAAAGGACATCTGTCAATTAAAAAAATAAAATGTATTAAGCCCTAATCATTGGATTTCAAATTACTGAGAATACAGATATGCATCTGTTGGAGACAACCCTGATGAAAACAGCTTGTCTGTCAATGTTGGTTATTAGGTTAAATTATTGCATCTGAGCTCCAGAGTGTGCAGCTCTCCTTTTCCAATTGGTCACAGATCGAGTACCTTCATTAAAAAAAATAAGGTAGGGGCGTAGATCAGAAAACCAGTCAGTATCTTGTGTGACCACCATTTGCCTCATGCAGAGTGATACATCTTCACAGAGTTGATAAGGCTGTTGATTGTGGCCTGTGGAATGTTGTCCCACTCCTCTTCAATGTCTGTGCAAAGTTTCTGGATATTGGCGGGAACTGGAACACGCTGTTGTACACGTCGAACCAGAGCATCAAAACATTCTTCATGTCTGGTGAGTATGCAGGCCATGGAAGGACTAGCACATTTTCAGCTTCCAAGAATTGTGTACAGATCATTATGCTGAAACATTTTTTTGATTTTACCTTTATTTAATTAGGCAAGTCAGTTAAGAACAAATTCTTATTTTCAATGACGGCCTAGGAACAGTGGGTTAACTGCCTTGTTCAGGGGCAGAACGGCATTTTTACCTTGCCAGCTCGGGGATTCGATCTTGCAACCTTTTTGTTACTAGTCCAACGCTCTAACCACTAGGCTACCTGCCGCCCCAAGGCGATGGCAGCGAATGAATGGCATGTCAATGGCGCTCTGGAACTCGTCACATTATCTCTGCGCATTCAAATGTCCATCGATATGCAAGTGTTCCTTGTCCGTAGCTTATGCCTGCCCATACCATAACCCCACCACCACAAGGAACTCTGATTTGCTGATGTGAACGGTGTGAACACTCGCCCACAACGACGCCATACACGTTTGGGATGAGTTGGACCGCAGAGTGAAGGAAAAGCAGCCAACAAGTGCTCAGCATGTGGGAACTCTTTCAAGACTATTGAAAAATAATTACATGTGAAGCTGGTCGTGCAAAGCTGTCATCATAGTTTGACTTCACTATTATTCTACAATGTAGGAAATAGTCAAAATAAATGAGTAGGTATCCAAACTTTTGACTAGTACTGTACGTAAATAAGGTATCAGTTTATTTAATACATTTGCAAACATTAAAAAAAATTAAAACATTTTTTTTTTTTTTATATATATTTGTCATTATGGGGCATTGTGAGGAAAAATATTTATTTCAATCAATTTTAGAAATGAGGCTGTAACTTAAATTGTGGAAAAAGTCAGGGGTTCGAATATTTTCCGAATGCACTGTGCGCATGTATCACACACACAAAAATATATATGTGGGATTGGAAATGATGCAGACAATTACATTGATGGAATCCACAATATTGAAGCTGATCTAGCCCCCCCCCCAAAAGTCAAAACTTGTGTCTCATACTGCTGTCAGAAGCATTGGCGTAGCATTAATATTGTGCGTCACTTCAGTGTGTGTATGTATCAGGTATCAAGTATTCACCTCCCCTTGGATTTCTTCACATTTTAGTGTTACAAAGTGGGATTCAAATGCATTTGGCAATTTTGTTAACAATCTACACAAAATACTCATGTCAAAGTGTTGGGGGAAATCTACAATTTCTTTAAAAGTTATGAAAAATTAAAAAGCTAATACACCTTCATTAGAAAAGTATTCACCCCCTAGTAAGTACATGTTAGAAAC
The DNA here is from genome assembly GCF_965601325.2 of Salmo salar. NCBI lineage: Eukaryota > Metazoa > Chordata > Actinopteri > Salmoniformes > Salmonidae > Salmo > Salmo salar. Next base: position 34,053,906 of record NC_138297.1, on the reverse strand, counting down.
ACCTTCGGCAGCGATTACAGCTGTGTCTTTCTGGATAAATCTCTAAAAGCTTTGCAGAACTGGAATGTGCAATATTCTTCAAGCTCTGGCAAGGTGTTGCGGGTCATTTAAAGTCTGGCCATAGATTGTCAAGCAATTTATGTCAAAACTAAACTTGGCCACTCAGGAACATTCACGGTCTTCTTGGCAAGCAACTCAAGGCTATTGTCCTGCTGAAAGGTGAACTCCTCTCTTAGTGCCTGGTGTAAAGCAGACTGAAGCAGGTTTTCCTCTAGAATTTTGCCTGTGCTTAGCTACATCCTGTTTATCCTGAAAAACTCATCTTTGCCAATGTCAAGCATACCCATACCATGATGCAGCCATGCATGAAAATAAGGAGTCAGTTATGCGTTGTTTGCCCCAAACAAGGCTTTGCATTTAGGCCAAAAAGTTCATTCTTGCAGTATAACAGTACCTTGTTGCATACATGCATGTTTTGGAATATTTGTATTATTCTTTTCACTCATTATTGTGGAGTAACTACAATGTTGATCCTTCCGCAGCTCTCTCTCCCATCACAGCCTTTTGACTCTGTAGCCTTTTTTAGAATCCCCAATGGCCTCATGGTGACATCCCTGAGCAGTTTCCTTCCTGTCCCGCAGCTCAGTTCAGGAGGACGACTACCATCCACAGTATAATTATTAACTTGAGCATGCTTAAAAGACATTACGTTACCCATCTACCAATCACTGCCCTTCTTTATGAGGCTTTCGAAAAGCTCTCTGGTCTTTGTAGTTTTATCTGTGATTTAAATTCAATACTTGACTGAGGGAGCTACAAATGTCTATGGGGGACAGAGGAAGTCATTAATTTCAAACAGAGCGAGTCCATGTAACCTGTGATTTGTCGCCACATTTTAATTTAGGATTGCCTAAAGGGGTGAATTCTTATGCAACCATTATATTTTACTGTGTGTGTACCAACCTGTCTGTTGTACGCATCCTCGTTCTCCATCCACATGTACTCAGCGAAGGGATCGTCTCCTCCCTGTTCACCCTCTCCTGCATGGCCATTGGCTACAGCCTCCATTCCTTCCTTCCCCGGCGCCCCGCCCCCCGGCGTCTTCGCTACCTCAGGACCACTCATCTCCGACGGCTCTGATTGGGCGGGATAGATAAGAGTTTGTTTTTTTGCTGGCTACTCACTAGCATGTGAGCTTGTGCTTGAGAGATTGCTTATGAGACCTGTGTTAATTTTCTATAATGCCTGCTACAATAACTTATTCATTAGTGAATGTGCATGATTGAGAGAAATGCCACAAAATATTTAACCATTTATTAAGCAATGAATAATGCAAGTCTTGGCACTATAGGCTCTGCTCCTTCAGGGTAGCTCACTGCCCAAGCACAGACCCATTGACTTTCCACACTTTCACATTAAAGCCTTATTCTAAAAATGATTAAGTAAAAATATTTAAGCAATATACACACAATACCCCATGATGACAAAGTGAAAACAGGTTTAAGTCCGGTCTCTAGCTGGGCCACTCAAGGACATTTAGACTTGTCCCGAGGCCACTCCTGCGTTGTCTTGGCTGTGTGCTTAGGGTCGTTGTCCTGTTGGAAGGTGTACCTTGTCCCCATTCTGAGGTCCTGAGTGCTCTGGAGCAGGTTTTCCTCAAGAATCTCTCTGTACTTTGCTCTGTTCATCTTTGCCTCGATCCTGACAAGGCTCCCAGTCCCTGCCGCTGAAAAACATCCCCACACCATGATGCTGCTGCCACCACGCTTCACAGTAGGGATGGTGCCAGGATTCATCCAGATGTGACGCTTGACATTCAGGCCTAAGAGTTCAATCTTGGTTTCATCAGACCAGAGAATCTTTCTCATGGTCTGAGTCTTTAGGTGCCTCCAAGCAGGCTGTCATGTGCCTTTTACTGAGCAGTGGCTTCCATCTGGCCACTACCATAAAGGCCTGATTGCTGGGGTTCTGCAGAGATAGTTGTCCTTCTGGAAGATTCTCCCATCTCCATAGAGGAACTCTGGAGCTCTGTCAGAATGACCACCGGGTTCTTGGTTGCCTCCCTGACCAAGGCCCTTCTCCCCCAATTGCTCAGTCTGGCCGGCCGGGATGAGTCTTCGTGGTTCCAAACTTCTTCCATTTAGGAATGATGGAGGCCACTGTTCTTGGGGACCTTCAATGTTGCACAAATGTTTTGGTACCCTTCCCCAGATTTTCACACAATCCTGGCTCAGAGCTCTATGGACAATTCCGTCGACCTCATAGCTTGGTTTTTGCTCTGACATGCACTGTCAACTGTGGGACCTTATATAGACAGGCGTGTGCCTATCCAAATCATGTCCAATCCATTGAATTTACCACAGGTGGACTCCAATCATCTCAAGAATGATCAATGGAAACAGGATGTTCTGCAGCTCAATTTTAAGTCTCATTGCAAAGGGTCTGAATACTTATGTATTAAATTTATCTTTTATAAATTAGCAAAAACTGTTCACTGTCATTATGGGGTATTGTGTGTGGTTTGAGAAAAATATTTAAATACATTTTAGAATAATGCTGTAACGTAACAAAAACGTGGAAAAAGTCAAGGGGTCAGAATACTTACCGAATGCACTGTATAGGCCTCGGATCTCCCGAGTGGCGCAGCAGTCTAAGGCACTGCGTCACTACAGACCCAGGTTCGATCCCAGGCTGTCACAACCAGCCGTGACCGGGAGTCCCATAGGGCGGGGCAGAATTGGCCCAGCGTCATCTGGGTTAGGGGACGGTTTGGCTGGGGGGGGGGGGGGGGGGGGGGCGCTTTACTTGCGCTCTAGCGACTCCTTGTGGCGGGCGGTACGCCTGCAGGCTGACTTCGGTCGTCAGTTTAAACTGTGTTTCCTCTGACACATTGGTGCAGCTGGCTTCCGGGTTAAGCGGGCAGGTGTTAAGGAGTGCGGTTTGGCGGTTCATGTTTCGGAGGACACATGACCTAACCTTCACCTCTCCTGTTGGAGAGTTGCAGCGATGAGACAAGATCGTAATTTGGAGAAAATAAGAGGTCAAATACATTTAAAACAATGACATGCCTATGGGCTAGGCTAAAAAAATGTGTAAAAGCATGCGCTGTTGCTTGCACCGACTGGGCATCATTCACAAGTGCTAAGTTAATATTGTCACCCATCTGACTACTCTAATTTAATATGGTCTTTATATACTAAATAATGTGTGTGAACTTAGTTTTGATTTAGAATGGACCGTTATCATGCACCTGACTCGGAACAGGGGCGTGGGGGAAAACAATATGTAATCAAAGCACTTAAATAGCAAATGGATGACGCTTTTCCCGTGGTTCGTTTTCATGCCAGCCTGGTAGGCTATACTGCTGTTGCAGAGCACTTAATACTAGGAAAGTTAATAAATAAATAGTAGGCCAAGCCTATAGAAAGCTGATGCTTTTTAATAGGCCATCAAAACACTGTTCTCATGCAAATCCATAGCTTAAAGAAATGTTGCAGAACATGAGCTCATTATAAGTGTTTGATTTGATTTTCAAAATATTGATGCCAGAGTGATTAGAGGGACAATAGTGCTGAGTACAAGGCAGTTAGCAAGTCTGGTAGTCCACTAATGACCATCAGCAGCATCAGAGAAGCCTAGTTACAGTGATTAAATGGTCACATAGAATTTGACTGCGACCATGACTCATTACCGCCACATAGGCGGTCACACGGTCACCGTAACAGCCCTGGGCATGGCCTTTGCTTAGCTGCAGTTGATAACCAGCCCGACTTACTGGCCAAAGGACTGGAGTCTTGTCAGTTTTTTCTTGTAGGCCTAGATATTGGTGTGTGTGATAAAAGAGCCAGGCCATCGGCGAAGTCAAGGTCTCTAGAGCAAAATACAAGGTCCATTGTATTCCTCTTGCCTGATCTTCTGTTGTTCACCGGATGACCTAGTCTATTACCAGGTTGAAGAGTAAGGCAGATAACACACAATCTTGAACTCCAGACTTCACAGCAAAGCTTGTGTTGTTTGTGCCCAGTGTGCATGAAAGGTTGCTGTAGAACTGTTTTATGATGTTAACATGTCTGGACTCCATCTGCAACACAGATTATCAGCCTTTTAAAAAGACTTGATTCAAAGAAAGTTTACTCAACTCTCACACAATATTCTCCGACAGCAGCCGACCTATCATGATAAAAATCTGTGTTGTGGAAGGACTCCAGACATTAAAAGAGAATTCACAATATATACAAAAAAAGTATTCAACTTATTAGAAAAATCATAAGACATGAACAAAATGCATCAGTGATTTGTATTTTCCTGCAAAATTCTGAAATGATACAGGAATGCCCCGGCGTGCATGTGCGCAAATATGTCTACACTTTGTGTAGCCATTACCGATTATGCTAATGATAACCTTCTAGTAGATGGAAAGGCTTTCCCAAAAAGTTTTTTTTTGTTGTTGCGTTATTTGTAACTTATTTTGTACATAATGTTTCTGCCATTGTCGCTTATGTACTGTTATTTTTTTTCTTAAAACTCCATTGTTGGTTAAGGGCTTGTAAGTAAGCATTTCACTGTAAGGTCTACACCTGTTGTAGTTGGTGCAAGTGACAAATAGAATTTGATCTTGTAGTTTATTAATATTCAAACCGTCAACAACCACTCCAAGATGAGGGAAGAAACAATACTAACACCATATATCTGCACTTTAAACACTGTACATATGCATCATGTACTCAAATATGATTTGATAATACTACAAGTGTTGCATGTTCTGTGTGATCTCTCCCTCTGATATGATTGTTGTTTGTGCTTCTTTCAGCCATGAGCTAGAAAAAAAAACCATCAAAATTGTTGAATGAAAATCGTGTGATGAGATTCTCCCATTCACTGATGAAACTAGATAAACATGGGTGCAAGGTGTGTGTTCGTGTGTAGCCTTGTCAATGTTGTTGTAAGAGTTCCATTAACCCCGATAATGACAAATTCAATACAATTCCATAAATGTATTTTGTTTAAGATCATTCCAAATCATAAAGGGCTACACACAGGTCAAAAGTAGTGCACTAGCCTATAAGGGGAATAGGATGTCATTTGAGACAAACACATATAGGCCTAATTTTAGCAGCTTGCTAGTTTAGAGGGAGGTAACACCTGTGCAGGGCCGGATTAACCCCCTAGAGCCAATGTCCACGCCCCCGTGGAAATCTAACTTACCATAATAAAACATCTCCATCAAACTGTCAGTTTAAAACACAGATCTGGGGTTTTTCCCACCACATACGCTAATGTCGCACTTCCACATCAAACCAAATTTTATTTGTCACATACACGTGATTACCAGATGTCATTTATTGCAGGTGTAGCGAAATGATTGTGCTTCTAGCTCCAACAGTGCAGTAATATCTAACAAATTGCACATATAGCCAATACACACAAATCTAAGTAGGAATGAATAACGACTATATACATATGGACGAGCGATGTCAGAGCGGAACTGACTAAGATACAGTAGAATAGAATACAGTATATACACATGAGATAAGTACATATTATCTTGCATTAATCAAGTGAATGAGACACCGTTGAATAGTATAGAAAACAGTATATACATACGAGATTAAATGCGGTGAAAGGTGACAGAGCTAGATGAAGATAGAGTGGTGTTTGTCAGACCATGAGTGTTCTGATAGGACAATATAATACTTTGTACCGCTGTTGTCATCTAGTGGCGACATTGGCTTAGTAGCAGTAGCTTTTAGTTGTTTTCTAACTCTGTGTGCAGAGCTATTTCCTGTCAGAACAATCCGAACAACAAAAGAGCTAGTCTATCTTACTAGGCCTTAGTTAAAGATACGTCTAAATACTTTGAGTTAATAGGACATGCGTTTGCTAATTAAAATTGTGTTTCTAGAATTTGTTATTTACATGTTTATTCTTGTTGTCTAAGTTCCAATTATGCTAAGCTAATTGCGCTAACTATCGTCCATTCACTTAACATTATGTGTTAGCATGCTAGCTAACGTTTCGTGACGGAATTTAGCTTCTTTGGGTTTTGGATAAAATATATATCTAAGTGTTCAGATATCTCGTGACAGAGCTAAAGTATAGTTATTAACCTCTCTGGGATAGGGGGCAGTATTTTGACGTCCGGATGAAAAGCGTACCCAAAGTTACGCAGGCCCAGAAGTTAGGATATGCATATAATTAGTAGATTTGGATAGAAATCACTGAAATTTCTAAAACTGTTAGAATAATGTCTGAGTATAACAGAACTGATTTGGCAGGCAAAACCCGTGCATAATCCATCCAGTGAAAAAATTGAGGTCATTGTGTTTTCTAATGTTTTTCTATGGGAGACCTGATTTATTAGGGCCCAGATTGCAGTTCCTATGGCTTCCACTAGATGTCAAGTCTTTAGAAATTGTTTGACGTTTTTCTTTTGAGAAATGAAGAAGTAGGGCTGTTCTTTGTAGGTGTCACTGAAGGGCCTTAGTCTTTTGTTGCGTGTGAACTGGAGCACGCTTCACGTTGTTTTTATCCGGTATTAGAAACAGTTTATTCCGTATTAAATTTGATTATTTACATTTTAGGATACCCGAGGTTGGATTAGGAACGTTGTTTGAAATGTTTGGCCCAAGTTTACAGATGACTACAAAGTTTCAAATAAGGTAAATTGGAACTTGTGCATTTCTGAATCAAACGCCTCAAATAACTTGACATTTTGGGGATATAAAGAAGGAATTTATCGAACAAAAACGACCATTCATTGTGTCACTGCGACATTTGAGATTGCAAAAAGAAGAAGCTCTTCAAAGGTAAGGCATTTATTATATGGCTATTTCTGACTTATGTCGTACCTGCCTGGTTGAAAAATGATTTTCATGTGTTTGTATGCGGGGCGCTGTCCTCAGATAATCGCATGGTCTGCTTTCGCCGTAAAGTCTTTTTGAAATCTGACACAGCGGCTGGATTAACAACAAGTTAAGCTTTATTTTGATGTATTACACTTATATTTTTGTGAATGTTGAAATTTCTGTAGTTTGAATTTGGCGCGCTGCAATTTCACTGGATGTTGTCAAATCAATCCCGCTAACGGGATTCGAGCGGGATTCGCACTCAAGGAATCATAAGAGGTTTTAAGCTATATGGACACTTAGATTGTGTGTATATGTTTTGTGGCACCTTTCCTGTGATGTAAATTGTCATCATTTCTGCACGGTCATGTTGGCTAGCTAGGCTTATTTTCTTGTTGCTAGCTCATGATAGAAACGCTGTTCTTTATTTGTATCCATTTGTGTGAAGGTATATAGTGATTTTTCTAATACATTTTCTCCTTTCTGTATCTGTTACAGTTTTACAAACCAAATATATTTTGCTAAAGATACTTAACGGTACCAGTGCCTCCCTGATTGTTTACTGGAAGAGTGTAAGCTGTCTGCCAAGCTTTGTAGCATACACATTGTGAGGGCAGAATAATGAGACATCTAGGTCTTCTCACAAAATCGTCTGTAGAGTCAGAACGGTTTGGCCTACAAACTATTATGACCCCTCTGTGGAAAGGTGAGACTCATGAACACATCAGTTGTTTTGTTCTAGGAAGGTCCCCGGTACCAGCTGAACATTTTTTATGGAAGTAATAAATAAATAAATATACATACATATAGAGAGAGAGAGTTCAGTGCCAAAAATAAGGGGTTAAATACATTATATCTCAGATATAAGACAGACACTTCAGAACAAGCCCAATTTCAAGTATTCTTTGGGGGGGGGGGGGGGGCTAATGAGATGTGATATATATATATATACACACACACACACACTAAGGGGTCTTAAGATTGAAAATAGCATAAGGATACTTGGTATTACCTTCTAAAAACAATTCCACATAGCTTAGATGAAGGGGTTTTAAGAATTCATAGGCCAAAGGAAACTATTGATCCTCTGTGGCTATATTATGCTCTCTGGTGTATTTTGAACATTGAGAGCAGGCTCCTGTGGTTGGAATTTTTGGCCTCCTGGGCCCAGGGGATTCAGCCCCTGCATTATTTGGTCCCTGCACCTGTGGCAGAAGTCATTTTTAATTAGCCATCAACCCACAGTGAGAGGGTGTGTCTCTCAAGACTCAGGTGAGAAATCTGGCAGGTGCTTTTTCCCTTGCTACATGCTGCTACTAAATAAAGAATGTGACATAATAGCAAGCAACATACTACTGCAACTGTAGCAGGCTAGCTGCATTTTTCACCCAAGTAGACTTATAGGCAAGTCTAAATCTGTATGCTGTGCAGGTGTGATAAAATACATACGCTGCAATTTAATCCCACTAAATTATGCAAATGAACTCAGACTGATTAGCATTACCTGTCCAATGTATTTATTTCCATCAATGAGTAGGCAAAAAAGCATTTTGCAAATGAAATTTGTTTTTCTCTCGCAGACAACTGGATGGGGAAAATTGTATTAATTGTATTTTTTGGGGGGAAAACAACTATGGCAAAAAGCCACCTATTACCTGCTAAAGGAAACCCTGGCGTTAAGTGACATGGCCCAAGGAAAAAAATCTGGTCTATGATGTCAACACAACGGGCCATGTAATGGTGCTTATGTAATTTTATTTGACCTTTATTTAACTAGGCAAGTCAGTTAAGAACACATTCTTATTTTCAATAACGGCCTAGGAACAGTGGGTTAACTGCCTTGTTCAGGGGCAGAACGACAGATTTTTACCTTGTCAGCTCAGGGGATTCTATCTTGCAACCTTTCAGTTACTAGTCCAATGTAGCTAGCTGGGACACACTTTTCACACCACCTCAGTACAAAGTGATTTTCGTAGCAGGTTAGGAGAGAATTTCTAACCCTAATCTTAGTTTCCTAACCTACTACGTTAATTCTCCTAACCTGCTACGAAAAAGTAACTTCGGTATCGAAGTGGGGTATTGAAGTGGCATGAAAAGTGTGTTCCCCATAGCTAGCCAACTAGAGACCTGCATGGAGTGTAGCAATTGCATAAGATTGCATTCAAATCAAAATCAAATGTATTGGTCACATACAGATGTTATTGCAGGTGTAGCGAAATGCTTGTGTTTCTAGCTCGAACAATGCAGTAATATCTATCAATTTCACAACATATACCGAAATCTAAGTAAATGAAGCTGATATATATATATATAAGCTTCATTTACTTAGTTGTGTGTATTGGGTATATATGAAAAGAGGCAGTTATAGAGGTCTAGCGTGCTACAGTAGCTAGGCTACTCAGCTACAACACGGGCAAGCCTATATGCTAGTCATGACACCCACCCAACGTTTGCTTGGTGCTGTTGAATACATCAACATCAGTCCTAACAGACGGCTACTTTGCCAGTTCTCGTGCCTTAGTAATATCATGCTAATGAAGTGCAGGACAATGAGCTAGAGCTTGCTAACGTCACAAATTAAACCACGTGTTGTATTTATTTTACAATCAACAATGCCAAGATTACACCTGTAGGTTGCTACTGGCTTTCTGATTATCCATCTTTTTTTACTAGTCTGGTGTATTCATTAGGGAAACAGTTTACGATTTAAGAACCAAAACTTCAGGTTTCTATTGGACAAATGTATTTAGACCCCTGCCCAATCGGCGGAATTAACACACCACAGGTTTTTCTCTGCCTTGTGAAATGCTTAATTCTCGACTAAGATTTTGGCTAAATCTTCTAAATTCGTGGTGGTGGATTAAATGCTAGCTAGTTATATTACCCTGCCTCCCATTGCTAGCTTATAATAAACCAGTGTCACAGCTTGTCAAAAAGGCTAGTTAGCCCTCAGACAAATGTAGCTAACATCAAGGTTGGTTACAACACAGGTTCTACATTAAATTATAACATAACAATAGTTACATGAAATTAGCTAACTGTTTGTTAAAAGAGAGGGTTTAACTAGGTAATACTAGCGGGCTACACCATGACCATGCGAACACAACCACGGATGGGCCTACAAGGAAAACATAACGGAACGCTAGCTAAAGGAGTTAACTAGCTAGCTAAATTTCACAAAACATTGACAGTGAACATGTTTTGGAAAATGGAACAGCAATATTAAATGATATAACTTCACAAAGCAATGTAACAATGCGTCGGATTCCATTCACACGACACAGTGGATTGATGCGTCAGAGACGCAACTAGTTAGAAAAACTAGCCAGCTAGCATTGCTAGTTAAGTGAATGGGATTTAGAAAGGAATCCGCTCAAGACGCAAGATTCAGCGTTCAACTGCGTGGCTGTGAAATCCACTTAAAAACTGACAGTGGGTGTTCGAAAGTAGTACCTGGCATCTCGTGCTTTCGCCTTACTTCAAGCAGACAGATTAACGTACCTCCAACAACACACTTTCCAGGCGAGGCTAGCTAACGACATTAGGAACACCGTGGTCGGTATGCTTGAACAAACATCAAACACGCGCCCCCTCCAGTCTCTTTCACCAAAAAGACACACGCGCGTGTAGTGGAGTGGTAAGAAAAGGTAAGTCTAAGGGCTTTATTTGTTGAATATTTGAATAGTAACATAAAAGTATACCAGACTGTTACTAAACAGTTGTTGCTTGTGACACAGTGGATAGCTCTAGTTCAAAGCAATGCTAGTTTAAAAAAAAAAAAGAGCACTTTGTTGGCTAGCAGAGTAAACAATGTTATGTTAGCTAGTTAACGGACAATGCAAAGTGTTTTCAGAAAAGCACTAACGTTAAATCCGTTAGTTACCTACGTAGCTTTGTTTTGATATTCAGCTGTCAAGCAAAACGAACAAGGCGGGCATTCTGAATAAAAATAAACAGGCACAGCTGTTAACATAGCGACTTACCAATAACTACTCACCAACCAAGTTGAGATGTGATAAACAAAACCCGTCTTAAAAACTAAACAACGGCGGCGTCTCCTGTCTTCCCGGAAATGCGAAAGAACCACACCACAAAACAATTGAATACATCCAATTTAAGCCTCGTAAATATGCGTCTTTGTCAGTTTTCTCCCATTATTGGCCATAGAGAGACTTGAAAAATCACGATTTGTGCCACAAAGGCGAGCCAGGAAAACGGTCACGTGGTACTGATTGTCCAACTGTACACACAGAACCTTCGCTAAGCCCCGCCTCCTTTGTTACTGTTGCAACCGCAGACAACATTTTCCTGGGAAGCTCAATTTCCATAGCCGTGGGAAGTTGGGGTGCTGACAGGGTTTGGTAGGTTACTTTCTAAGTGTAATCCGTTACTGTTACATGTCCAAAAATTGTAATCAGTTACGTAACTTTTGGATTACCCCAAACTCAGTAACGTAATCTGATTACATTCCGTTACTTTTAGATTACTTTCCCCCTTAAGAGGCATTAGAAGAAGACAACAATGTATGTTACCAATTGAACAACATCTATTGCAGGATAATGCAATGTTAAAGTTTACATAGCTGGCCATATATGGATGTTACACTTTACTTTATGGGTTGGTTATGTAGGCTTCTTCTAACCCATCGCTTTCTACTACATATAATAATACGATTAAATTATATCTTTACATTAGAAACCAAAGTCTATCAGAATTACAGTCATTCCAATTCATGTTATACCCCTTGATCTTCAAGAATAGGAATTTGAAATATGGAAGTATAGATTAACCATTTTTTTTTACCTGAGCATGACCCCAAAACTAAGGACTTATTAGCCAGCCCTACTCTACTCAAATTGACTCATTGATTCGAGTTGAAAAATAAATGCTGCCCTCATGGAATGGCATGCTTTGAGCACTACTGAAAAGTGCTATTTACATGTGAAAAATGAATGCCATATGCTGCATTTGCTATAGGCCTATTGTTTACCTTTTTGTTGATGACACTTTGATGTCTTGCTAATATGCAGCTGTTTAAAGGGCAAATCCATGAAACAATAACAAAACGGTTGCCCCACCTCTGTTTTGGTAAAAAGCTGAGGGATGGGCCTGGAGAAATGTAACCACTCTCAGATTAATAGACAGAGCTATGGATGCAAGGACTGACTATCCATGATGTAAAAATTGTGTGTTAACCATGTTATGAGGCTATACAGTGTTTGTTTAAAACAAGCTTATATTTGGGGTTCTCAAGGAGTGTGACAGTTGAACTAAGCTCATGAGGCATTTCTAAGTTATATTCTTCAAGAATCAATCGATATATCTATACGCTACCGTTCAAAAGTTTGCGGTCACATAGAAATGTCCTTGTTTTCCATGAAAACATATATGCAATGAGTTGCAAATTGAATAGGAAATATAGTCAAGACGTTGACAAGGTTATAAATAATGATTTTTAATTGAAATATTAATTGTGTCCTTCAAACTTTGCTTTCATCAAATAATCCTCCATTTGCAGCAATTACAGCCTTGCAGACCTTTGGCATTCTAGTTGTCAATTTGTTGAGGTAACCTGAAGAGATTTCACCCATGCTTCCTGAAGCACCTCCCACAAATTGGATTGGCTTGATGGGCACTTCTTACGTACCATACTGTCAAGCTGCTCCCACAACAGCTCAATAGGCTTGAGATCCGGTGACTGTACTGGCCACTCCATTATAGACAGAATACCAGCTGACTGCTTATTCCCTAAATAGTTATTGCATAGTTTGGTGCTGTGCTTTGGGTCATTGTCCTGTTTTGGCAGGATATTGGCTCCAATTAAGCGCTGTCCACAAGGTATGGTAAGGCGTTGCAAAATGGAGTGATAGCCTTCCTTTTTCAAGATCTCTTTTACTCTGTACAAATGTCCCACTTCACCACCACCAAAGCACCCCCAAACCATCACATTGCCTCCACCATGCTTGACAGATGGCGTCTAGCACTCCTCCAGCATCTTTTCATTTTTTCTGCGTCTCACGAATGTTCTTCTTTGTGAGCCGAACACCTCAAACTTAGATTCATCTGTCCATAACACTTTTTTCTAATCTTCCTCTGTCCCGTGTCGATGTTTTTTTACCCATCTTAATCTTTTCTTTTCATTGGCCAGTCTGAGATATGGCTTTTTCTTTGCAACTCTGCTTAAAGGCCAGCATCCCGGAGTTGCTTCTTCACTGTTGACGTTGAGACTGGTGTTTAGCGGGTACTATTTAATGAGGCTGCCATTTGAGGACTTGTGAGGTGTCTGTTTCTCAAACTAGACACTCTAATGTACTTGTCCTCTTGCTCAGTTGTGCACCGGGGCCTCCCACTCCTCTTTCTATTCTGTTTGCACTGTTCTGTGAAGGGAGTAGTACACAGCGTTGTACGAAATCTTCAGTTTCTTGGCAATTTCTCGCACAGTTTAGCCTTCATTTCTTAGAACAAGAATAGACTGACGAGAGGCCGAGCAGTTGCCATACCAGGCAGTGATGCAACCTGTCAGGATGCTCTCAATGGTGCAGCTGTAAACCCTTTTGAGGATCTGAGGACCCATGCCAAATCTTCTCAGTCTCCGAGGGGGAATATTTTTTGTCGTGCCCTCTTCACGATTGTCTTGGTGTGCTTGGACCATGTTAGTTTGTTGGTGATGTGTACGCCAAGGAACTTGAAGCTCTCAACCAGCTTCACTACAGCCCCGTCGATGAGAATGGGGGCGTGCTCGGTCCTCCTTTTACTGTTCACAATCATCTCCTTTGTCTTGATCACGTTGAGGGAGAGGTTGTTGTCCTTGCACCACACGGTCAGGTCTCTGACCTCCTCCCTATAGGCTGTCTCATTGTTGTTGGTGATCAGGCCTAACACTGTTGTGTCATCGGCAAACTTAATGATGGTGTTGGAGTCGTGCCTGGCCATGCAGTCATGAGTGAACAAGGAGTACAGGAGGGGACTGAGCACACACCCCTGAGGGGCCATAGTGTTGAGGATCAGCGTTGTGGATTGTTACCTTCCCTTACCACCTGGGGGCAACCCGTCAGGAAGTCCAGGATCCAGTTGCAGAGGGAGGTGTTTAGTCCCAGGGTCCTTAGGTTAGTGATGAGCTTTGAGGGTACTATGGTGTTGAACACTGAGCTGTAGTCAATGAATAGCATTCTCACATAGGTGTTCCTTTTGTCCAGGTGTGAAAGGGCAGTGTGGAGTGCAATAGAGATTGCATCATCTGTAGATCTGTTGGGGTGGTATGCAAATTGGAGTGGGTCTAGGGTTTCTGGGATAATGGTGTTGATGTGAGCCATGACCAGCCTTTCAAAGCATTTTATGGCTACAGACGTGAGTGCTACGGGTCGGTAGTCACTTAGGCAGGTTACCTTGGTGTTCTTGGGCACAGGGACTATGGTGGTCTGCTTGAAACATGTTGGTATTACAGACTAAGACAGGGAGAGGTTGAAAATGTCAGTGAAGACACTTGCCAGTTGGTCAGCGCTTGCTCGGAGTACACGTCCTGGTAATCCGTCTGGCCCTGCGGCCCTATGAATGTTGACCTGTTTAAAGGTCTTACTCGCATCGGCTGCGGAGAGCATGATCACTCTGTCGTCCGGAACAGCTGATGCTCTCACGCATGTTTCAGTGTTACTTGAATCGACGCGAGCATAGAAGTTTTTTAGCTCGCCTGGTAGGCTCTTGTCACTGGGCAGCTCTCAGCTCTGCTTCCCTTTGTAGACTTTGCCTGTTTTATGGTTCGTCAGATGGCATAGCGGGATTTCTTATAATCTTCCGCTCCTTGAAAGCGGCAGCTCTACCCTTTAGCTCAGTGTGAATGTTGCCTGTCATCCATGGCTTCTGGTTGGGGTATGTACGTACAGTCACTGTGGGGACGACATCATTGATGCACTTATTGATGAAGCCAGTGACTGATGTGGTGTACTCCTCAATGTGGAAGAATCCCGGAACATATTCCAGTCTGTGCTAGCCAAAAGTCCTGTAGTTTATCATCTGCTTCATCTAACCACTTTTTTTATAGACTGAGTCTCTGGTGCTTCCTGCTTTAATTTTTACTTGTAAGCAGGAATCAGGAGGATAGAATTATGGTCAGATTTGCCAAATGGAGGGCGAGGGGAGAGCTTTGTACATGTCTCTGTGTGTGGAGTAAATGAAGAGTTTTTTCCCTCTGGTTGCACATTTAACATGCTGATAGAAATTCGGTAAAACTGATTTAAGTTTCCCTGCATTAAAGTCCCCGGCCATTTGGAGTGCCGCCTCTGGAGGAGCATTTTCCTGTTTGCTTATGGTGGTATACAGCTCATTGAGTGCGGTTTTAGTGCCAGCATCGGTCTGTGGTGGTATGTAGACAGTTAAGAAAAATACAGATGAAAACTCTCTAGATAGATACTGTGGTCTACAGCTTATCATGAGATACTCTACCTCAGGCAAGCAAAACCTTGTGCACCAGCTGTTGTTTACAAATATATATAGGCCCCCGCCCCGTGTCTTACCAGAGGCTGCTGTTCTATCCTGCCGATGGTGTATAACCCGCCAGCTGTATGTTATTAATGTCGTTGTTCAGCCACGACTCTGTGAAATATAAGATATTACAGTTTTTATTAATGTCCTGTTGGTAGTTTAAACGTGCTTTCAGTTCGTCCCATTTATTTTCCAGCGATTGAACGTTGGCTAACAGTACAGATGGCAAAGGCAGATTAGCCACTCGTCGCTTGAACCTCACGAAATCTCTGTTTCTTTCTCCAACTAATGACGGGGATGAGGGCCTGTTCGGGTGTTTGGAGTATATTCTTCCCGTCCAACTCATTAAAGAAAAATTATTCGTCCAATTGGAGGTGCGTAATCACTGTTTTGATGTCCAGAAGCTCTTTTCGGTCATAAGAGATGGTAGCAGCAACATTATGTACAAAATAAGTTACAAACAATGCGAAAAAACAAACAAAATAGCACGGTTGGTTAAGAGCCAATTAAACAGCAGCCATCCTCTCCAGCGCCATACTGTAACTACATACTGTAGTTAAGAAAGTAATACTAAGTGTATGATGTGTAGAAAGCTTTTAGTAGCCCATGTGCCCACCCTAATAATTTGGTCCCTTTTCCCCTCATAACTTAGTCTACTGTTTTAACTTGGTGGTGCACATGTAGCCTATAACTGATTTTAGATAAATGTCATCATCGAATATTGTAAGAGCTTTTATTGTCTGCTTATATGCCCCCTTTATTTATCCTAGTGTTCTGACTTGGTGTACAGGGAGAATACTATAAGAACATGTTCTGAATTCTGTTGCTGTACATTTCAAAAGTGCTGAACAAATAGTTATATTAACTATGTCCGTCTTAGCTCGTTCATTAATGTCTTAATCAAAATGACTGGATTGCCTCATCTCTTATCCGCTCATCGTTCCCTTATGCCATAGTTTGTACATCTCAATTGTCACTAGAAACCACATTTGTTTAAGCAAGTCAGCCATATCAGGCTAAATGCTAATCAAGAAACTCTTGGGTATGTTGTGGCGGACTGTCATTACAATTGCTTCACTGGGAACATGGTAAAATTATATTTGTAGTGTCGCTTGCCACTGAATAGCTGAGGAACACACAACTCTGTTCTCTTATATTGAGGCGGAGTTAAGGATTGATAACTGGTTGCGCAATTTGCTAACAACAACATTTGAGAGACCATATTTGTAAAAATGTATATTCGGAAAATGCTTATCTGTCCCTATATTTGTCCTGTACAATTGCGGTCCTTCTGCAGGGTTCTGGAATTCATACTTTTAATATAATGCGAATGTGCTTGTATCAATTGAATCTCAGATTACGTAGTATGTCAAGGCCGCTAAGTCTCCAGTTGAGCAACACAAATGAGAAAAAAGTTGGTTTTATTCGATACGTTTTTATTAAAAGTATGAATTTCAGCACCCCACGGAAGGACCGCAGTTGTACAAGACAAACATTGTTGTAAGCGTTTTTAGACAAAAGTGGGCCTATCTTTTTTTTGTATTTTATTAGTATCCCCATTACATGCTGACCAGACCGCACCGTGTGTGCACCATCTCGCGCATTTTGATTTTGTCCCGTCCCGTCCCCGTCCCCCCACTAGATGTGATCAGGACACCCAGGTTGAAATATCAAAACGAACACTGAACCAATTATATTAATTTGGGGAAAGGTTGAAAAGCATTAAACATTTATGACAATTTAGCTAGCTTGCTTTCTAATTTGTCCTGGGATAGAAACATTGGGTTGTTATTTTGCCTGCAATGCACAAGGTCCTCTACTTCGACAATTAATCCACAGATACAAGGGTAAACATTTGTTTTCTAGTAATCTATCCTCCTTCAGGCCTCTTCTTCTTCTTTGGACTTTATATGGCGGTTGGCAATCAACTTTAAAAGGTGCATTAACACAACCGACTGGAGTGTGGACCTCAGTTCATCTTTCAATCACCCATGTGGGTATTTGCTCCTAAAAACCAATGAGGAGATGGGAGAGGCAGGACTTGCAGCGCATCGAGCGTCACAAATTGAACCAAGTTCTATTTTAGCACCTGGCCACGCAGACGCTCGCAAGGAGCGTTCTGTATTATGTCATGTTTCATGCAATGATTTAATAACATGTATGTGTACATTTATTTTGTAACGCTCGCGCATGCGACACGTCCTGTCTGATCAGCATGTTAGCGAAAGCCGCAGCTACTCTTCCTGGGGTCCACACATAACATGAAACATGACATAATACAGAACATTAATAGAGAATAACTGCTCAAGGACAGAACTAGATACATTGACTGATAGTCAACAGGTGTCGACTAACAGTGAAATGCTTACTTACGGGCCCTTCCCAACAATGCAGAGAGAAAAAATATATAAATAATATAAAAATAATAACATGATAAATAAATACACAATGAATAACAATAACTTGGTGATATACACAGGGTACCAGTACCGAGTCGATGTGCAGGAATACGAGATAATTGGGTACGAGGTAATTGAAGTAGATATGTACATATAGATATGGATAAAGTGACTAGGCAACAGGATAGATAAAACAGTAACAGCAGCATATGTGATGAGTCAAAAAGGGTCAGTGCAGAGTATCCAGGTAGCTATTGGTTAACTATGTAGCAGTCTTAGGGCTTGGGGGTAGAAGCTGTTCAGGGTCCTGTTGGTTTCAGGCTTTGTGCATCGGTACTGCTTGCCATGCGGTAGCAGAGAGAACAGTCTATGACTTGGGTGGCTGGAGTCTTCGACAATTTTTAAGGTCTTCCTCTGACACCGCCTGGTGTCGCAATCAATGGTGGAAAAATGCCCAATTGTCATACTTGAGTAAAAGTAAAGATACCTTAATAGAAAATTACTCAAGTAAAAGTTCAAGTCGCCTAGTACAATCCTACTTGAGTAAAAGTCTTAAAGTATTTGGTTTTAAATCTACTTCAGTATCAAAAGTAAATTGATCAAATATACTTAAGTATCAAAAGTTATTTCATATTCCTTATATTAATCAAACCATACGGTACCATTTTCTTGTTTTTATTTATTTACGGATAACCAGGGGCACGCTCCAACACTCAGACATCATTTATAAATTAAACATGTGTTTAGTGAGTCTGCCATATCAGAGGGGGTAGGGATGACCAGGGATGTTCTCTTGATAAGTGTGTGAATTAGATAATTTTCCAGTCCTGCTAAGCAGAACTCAGGGAAAATGTATAGAGTAAAAAGTACATAATTTTCTTTAGGAATGTAGTGAAGTAAAAGTAGTCAAAAATATAAATGGTAATGTACAGATACCCCCCAAAACTTCTTAGTACTTAAAAGTATTTTTACTTAAGTACTTTACACCACTGGATGGAATGTTGTTGCTAGCAATTCGCATGACCAGTTATCAATACTTAAAGGAAAGGTTCACCTATTTTGAATGTTATATTGTTTTTGTGTATCTTTGAGTGATCTTCTATCGATTCCCTGGGTCATTTCATGTTTATTGGGGTTCAAGCAGGCAGAAATCTGTCCGGTATGACGTAGCACTGTGTTAAAGTCGCTCTCACTACACTGGAAGTTAATAGAAATACGACTTTTAGATTGCGAAAATGTCTATCATACATGTCAGACTTCAATACTGGCTGATGTCATAACTCGGAAGGATGTCTTCTCTCGAATGAGCCATTGATCAGATTTTTGCGATATTCCTACCTCGAGAAATGTGGAATTTAACGGAGGGTCTTGCATATTTGTCCTATTTGTCTGCCTCTTTAGTCCAGGATGCTTTGCATAGTGCCATTGCCAGAGATATTATAGAAAGGAGATAGAAATCCAATTAATTAACGTTTAACGCCCCACAGACTGTCGACCAATCGTGTTCACGCTGTCATGCAGTGCCATGTGGTTGCTATGCTAATCGTCATGCAATCCCTTCTCATAGTCAGTGTATATGTCAAGAAACATGCCTATTTTCCACAAAAGTACGTAATGTCACGATTCCAAACTTATACGATATTACAGAATGCAAGTTAATTGTCTCACATCTCAGAAAAGATTTGTAATGTTGTACTTCTTGTTGACAAAATTTGTGCTAATGATGGGTTTTTGAACTAGCGCCCAATAGACTCCCATTCAGTTCTAGAAGGAGTGAGCTCCTTGTTCCAGAATCGCCCAGAAAGCACCGCGAGGCCAATTGACAAGGGCAATATTTCCCATCTCCTTAAAAGTATATCTGCTGTTGCAAATGTCAGATTCCACACTCTGTGAAGCACATCGATCAGCAGGTTGAACATGGTGAGATTGTAGACTCCTAAATTGATAGTGCAGTTTGTTTAGGCGATTTTACAGCTAACTAGCTACTTTACGTGTGGATATATTCTTTGGTATGATTGTGTATAGCTATGTTTGCTAGCTAGCCAGCCATCCAGCCCATAGAGAGAGCATTGCATTGTGTATTTTGCAGTCGACTTGAGCTGCAACAGATTTCCACAAGATTTTCCATGTTGCTACTAACCTTATTATAACGTCAAAAAAAATATTGTTCTCACATATTAGTATTATTTAAAACTGTAAATTAAAGGAATGATTGGGTTTGGGGGGATTTTTGCTTTAAGTCTGTCCTGATATAGGAGAACGAAGTTGAGCGTTCCTCAGCTAGCCACAACCACTTTTGGAGCTAACTAGTGCTCTCACATCATATTCTGAGTGGCACGCTTGATCTACTCAGGCTTTTATAAAGATAGCAAGCTTCAGTTAACATCACACTCCTGGTCAGGTTTCATGTGTACTACGACGGTGGATATTGCTAGTCTGACTGCCATTAACTCTAGCAGCCAACTTGACATGCCAAGTAATTTCAACGTGAAGAATTGGGTAATATTTGGTAGATACATTGATCAATGAGATTCCAACCTATTTTCACCCACTCAAAAATACAGCCATAAGTTTGTTAAATTCCCAATGTGTTATCACTATGCTTTCAACCATCTAAAAGCACAACCAAATTCAAATGGAAAATCAGTGTCTGATTTTTGGTTTAGTTGTCACCTAAATGTGTTATCACTGCGTTTTCAACCATTTAAAAGCACATGTTGAAATGAGAATACAATGTCAGATATTTTGTTTATTTATACAACAATTTAATGTGTTATCACTGTGCTTCATTTAATAGCCTGGATTGCAGTTGAGATTACGTTAAAGTACATGGTGCAAGTGATCAATGCCATTCGAGATTCGGTGCAGATTATCATAGCAATTGTGAAGATTTCCACAGACCTGCGACCCCGAACCTGCACGTTTTCTATGATTACATAAGAAGACATTTGTTACAGTAAACTCAATGTGACCTTGGAGGACTTACTCATTTTACGGTTGAATAAATAATGTTACATTTGTTTGTAAAATAGCCTTAAAATTAGGCTATTTACTGTCTTAAAAAATGTATACATTGTGTTTGGTTGACAATGCAACCAAATATCAACATTTAAAGGAGATGTAATTAATGCTTGGATAGTTCCATCTGTGTTACTGATTTAGTCTGGTTTTAATTCCAGTTGAATTTAAACAATAGCTGTTAATGACTTCTGAAATGCTATGTAGGCCTAAATATCATTATTGATGATATATGATTGATAAAGTATGGTTCATTTAATTTGCTGTTTTAAACCTACCCTTTGGAATAACTGATAGCAACAGTGAATCTATTAAGTGGAGATTTCTCAACATTCATTCTCATGATAGCACATTGGTAATAGTCAGTGATAAATATCAAAGCAAAGCAGGGCTTGGTTAAAATCCTGGGTGGGAGACCAACGGGATAGTTGCAGAATTCTCAACTCTCCACTAAGAGGTGCTGCCCAGCCTATAGATTTTTCTTATAGTGGATGTTAGGTTGAAGATGTGACATTTCAAAGATACAAATTCAACATAATTTATACAAGGTTTGTCTATGTTGAAAATTGGTTACCATGATGGCCTACCTAATGCTGTGGTTGAAATTTCACCCTCAAAACAACAGTTTATAACGTTCTTTTCAAATCCAATGTATCAAAACAACAGTTTATGACTTTTTTCAAATCTAATGTATTTTCCATGTAAATTCCATGTTACAATATGTTGGCAAATTACGTTGGAACAACGTTAATTTAACCAGTTTGTGCCCAGTGGGCTGCTTCCCAAAAAATGCCTTGATTAGCTTTTTCTACATGGGGCTGTATGTATCTCTTCAACCAGTGAATCAAGCACAAGGATATACACCCTTAAATAGAGCTCCAGTCAGCTTTAGAATGGGTAACTAGGGTAAATAGCAGTAGGCATCCTTTTTGGGACAAATCACTCGAAACCGCAACCGCATCTAGATCTATTATTGAATAATGTGGCGATTGAGCAAGTTGAAGAGACTAAACTCCTGGTTGTAACCCTAGATAGCAAGTTGTCATGGTCAAAACATATAGACTCAATGGTTGCTAAAATGGGAAGAGGTCTCTCCATGATAAGCGTTGCTCTGCTTTCTTGACCACTCAATAAACAGGACCTTACAGGCCCTAGTTTTGTCGCACCTGGACTACTGCCCGGTTGTGTGGTCAGGTGCAGCAAAGAAGGACATAGGCAAATTGTAGTTGGTCCAGAACAGAGCAGCACTAAGATGTACACAGAGGGCGAATGTCAACATGCATGTCAATCTCTCCTGGCTCAAATTTGAAGAGAGAGTGACTGCATCACTATTGGTCTTTGTGCGAGATGTTGACGTGTTGAAGGTACGAAACTGTCTGTTCAAGCAGTTGGCATACTGTTCGGACACTCATCGGTACCACACAAGACATGCAACCAGAGGTTTCTTCACAGTCCCCAGGTCCAGAACAGAGGCTGAGAAATGCACAGTATTAAATATTAAAGACTACATGGAACTCTCTGCCACCCCAGGTAACTAAAGTTAGCAATTAAACCAGATAAAAAAACAGATAAAGGAAGACCTTACAGTACAACAGGGACTGTGAAGAGACACACAGACATTTATATGTATTTGGTATTGTATTAAGTATTGTATTATGTAGTGCTATGTGATACGTGGTTGTGATACGGCTGTGATATGTGGTTGTCTCGCCTGGCTATCGTGAGGTGAATGCACTAGCTGAGAGTCACACTGGATGGGAGTGTCTGCTAAATGACTAAATTGGAATGTACCAATCAAAGGTTTGGACACATCTACTCACTCAAGGGTTTTTCTTTATTTGTACTATTTTCTACATTGTAGAATAATAGTGAAGACATCAAAACTATGAAATAACACATATGGAATCATGTAGTAACCAAAAAAAGTGTTAAGAAAATATTTACCAAATAAACTAAAGTTTTAAAAAATTATAAAAAGTAACAGCTTTACACACTCTTAGCATTCTCTCAACCAGCTTCATGAGGTAGTCACCTGGAATGCATTTAAATGAACAGGTGTGCCTTTTTAAAAGTTAATTTGTGGAATTTCTTTTTTCCTTTCCAATCAGTTGTTGTGACAACGTAGGGAGAAGATAGCACTATTTGTTAAAAGACCAAGTCCATATTATGGCAAGAACAGCTCAAATAAGCAAAGGGTAACAACAGTGCATCATTACTTTAAAACAAGGTCAGTCAATCCTAAAAATGTCAAGAACTTTGAAAGTTTCTTCAAGTGCAGTCGCAAAAACCATCAAGCACTATGATGAAACTGGCTCTCATGAGTACCGCCACAGGAAAGGATGACCCAGAGTTACCTCTGCTGCAAAGGATAAGTTCATTAGACTTAACTGCTCCTCAGATTGCAGCCCAAATAAATGCTTCACAGAGTTCAACTAACAGACACATCTCAACATCAACTGTTCCGAGGAGACTGAGTGAATCAGGCCTTCATGGTTGAATTCCTGCAAAGAATCCACTACTAAAGGACACGAATAAGAAGAAGAGACTTGCTTGGGCCAAGAAACACGAGCAAAGGACATTAGACCGGTGGAAATCTGTCCTTTGGTCTCATGAGTCCAAATGTGAGATTTTTGGTTCCAACTGCTGTGTCTTTGAAAGACGCAGAGTAGGCGAAAGGATGATCTCCGCATGTGTGGTTCCCACCGTGAAGCATGGAGGAGGATGTGTGATGGTGTGGGGGTGCTTTGCTTGTGACACTGTCTGTGATTTATTTAGAATTCAAGGCACACTTAACCAGCATGGCTACCACAGCATTCTGCAGCGACACGCCATCCCAACTGGTTTGCGCTTAGTGGGACTATCATTTGTTTTTCAACAGGAAATTGACCAAACACACCTCCATGCTGTGTAAGAGATATTTTAACCAGAAGGAGAGTGATGGAGTGCTGCATCAGATGACCTGGCCTCCACAATCACCCGACCTCAACCCAATTGAGATGGTTTGGGATGAATTGGACCGCAGAGTGAAGGAAAAGCATTCCAGGTGAAGCTGGTTGAGAGAGTGCCAACAGTGTGCAAAGCTGTCATCAAGGCAAAGGGTGGCTACTTTGAAGAATCTCAAATATGAAATATATTTTGATTTGTTAACACTTTTTGGATTACTACATGATTCCATATGTGTTATTTCTTAGTTTTGATGTCTTCACTATTATTCTACAATGTAGAAAATAGTGAAAATAAAGAAAACCCCTGGAACGAGTAGGTGGGTCCAAACTTTTGACTGGTACTATATATATATTTGCGCATTCAGTAAGCTTAAAATAAATGAGTCACTCAGAAAAACGTCATGACTCTTGAGTCAGTAAAAAGAGTAATTCAAAAAGAACAAATAGTTCGCAAACTGCACATCACTACTGCATATTGAATGTTGAGATTGCCGAAAGGCTAATCTTTTTGGCAAATGGAGTGTCAAGGAGTGGAATGTTATCTAAAACAACCTGTACCCAGACTTTAGCAAAGGGTTACATTTTGCTGAAGATGCTTTCAGACAGTCGATATAATACAGTGGTTGATGCAGTGTGATAAGATAACTCCCGACCAGAGAGACGGCTACCAAGCGCACATTGCAAAGAGCGCTTTGTAAACCATGCCCCAGTGGGCAGAGGCTTGTTGCTTGTTCACTGGGGCAGTTCTGTGTAGTTGTGCTAATATATTTGAGACAAGTGTATTGCAGTGAATTTTATCCATGACTTAAAACCCCCTAGAGTCGATTGACGCACCCATGCATCACATGGTGATGTCATTTTGTATATTGAATATCTCCCTATGTGTTTATGCTAGAGACTTACCGTTGTGGCTGCAGCGTAATCTGCTAATATAAAGTTTGTGCCTTTTCCATAACATGGGGCTTGTGAAAGGGGCCTTTTTGTACACATGAGAGGATCCAGACAAGAAAATCATCACGAAATCATCTGTAAAACTGGAACTGTGTGAGCTACAAACTAATATCTCATCAATATTGAAAGGGGAGACTCTCACAATCCACACATGCTTCAGGGGAGTAGTCTGAAGGTAACCCAGTACCAGCTGTAAAAATAGAAAAAATTGCATATTGAGGTAAAATGTTCCAAAAATAATGTGACCAAACATGGGTCTAAAAAATATATCTACTTTTTTACTACCATTTATGAATGTGTTATTCAATAAATGTCTATGGGCTATAGTAGTAAAGGCCAAATTCAGTGTTTCTTTCAAATGTTTTATTTATATTTTTATACTTACAGGGTCCAAAAATTCTAAATCAAATGGCTAAATGATACATTTTAGGACTATCTTTAGCCTCTCTAGGGTAAGGGGCAGTATTTTCACGGCCGGATAAAAAACGTACCCGATTTAAACTGGTTACTACTCTTTTCCAGAAACGAGAATATGCATATAATTGGTAGATTTGGATAGAAAACACTCTAAAGTTTATAAAACTGTTTGAATGGTGTCTGTGAGTATAACAGAACTCATATGGCAGGCCAAAACCTGAGAAGATTCCATACAGGAAGTGCCCCCCTGACCATTTCTTGTGCTTCTGTGGCACCTCTGTCGAAAATACAGCATCTCTGCTGTAACGTGACAATTTCTAAGGCTCCCATAGGCTCTCTGAAGGCGCCAGAAAGTGGAATGAGATCTCTGCTGTCTCTGGGCGAGGTACAGGAGCGCTGTTTGTGAGTGGTCAGGCTGGTGGTTCAGAGACAGGAGATGCGCGGCCCCGAGAAGTGGGCATGTTTTTCTTTCAGCCTTTGAACGAAAACAACGTCACCCGGTTGGAATATTATTGCTATTTTGTGAGAAAAATAGTATAAAAATGGATTTTAAACAGCGTTTGACATGCTTCTAAGTACGGTAATGGAATATTTTGACATTTTTTGTCACGACATGCGTCCGCGCGTCACCCTTCGGATAGGGACCTGAACGCACTAACAAAACGGAGGATATTTGAACTTAACTATGGATTATTTTGAACCAAAACAACATTTGTGGTTGAAGTAGAAGTCCTGGGAGTGCATTCTGACGAAGAACAGCAAAGGTAATCCAATTATTCTAATAGTAATTCTGAGTTTACTGAGCCTCGATGTTGGCGAGTGTCTGTTTAGCTAGCCTTGATGGCCGAGCTATCTACTCAGAATATTGCAAAATGTGCTTTTGCCGAAAAGCTATTTTAAAATCTGACACCGCGATTGCATAAAGGAGTTCTGTATCTATAATTCTTTAAATAATTGTTATGTATTTTGTAAATGTTTATCAAGAGTAATTTTGTAAATTCACCGGAAGTTTTCGGTGTGTATGCTAGTTCTGAACGTCACATGCTAATGTAAAAAGCTGGTTTTTGATATAAATATGAACTTGATTGAACAAAACATGCATGTATTGTATAACATAATGTCCTAGGAGTGTCATCTGATGAAGATCATTAAAGGTTAGTGCTGCATTTAGCTGTGGTTTTGGTTTTTTTGACATATTTTAGCTTGAAAAATGGCTGTGTGATTATTTCAGGCTGGGTACTCTCCTAACATAATCTAATGTTTTGCTTTCGCTGTAAAGCCTTTTTGAAATCAGACAATGTGGTTGGATTAACGAGAGTCTTATCTTTCAAATGGTGTAAAATAGTCATATGTTTGAGAAATTGAAGTTATAGCATTTTTAAGATTTTTGTATTTCGCGCCGTGCAATTCCACTGGCTGTTGACTAGGTGGGACGATTTCGTCCCACATACCCGAGAGAGGTTAAACAATTCCATATGTTTGTTTAGATATTGCGATCTAACGGATTCATCTAAGTGGCAGCCAGGGAAACAACGAGTCCCAGGCAATTCTCAATAAAACATTTTCTGCCTGAGGGGGGCATTGTTAACTTGGATTATTTGAATTATCTAGTGACCAGTGCTTAGAATAAATTGTTCTAGTTGATAAGACAGACCTGGTTGACGTTACATTCACATTACACACTGGAAGTATGAACTGGAAGTGTAACTTATTTTCAAATTGTTTAGTAAATATTGAGCTGTCTTAATATCAGAGATAGGCCTATACCCTGTCCAGTCTGTTGGGGAGAGCTAAGGGGACTGTAATTCCTTAGGTGCTGGTTCACTCTGGGGTGCTGGTTTGCACAGATGATAGACAACTGAATCACCGTTGACTTGTACTTTAATGATGATTAATTTCAGTTTTGTACTACAGGGCACAGCTTAGATTTGACTAGACAGTTGATACGTTTTTATTTTATTGACAGTTTGTATTTAACCAAGTTGTGTGGACCACAGGGTGTACATGTGTGTGTGTCCAATGTCCAGGGTCTTTCTCACTCACTGCCTCATCATTACCTGGGAGCTAACACATCTTTAGTAACCAGCACCTAAAGAATTACAGTCCCATTGGCTGACCCCAGCAAAGGCTAAATACTAGGCCTACATGGAAACAAAAAAGGGAGAGCCGCACACTCTAGGAGCGCAGATGCAAAAATTTAATATCCAACGTTTCGACAGACAAGCTGTCTTCATCAGGGTAGCTTGTCTGTCGACACGTTGGATATTACATTTTTGCATCTGAGCTCCTAGAGTGTGCGGCTCTCCCTTATTTTCAAGTTTTCTACTCCGCTAGCCAGCACCTCGCCTTAATAGGTGTGCGTTTCTTTTTCTTCTACATGGAAACAAAACCACATTCTACTGAAATGCAACTAATCCTTCCAATTGTTACATGACTGGGCTGAATTAAGAAAGGTGTCGTTAAATTATTTGCAATATATCAAGCTCCCTTTGTCACACAAGCACACAAAGGGTGTCACGCCCTGACCAGGTGAACTCGGGTATTTTGGGTCAGGGTGTGTCATGTTGGGTATTTTTCCTTGGTTTGTTTTCTATGTTTGCGGTATAGCCTTGTGTTAGCTCTATCTGGTTTATTTCTATGTTGGGTTCTGTCGATTCCCAATCAGAGACAGCTGTCGCTAGTTGTCTCTGATTGGGATCACATTTAAGTTCCTTTTTCCCCCACGCTGTTTGTGGGGTGTTGCCTCTTTGTGTTTGAGCAGTTAACGTATCGGCATTTTCTTGATTTTGTGTACGTGTTTATTTCAGTGTAAAGAATAAACATGTGTTCTCCCAGCTGCATTTTGGTCCGCTTCCTCGTCACCCGACGACGATCGTTACAGAACACCCCACCAAACCAGGACCAAGCAGCGGGAGGATAAGGAGCGCGAGAGATGGGCTCGCGAGGGGAAGGAGTTCTGGACCTGGGAGGAGATCATGTCGGGGAAAGGACCCTGGCGGAAGGATTCCCAGGTCGAGGAGGTAATGCCAGCCGGTGGACGGAGTCGCAGGCGGCGGTCGAGGAGGCCCGGAAGACACCCCCAATAATTTTTGGGGGGGGGGCTAATGGGGTGGTCCGGAAGGGCAGAGGAAGAGCCCAGACCACTGCTCTCGTGGGGGATGACGGCGGAGGAGGAGACGAAGATGAGGCGGTTGATTGAGGACCTGCTGAGGGAAGATCTGGAGGAGGAGCCATGGGATGCGGAGTTGCGTGCTGTGTCGCCAGTGCGCCCGCACAGCCCGGTGCGTCCGGTGGACATGCCCAGCACATGCCGTGCTAGGATGGGCATCCAGCCAGGACGAGTGGCTAAACCGGGTCCACGCTTCAGTTCACCAGTGCGTGTTCACAGTCCTGTCTGGCCCGTTCCTGTTCCCCGCACCAAGCCCACGGTGAGAGCCCAGACCCTTGAGAGCCCAGACCCAAACCCAATCTGGATAGACCTGAAAATAGCTGTGCAGCGACGCTCCCCATCCAACCTGACAGAGTTTGAGAGGATCTGCAAAGAAGAATGCGAGAAACTCCCCAAATACAGGTGTGCCAAGCTTGTAGCGTCATAGCCAAGAAGACACAAAGCTGTAATCACTGCCAAAGGTGCTTAAACAAAGTACTGAGTAAAGGGTTTGGATACTTATGTAAATGTGATATTTCAGTTTTTATTTTTAATCAATCAGCAAACATTTCTAAAAGCCTGTTTTTGCTTTGTCATTATGGGGTATTGTGTGAGGGAGGGGAAAAAACAATTGAATCTGTTTTAGGATAAGGTTGTAACGTAACAAAAATGTGGAAAAAGTGAAGGGGTCTAAATACTTTCCGAATGCAGTGAATGTGTAATGTACCTGCTATATGTCGGGGGCATCCTGGGATGTGCTTTTGTATGTTATTTCTGTAAGGGCGAGTTAGCTATCATGTTCTAATTGTAATAGTCACATTTAGCTCCCTGCTAATTCACAGTTACAGTGAGGGGAAAAAGTATTTGATCCCTTGCTGATTTTGTACGTTTGCCCACTGACAAAGAAATTATCAGTCTATCATTTTAATGGTAGGTTTATTACATTTACATTACATTTAAGTCATTTAGCAGACGCTCTTATCCAGAGCGACTTACAAAATGGTGCATTCACCTTATGATATCCAGTGGAACAACCACTTTACAATAGTGCATCTAAATCTTTTAAGGGGGGGGGGGGGGGGGGGGGTTAGAAGGATTACTTTATCCTAATTTTTTTAATTTTTTTATTGTGTCTGTTTTCCGTAGCTTATGCCTGCCCATACCATAACCCAATAACCCCACTGCCACCAATGTTGTCATCAGCAAACTGCTCACCCACACAATGCCACACTCTGCAATCTGCCCAGTACAGTTGAAACCGGGATTCATCTGTGAAGAACACACTTCTCCAGCATGCATTACATTACATTACATTTAAGTCATTTAGCAGACGCTCTTATCCAGAGCGACTTACAAATTGATGCATTCACCTTATGATATCCAGTGGAACAACCACTTTACAATAGTGCATCTAAATCTTTTAAGGGGGGGGGGGGGGGGTTAGAAGGACTACTTAATCCTATCCCAGGTATTCCTTAAAGAGGTGGGGTTTCAGGTGTCTCCGGAAGGTGGTGATTGACTCCGCTGTCCTGGCGTCGTGAGGGAGCTTGTTCCACCATTGGGGTGCCAGAGCAGCGAACAGTTTTGACTGGGCTGAGCGGGAACTGTGCTTCCTCAGAGGTAGGGGGGCCAGCAGGCCAGTGGTGGATGAACGCAGTGCCCTTGTTTGGGTGTAGGGCCTGATCAGAGCCTGAAGGTATGGAGGTGCCGTTCCCTTCACAGCTCCGTAGGCAATCACCATGGTCTTGTAGCGGATGCGAGCTTCAACTGGAAGCCAGTGGAGAGAGCGGAGGAGCGGGGTGACGTGAGCGAACTTGGGAAGGTTGAACACCAGACGGGCTGCGGCGTTCTGGATGAGTTGTAGGGGTTTAATGGCACAGGCAGGGAGCCCAGCCAACAGCGAGTTGCAGTAATCCAGAAGGGAGATGACAAGTGCCTGGATTAGGACCTGCGCCGCTTCCTGTGTGAGGCAGGGTCGTACTCTGCGAATGTTGTAGAGCATGAACCTACAGGATCGGGTCACCGCCTTGATGTTAGTGGAGAACGACAGGGTGTTGTCCAGGATCACGCCAAGGTTCTTAGCACTCTGGGAGGAGGACACAAGGGAGTTGTCAACCGTGATGGCGAGATCATGGAACGGGCAGTCCTTCCCCGGGAGGAAGAGCAGCTCCGTCTTGCCGAGGTTCAGCTTGAGCTGGTGATCCGTCATCCACACTGATATGTCTGACAGACATGCAGAGATGCGATTCGCCGCCTGGTTATCAGAAGGGGGAAAGGAGAAGATTAATTGTGTGTCGTCTGCATAGCAATGATAGGAGAGACCATGTGAGGATATGACAGAGCCAAGTGACTTGGTGTATAGCGAGAATAGGAGAGGGCCTAGAACAGAGCCCTGGGGGACACCAGTGGTGAGAGCGCATGGTGCGGAGACAGATTCTCGCCACGCCACCTGGTAGGAGCGACCTGTCAGGTAGGACGCAATCCAAGCGTGGGCCGCGCCGGAGATGCCCAACTCGGAGAGGGTGGAGAGGAGGATCTGATGGTTCACAGTATCAAAGGCAGCAGATAGGTCTAGAAGGATGAGAGCAGAGGAGAGAGAGTTAGCTTTAGCAGTGCGGAGAGCCTCCGTGACACAGAGAAGAGCAGTCTCAGTTGAATGCCCAGTCTTGAAACCTGACTGATTAGGATCAAGAAGGTCATTCTGAGAGAGATAGCAGGAGAGCTGGCCAAGGACGGCACGTTCAAGAGTTTTGGAGAGAAAAGAAAGAAGGGATACTGGTCTGTAGTTGTTGACATCGGAGGGATCGAGTGTAGGTTTTTTCAGAAGGGGTGCAACTCTCGCTCTCTTGAAGACGGAAGGGACGTAGCCAGCGGTCAAGGACCGGTTTATGACGGTACATGTCCTCTGAATCATTCAGATGTTCATTGGCAAACTTCAGACGGGCATTTATATGTGCTTTCTTGAGCAGGGGGACCTTGCGGGCGCTGCAGGATTTCAGTCCTTCACGGCGTAGTGTGTTACCAATTGTTTTCTTGGTGACTATGGTCCCAGCTGCCTTGTGATCATTGACAAGATCCTCCAGTGTAGTTCTGGGCTGATTCATCACCGTTCTCATGATCATTGCAACTCCACGAGGTGAGATCTTGCATGGAGCCCCAGGCCGAGGGAGATTGACAGTTCTTTTGTGTTCCATTTGCGAATAATCACACCAACTGTTGTCACCTTCTCACCAAGCTGCTTGGCGATGGTCTTGTAGCCCATTTCAGCCTTGTGTAGGTCTACAATCTTGTCCCTGACATCCTTGGAGAGCTCTTTGGTCTTGGCCATGGTGGAGAGTTTGGAATCTGATTGATTGCTTCTGTGGACAGGTATCTTTTATACAGGTAACAAGCTGAGATTTGGAGCACTCCCTTTAAGAGTGTGCTCCTAATCTCAGCTCGTTACTTGTATAAAAGACACCTGGGAGCCAGAAATCTTCCTGATTGAGAGGGGGTCAAATACTTATTTTCCTCATTAAAATGCAAATCAATGTATAACATTTTTGACATGCGTTTTTCTGGATTCTTTTGTTATTCTGTCTCTCACCGTTCAAATAAACCTACCATTAAAATTACAGACTGATCATTTCTTTTTCAGTGGGCAAATGTACAAAATCAGCAGGGGATCAAATACTTTTTTCCCTCACTGTAGTTCGTAGGAAAATACATGTTTTTGGGGAAAACTTCTGAACATTCTTTTGAAAGTTATTAGAGCAATGCATGTTGGGCAATGTTGTTCTACACTGCCTTTTTTTTGTGTCGCACATTTATTTATATAAAAAAACAAACGTGTTCACAACCCAAAACAACCCAGGTTGTCACCGAAATACTTATAATATAATAGTAGCCATACATTGTTTTTATTTTTTTTATTAATGCCAATGCTGTTTTATATGCTTGTTTTCGCTTAATACTTTAGGATACTGGTGCTATGTCGGATTTTATGAGGGTTGCCAGATTGGTGTAAAAATCTGAATTTTTTTGGGGGGGGGGGTATCGATGAAGGTATTTGATTGGGGAATGGGGATACATTTTCATGATGGGAAATTAATTCATCAATAACTGTGGGGAAACAGAAGACCTGCAAAAAACAGTCTGTTTGGTTAAAATTTTCCTGGTGCAACTGCATGGTATTTGCAATGATAACGAGTATGGACTATGATCAATTAAGCCATATCAATGCAGTTAAACAGGTTAATGTAAAATAATGAATTATGTTGGTTTACACTTATGGCACTTCCAAGGCTGTTTCATGATGATTATTATGGTCGTGTCAATCATGTTATATACTTAGGTTATTGTAACAAGGCATATGCCAGCATTGTAGGCCTGCTGTCTCTGTCACACCAGCCTTCGCTTTGGCTACCCCTCATGTTCATCTCAGGCGTTCGGCGTTGCCTGCCTTCTCGCTGCTGCCGAATCTATTGCTGGCAAACGCCCTTCACTCATCAACCCCGGACTTGGCTCGCCATCATTACACACACCTGGTTCCAATCCCCACTCTATCACTGTATATATACTCCCTCTGCCATTTGTCTTTGTCGGTCATTGTAGATGTTACTTGTTTTTCTGAGAGGAAGCTTGTTTACTAGTTCCTGAGTACTTTATATTTTGCACTTTGGGTTCGCCCTGTGCTTTTTTCAAAATGAAGATACATTTTGAGCACAACAGCGTTTGGGTTTCGTCGCGCTTTGATTTATGGTGCTTAAAGAAATTCAGTAGTTCTAAACCTGCGACTGCCTCCTGCCTACTCCTCTCTACACCAGTGACATTCTCTGCCCAGAGGCCTACTAGGCTTTCATGGCAATGGCCGTTAGCGCTCACTTTGCCACTTATGAGTCCTGGTTAGAGTCCCTGTTGCGGCTTTCACTTTCTTACACTACATTGGTGGCAGCTTTGGGATCACGTCTAGTTATGTGATCTAGTAGTGGAAAGCACTCTGTTTTTCAACATTATGTTGGGTGTAATTACTTTGATATATCTAGTGAACAATGGATGAGCAACAATGGGTGTGATGGATAGAAGTAGTCACTACAGGTGTGATCAAGCCTTATATCAAAGTTGCCTGAAGCGGAATGAAAAGTGCAATGCCCTGACCACTTATTCAGAATAAAGTCCTCTGTGACTAGACATTTACATAAGTTAACTTAACAATGTGGACCCAAAACAAACACATTCTACAAATTTACAAACTACCTGTTTAAAGTGTTATTACAACCATGGTGTTATTTTGTTACTGAAGATTATATATCAAATAACCTCACAATGATCCACATCATATGGGTAGACAAATAATGTAAGTGTGTTATGCAGCAAAACACATCTATCCTTTTTTTAGTAATAGGAATCACTGTAGATCCATCCTCTTCTGATCTAATGAGATGGATGTAGGATTTCTTACGGCTTAGAATCGAGGCCTTTCCCAGTCATGAACGACGAAGCTAGGCCCCTCTTGGTTGTCATTGGTGAAGACTAGAATTATATGTCAGACTCTCCTATACCACTGTGCTCAATATGTTATACTCCAGAGGTTGTAAATAAACCCTTTTTAAGGGGAAATAACTTGTATCATTATTATAGGGCTGTGAAACCCATAGCTGAATGTCTTCAGACTGAGCATTTGTCACCATTTATTTACGGAGAGCCATTTCCATTTTATAGTAGGTAGTGTCAATTTATTTACAGTAGTGTGTTGATTAATTATTGCTTTCTTCAGTGGAAATACAGAACATGTACAAAAATGCCAAATATACCAAAAGCTAAATTAGGCAGAGATTTACGACTATTTAACCATGTTAATCATTACTGAAACATGCAAACTACAAACATTTAACCAGTTAAAGGTAGATACATATATTTTCCCAAAAATATTTCATGCAAAATTCAGGGATTGGCTATAACATGAGTATAAGCAAAGTGAGTGTGTGTGTGTGTGTGTGTGTGTGTGTGTGTGTGTGTGTGTGTGTGTGTGTGTGTGTGTGTGTGTGTGTGTGTGTGTTATGGTGTGTATAGAAATTTCCCATCATTAAAATAATATATAAGAAGTCTGGATTTTTTTAAATCTGACAACCTTCATAAAATTCAACATAGCCTTGTATAAAATGCATTATCAAAGAACACGTTTGTATTTCTACATAAATAAATGTGGGACACAAAAAAGGCAGCGCAGAACACCATTGCCCATCATGTCTAATAACTTTCAAAAGATTGTTCCAATGAATGATCTCTCTGAACTTTGCTCCATTCATCTTTCCCTCGATCCTGACTAGTCTCCCAGTCCCTGCCGCTGAAAAACTTCCCCACAGCATGATGCTGCCACCACCATGCTTCACCGTAGGGATGGTGCCAGGTTTCCTCCAGATGTGACACTTGGCATTCAGGCCAAAGTGTCATCAGACCAGTTATCTTGTTTCTCATGGTCTGATAGTCTGTAAGTGCCTTTTGGCAAACTCCAAGCGGGCTGACATGTGCCTTTTACTGAGGAGTGACTTCCGTCTGGCCAATTTACAATAAATGCCTGATTGGTGTAGTTTTGCAGAGATTGTTATCCTTCTGGAAGGTTCTCCGATCTCCACAGAGGAACTCTGGAGCTCTGTCAGAGTGACCATCGGGTTCATGGTCACCTCCCTGACCAAGGCCCTTCTCCCCAGATTTCTCAGTTTGGCCGGGCAGCCAGGTCTAAGAAGAGTCTTGGTGGTTACAAACTTTTTTGGTACCCTTACCTTGATCTGTGCCTCGACACATTCCTGTCTCGGAGCAATTTCTTCGACTACATTGGTTGGTTTTTGCTCTGACATGCACTGTCAACTGTGGGACATTGTATAGACAGGTGTGTGCCTTTCCAAATCATGCCCAATCAATTTAATTTACCACAGGTGGACTCCAATCAAGTTGTAGAAACATCTCATGGATGATCAATGGAAACAGGATGCAGTGGAGCTCAATTTCGAGTCTCATAGCAAAAGGTCTGAATTCTTATGTAAATAAGGTATTTCTGTGTGGAAAAGGTCAAGCGGTCTGAAAACTTTCCGAATGCACTGTATGTATGTTGTCCATTAGTTTACTCCAATTAAGGGGAGGGGTGATAGGCTTAGTGGAAAATAATAAAGGAAAATATATGAATATATATATATTAATATATATATTAGTTTATGGGTGCATGTGTTTGTCTATATATATATATATTTATAAAAAAAATTAAAAATGGTATTGGAAATGATGCAGATAATTACATTGATAGATGCCACAATCTATTTGCAATATTAAAGCTGATCCACCCCCTAAAAAAAATATTAAAAAACAATAATTTCCTTGGTTTGCCAAAAGTATTAAAAATTATACTTTTAGTTGTATAGTAGAGGGAGGTTTTCAGTGAACTCCACCTATTTCCACTCTCTCTCTCTCACTCCCTCTCTCTTTCTTTCTCCCTCTCTCTATCTCTCTCACATTCATCTTTGAAAGCTATAAATCCACAACAGGAAACCTTTTAAATATTTATTTTCTCAGAAAGCAGGGATTCAATGAAAGAGAGAGAGAAAGGGAAGGAGAGGGCGAGATTACACATTAACGAAGAAGCGAGGGGAAGACAGGAAGAAGGGGAATAAAACAGGGAGGCAAAAAGAGGAGGGAGGGAGGAAGAGAGAGAGGGGAGAAGGAAAGGGGTGAGATGACTTAGTCAGTGTGTACTGCCACTAGAACACTTCGCCCACTCACACACAAATACACACACCCATAGCATCTTCCAATCCTTGTGTTGTAACAAGGGGGGGGGGGGGGGGGGGGGGGGGCAGTTGAAAGACCGATTGCTGGGCTGGGGACACAAGAGAGGAACGCTCCAGGCGAACATTTGGGAAGATTAGGGATTGTTATGTAGTTTTCTGGGAACGTTCCCTCCCCACCCCCCTCCTGTTCTATTGGACTTTTCCATTTTAGTTCTCCTCCGGTATGGAACAAGGACAAAAACGTTGTTTAAGGAAAAGAAAGGGTAGGTTTGAGGGTTTGCGTTATGATATGCTGCTGAAATTTCATTTGGGAACTTCTTACTGCTGACTCAGTTGTGGGTGCATTGTGTGTTAGTGTTTTAGTTTATGGGTGCATGTGTTTGTCTATGTTTTATCGGTGTGTGTTTATAGACTTTGTTCATAGCATGGGAAATGTGAAAAAGCCAGGGGCATCTTAGAACAGCCCCCTATGCAATGGTTAGGTAGAAGCTTTTGGGGGAGGTTGATTGTGGTTGGGGGGTTGGAGGGTTGGTCAGGGTGTCACTCATGTTCACCTGAGTTACCCCTGTATCACGCCCTGACCATAGAGAGCCTTTTTATTCTCTATTTTGGTTGGGTCGGGGTGTGACTAGGGTGGGTGATCTAGTGTGTTTATTTCTATGTTGGCCTGGTATGGTTCCCAATCAGAGGCAGCTGTTTATCGTTGTCTCTGATTGGGGATCATATTTAGGCAGCCATTTCCCCACTGTGTTTTGTGAGATCTTGTTTTGAGTTAGTGCATGTAGCACCTCTGATGTTACGGTTAGGTGTTTGTTTCCTTTTGTTTATGTAAGTTTCACTAAATAAAATATGTGGAACTCAGAGCACGCTGCGCCTTGGTCCATCTCTCCACACAATCATGACAGAAGATCCCACCACAATCTAGAAAAAAGAAACGCACACCTTTAAAGGCGAGGTGCTGGCTAGCGGAGTAGAACACTAGAAAATAAAGGAAAGCCGCACACTCTAAGAGCTCAGATGCAAAAATTTAATCACCAACGTTTCGACAGCGAAGCTGTCTTCATCAGGGTATCATCAAACACTGCGAGATGAGTCATTTATATAGTGTCAAGAGACACACAGGTGTTTGTAATCATGGCCAAGTATGGCCTAATATCATTGGTTAACTCAAATATTAAAAAAAATGGCATACAAAGAACATACAAAAAGACAAACAAATGGATAGCATACGATCATAGCATTTGTAGTCTAAAATGTATCTAACAAACAATTACAATGGCAAAATCACAATTATCACAAGAATGGCTTCAGATCAAAGTCTATGTTGAGACCGAAGGGAGCAAGGGTCTTTAAATTAAAGATCCAGGCAGCCTCTCGTTTCAACAATAAATTATCAAGGTCACCCCCTCTCCTCGGGAGGGTGACATGTTCGATACCAATATAACGCAGAGACGAAATCGGATGGTTTGCTTCCAAAAAGTGGGCCGCAACTGGGTAAGTTAAGTTTTTGCACCTAATGGTGCTACGATGCTCTGAGATACGTACTTTTAATTCACGCTTTGTTTTACCCACATAATTTTTACCACAAGGACAAGTTATAAGATAAATAACTGCCTTAGTGGAACACGTAATAACACCTTTAATTGGGATAGATTTCCCTGTTTGGGGGTGTTTGAAGGATCTACATTTATAAGTGCCATTGCATTGAGCACAGCCATTACACTTGTAATTTCCATCCAGTATGGGCGCAAATAGACATTGTTCAGGAATATCTTGGGGTGGTAAATCAGAGTGTACCAATTGGTCTCTGAGATTTCTTCCCCGCGAGAATACGACCAGGGGAAGATCAGAAAACACATTAACGAGACTATCATCATATTTCAGAATGTGCCAATGTTTGTGAACGATTCCTTTAATTTGTTCAGAGGATCCCACCACAACAGGACCAAGCAGCGTGCCCAGGAGGAGATGGCATCCTGGACTTACGAGGAGAGAATATCCTGGACTTGGGAGGAAATCTTGGCAAGATACGAAAGCCTGCCGTTGCAGCGGACGCAAGGAGAGAAGGGAGGACAGCGACGATGCCGGGGTTCGCGGCCACAAAGACAGCCCAAAAGACAGCCCGGATTTTGTTTGGGGGAGGGGCACACGGTGTGGTCGGCAGAGCCGAGGAATGAGCCAGAGACTGTCAGGGAGTTGAAGGAGAAACTCGATGAAAGATTCTGGAGAGAGGTGGTGGCGATGAGAGAGCTGCAGCGTGGGCGTGCTGAGGAGCATGACACCAGTCCGGTGTCATCTGCACCGGTTTCACGCATCTGGCCTCCAGTGCGCCTCCCCAGTCCGGTACGTCCTGTGTCTCCTCCACTCACTCGCCCTGAGGTGTGTCACCGTTCCGGTACAATTTGTGCCGGTTCTATGCACCAGGTCTCCAGTGCGCCTCCACAGCCCAGTACGTTCTGTGCCAGCTCCCCGCACTCGCCGTGTGGAGTGTGTCATCTGTCCGGGACAATTTGTGCCGGCTCTACGCACCAGACCTTCAGTAAGCCTCCACAGTCCGGTACGGCCTGTGCCTGCTCCTCGCACTCGCCCTGAAGAGCGTGTCACCAGTCCGGTGTAACCTGTGCCGGCTCCACGCATCAGGCCTCCAGTGCGCCTCCCCAGTCCGGTACGTCATGTGCCTGCTCCTCGCACTCGTCTTGAAGAACGTGTCACCAGTCCGGTGCAACCTGTACCAGCCCCACACATCAGGCCTCCAGTGTGCCTCCCCAGTCCGGTACGTTCTGTGCCTGCTCCTCGCACTCGCCCTGAAGTGCGTGTCCCCAGTCCAGAGCCTCCGGCGACGGTCAATGTTCCACAAGCATTGCCTTTTTCACCTCTTAGCTGTGTAACCCAAAACCTAAGTTGCATTGTGATTGGACAAAAGCAATGACTGTACAGCCCCTCCCTAGAACTTACTGTACAGCCCCTCCCTAGAACTTAAACCTAAGTTGCATTGTGATTGGACAAAAGCAATGACTGTACAGCCCCTCCCTAGAACTTAGAGCCTTCCTCTGCGCCGATGCCCAGTCCAAGCACGGCGTCCAGTCCAGCTCCAAGGCCAGTGTCTTCATCTGCGCCGGTGCCATGTCCAGGCATGGCGTCCAGTCCCGCTCCAAGGTCGGAGCCTTCCTCTGCGCCGGTGCCCAGTCCAGGCACGGCGTCCGGTCCTGCTCCATGGCTGGAGCCTTCCTCTGCGCCGGTATCCAGTCCAGGCATGGCGGCCATCTCGGCTCCATGGCTGGAGCCTTCCTTGGCGCCGGTGCCCAGTCCGGGTACGGTGTCCTACCCAGCTCCATGGCCGGATCCGTGGTCTGGGCGGGGGCAAAGTCCCGCACCAGAGCCGCCACCGATGCTGGCGGATCCACGAGCGGAGTGGGTACTTCGCCTCGCACCGGAGCCACCACCGACGCTAGACGCCCACCCGGACCCTCCCCTATTGAGTCAGGTTTTGCGGCCGGAGTCCGCACCTTTGGGGGGGTACTGTCACGCCCTGACCATAGAGAGCCTTTTTATTCTCTATTTTGGTTAGGTCGGGGTGTGACTAGGGTGGGTGATCTAGTGTGTTTATTTCTATGTTGGCCTGGTATGGTTCCCAATCAGAGGCAGCTGTTTATCATTGTCTCTGATTGGGGATCATATTTAGGCAGACATTTCCCCTCTGTGTTTTGTGGGATCTTGTTTTGAGTTAGTGCATGTAGCACCTCTGATGTTACGGTTAGTTGTTTGTTTCCTTTTGTTTTTGTAAATTTCACTAAATAAAATATGTGTAACTCAGAGCACGCTCCGCCTTGGTCCGTCTCTCCACACAATCCTGACACCCTGTCTGTCAGGGGTTAGAGATCAGGAGTCTGGAGAATTGTGGGATGTTACCATGTCCTACACCTCTCTCTATCACACTCTATCCTTGTCCATCACTTTATATTTTAAAGAAGCGTAGTCAAACCACCATTTGGCTTCTTAGGGATCTGAGCCCACATGAAAAAAATACTATAGTATACTATGGTCTAAATAATATAGTTTTACTATATTTATTCACTGTAGTGTTTCTGCAGACATGACTGTAGTAAACTATAGTATTGAATGTAGTATTTTTGAGGGCATGACTGTAGTATACTATAGTATTCATTGTAGTGTTTTGCGGACTTTGCTGTAGTATTTACTGTAGTGTTTTTGTGGAAATGACAGTAGTATACTATATTACTCACTGTAGTGTTTTTGCAGACTTTACTGTAGTATTCATTGTATTGTTTTTGTGGAACTTATCTGTAGTATTTACTGTAGTGTTTTGCAGACATGACTGTAGTATACTGCTCTATTTGACTGTAGTATTTACTGTAGTGTTTTTGCGCACGACTGTAGTATATTGTTTGTTTGATAGATAAATAACACACAATAACAAGTGTACAAAAAATTACTTTGTTTCTTCCACTAGATAGCTTTCTGAAATATAGTGCATTCACAGAGATTCAAGATGACCAAAAACAGTGGCAAACAATACTGTACATCTGATAGTAATAAATAACAGTTAACCAAATGCATTTACATAAACAGCAGATATTTTAGAAAAACAAAAGAGTTTACTTAAAGACCGCCACCTTACTGGAGGGCGCTGACAATTACTGGAAGGTGCTGCCAATAAACCGCCTGGACCTCAAACCAGCAAAGCCTCTTCAAACAAACCAACTGAAAACATAAAAGGACATTATTGCAGTGGCTTTACATAATGAACATCTTTAATATATACACTGAACAAAAATATAAACGCAACATGTAAAGTGTTGGTCCCATGTTTCCTGAGGTGAAATAAAAGGTCCCAGAAATGTTCCATACACACTAAAAGCTTATTTCTCTTAAATGTTGTTTTGAGAGAAAAAACTGTTTACACAAAAAAAGTTTAAAAAAGAAAAAAAACTGGAATGCGTAGGTGTGTCGAAACTTTTGACTGGTACCGTATGTATACACTACCGGTCAAAATTTTAGAACACCTAGTCTTAAGGGTTTTTCTTTATTTTTACTATTTTCTACATTGTAGAATAATAGTGAAGACACCAAAACTATGAAATGACACATATGGGATCATGTAGTAACCAAAAAAGTGTTAAACAAATGAATATATATTTTATATTGCGATTCTTCAAAATAGCCAACCTTTACCTTGATGACAGCTTTGCACACTCTTGGCATTCTCTCAACCAGATTCATGAAGTTTGTGGAATTTCTTTCCTTCTTAATGCGTTTGAGCCAATCAGTTGTGTTGTGACAAGGTAGGTATACAGAAGATAGCCCTATTTGGTAAAAGACCAAGTCCACATTATGGCAAGAGCAGTTCAAATAAGCAAAGAGAAACGACAGTCTATCATTACTTTAAGACATGAAGGTCAGTCAATACGGAAAAGTGTGTAACAGACACATCTCAACATCAACTGTTCAGAGGAGACTGTGTGAATCAAGCCTTCATGGTCGAATTGCTGCTACCCTCAACCCCTCCCATCTATTCTATTTGCCATATATTTTCCATCTGTGCTGTTTCACAAAAGTTCTGAAACGTTCTATTCTAAACGTTTCTAAAGATTGTAAATTAAAGATTAACATTTTTGCTAAGAGTATTATTATATTATTGATCGATTGGCTATGACTTTTCAGATCACACAGCAGGTAAAATGTTGTAGGTAATTTGGAGTTTATTTAATTTTCAAATAACCAAAGGTGTGAGAGGTTGTAATCTGAATAAATGGAAAAAGGTCATTCTTGGACATGGGGTGAGACATTACTAATCTGCTAGAGAAGCAGTTTGGATTCAAGTATGACTTTTGTATGTCTGAATTCTTTAGTGAGAGGTCTAATGCTTTAATATTTAATTATTTCTGCCCTCCGAATTCTAGTCCTTTCATGCGTGAGTTCCAAATATCTCTAACGGTCGTGATGTTAGAATGTTCTCTCCATTCCAGAATGTGATTGTTACGCAACAGTACATTTAATCCGCACTGCCCTCAAACCAAGGCACGCAGCCTGTTTTTATTTATAGGCTGTTTTCAATTGGTCACTTTCAAATTATTTTCTAACAAGTTTTTTTATTTTCTAAGAACAGTTTGAATTGAAATGTGTTCCGCCTCATTCATTCACATAAAAGTAGTCATTTTTACTTTTGCGGCCCAATTTATTTTTTGTCTGCTAAATGACTTAAATGTAAATGTAATGTAATGTATTTTTTTGACATTTCTGACCCAGACAAAATTCCCCAAACACTTCTCAATTGTTTGTGCAGTTCAAGTCTGCAGACATTTGCTCATCTCTCATCCTACACACACGTGTTCACATTTTCGGTCTGTTGCCTGCGTCGCAGTCATAGTGGTTTTCGTTACCAATAATAACTTTGGAAATGTGTGCGTTTCTATCAAAGTAAGTGCCTTATGTCGTTTCTACTGTAGCATAATATTTTTGTGTATATTCCTTACAACGGTGGACACGCGATGTAACGTTACTCATTTCATAACCTTTAAGGTGTTATACTCAATGCTTAGGTAGCTAGACCGAGGTAAAGACAGTTTCAGGTTGGATATTCGCCTGTAGTTTTCCTTACATCCACCAACAGCAGTTAGGGACCTTCAACATAGTGACAAAGCACATTTCAAATTTCAATAGCTCTTTAACCATTACTCCTAAAACTTTCTAAACTGGTTGTAGCTAACTTGACGGCATAGACACACATTGCACACACTTTTTTTTTGTCGATTTACATCTTGCACTATTTGAAATTATTTACATTTTTGAATTTCAATAGCTCATTGGTCATGTGACCTAATGATGTCAAACAAGGTTCAGCATGTCCACTGATTACCCTTCTATATTGCACACCCTTTAG
This sequence comes from Salmo salar, assembly GCF_965601325.2. Lineage (NCBI taxonomy): Eukaryota > Metazoa > Chordata > Actinopteri > Salmoniformes > Salmonidae > Salmo > Salmo salar. Next base: position 34,011,044 of record NC_138297.1, on the reverse strand, counting down.
TTTGTCCATTTTCATCTCATAGGAGTTTACATGAATTTTTCTACATTTAGAATTTCAATAGCTCCTTGGTCATGTGACCTACTGACTCCAAACAAGGTTCAGAATGTCCACTGAGTGGGCCTACACGTTGCACACCCTTTAGTTTGTCCATTTTCATCTCACATGATTTTACATGATTTTACATGAATTTTTCAAAATGTAAAATGTCAATAGCTCCTTGATCATGTGACCTACTGACTTCAAACATGTGCAGAATGTACACTGACTACCCTTCTATATTGCACACTCTTGTTTGTGTACTGTAAAATCACACGGTGTAATGTACATTTCATAGTTTTAAATTTCAATAGCTCCTTGGTCATGTCAATGTCACCTAAGAAGCGTGCAGTGGATATACAGATATACAGAGACAGATCAACCATAAAGGAAAAGGGCAAAGTACGAGAGTCATGCTATTAATTGTCCAAAGCAGGGATGGAGAGTGAGCTAGTGAGGTAGGCTGCAGTGGGTTTGCTGGTCAATATACTGAACATGTAACCACAATGGTGGCCAGTAAATCAATGAATAAACATGTTATATTGACAAATTAAACAGAAATTGTAGACCTTTAATCTTTAATCTTTTCCAACATGTCAACAGACACTTAACACTGTGAAATGTTTCATACTTATTTGAAGTTAACTTTCTCTTTATCCCTGGTTGATGTACATTTCAGAGCCTCTTCAGTGTGGATGGGGTATAGCATACATGTTTAACAACAAAGACTGCACTTCCAGTTTGTGTTCTTCACTCTGTTGAACTCTTTTGTCTTCATTCTTAGGCACAGCACATGGAACCACCGTTGGCATGCAAAACATTCAATCTAAAACAAAACAAAGCGTAACACATTATAAATAATCAATGCCATATGACGAATGACGAATTAGCCATCCATTGTGTTATATCATAAATTGTCTTACATGCCGTCACTGTTGTCAGAAGATTATAAACATGTTAAATAAAGTTACTAACCCAGTCAGTCTTTGGGCCACATCCAGGTTCTTTATCAGTGGCACACATGAAGCAGTTGTTGGCTTTGTTGAACTCTGAAATCATAGGCATAAACTGAACATATGGCTGTCCCACACAACTACATAAAAATAAAGAATTTACATTTACTTTGAATTAAATGTCATTACATACCAGACATTTTTAGAATATATTCAGTCATTTCTTTTCTCAGTTGCTCCATGTGTTTTTTGAAGGTTCCATATCAATTTGGGAGGGGATGTTGGGGAAGTTCTGTGCAACTTCCTTGGCCATCTTCACCATAAAATAGAGTTTTTGACCTAATTGTCACATAACAGCTAACCATTCATTACTGAAAATATAACTATCAAACCTGCATTACAAAGACCCCGCAGCTGAAGGTGTCCTGCTGCATGGTGTGAGTTATTTCCCCTCCTTTCCACTTTATGTCCACCCAGTTGTCTTTTCAATGACAGGATCTTCTCATTTTGAAGTATTCTCTTTTTTTATGTAAACATAATGGAATTCTGATTATAGGCAAATGAATACACAAGCCAAATTTGTATGCTGTTTTCCTTATTACTATCATCTAGTAGTAATTTAGTTGTAGAGGTAATTTCATTTATGCCCCATTCTACACACAGCCTAAATTATAGGCACTGAACTATTTACAGGACAATAATAAAAGTAGCATATATGATCCAACCCTATCACAGAGGGAATGAATGTAGAGCATCTGTAGACTTTAAGAAAAAAATATGAAGTGACAGTTTCATCAGTACGTGCTTAAAGAAAGTCATACCACAAAGATCACAGATGACAGTGCCCACCAACTCTATGACAATAGAGAATGAATTTTAAGCACCAAAGTTAGTTTGTCAAAATAATATCTGAAAATGTCAGTTGTTGAACATAATACTTCTATTTGCAATAGCAATTTATGATATATGCAGTTGAGGAATATTCCATGTACCAACACTACATGTAGGACGGACATAAGATATTCCCACATACAGTATTTTTTTATTCAACCAGGTAAGCCAGTTGAGAACAAGTTCTCATTTACAACTGCAACCTGGCCAAGATAAAGCAAAGCAGTGTGACACAAACAACAACAACACAGAGTTACACATGGAATAAACAAATGTACAGTCAATAACCCTTACAACAATCAACTTTTTGATCTTCTTGACTTCTTATCTGGTAAACTGCTACTGTGTGTCAAGAAAAGATCCCCAATTAGGGGTTAGTGTACTCCAGTAAAAAAGGGCTGGTTTAGATTAAAAACTATTGCCCTGTGTACCCGTTCATAGGGGCATGAGAGACTAGTCAGTGGTAGAATTGAGTTGCCATTTTATTGGCCCAAACACCCACAGACCCACAAGGTTGAGGTTACTCATGGACAGTAATTAGTAAAAAAAAAAAAAAATGTTGCATTGTCATCTAACTGTCCAAGAATAGGATCCAAAGTGTTAGGAAATATTTGTTCCCATAAATACAAAGGAGGATGTCTCTCCTCATACCTCTGGCACTTTAGTCAGACTGTGCACCACAGAGCCAATCAGGAGAGAATACGTACAGGTCAACGGTGCCAATTGAAAGTCAAGGGGTGTGTCTGTGACTTTTGGATTACTCTCTCTTTACAGAGAACCCCTGTGGTTCAAGTCAAGAGCTACCCTTCCCCTTTCAGTCTGCTCTGCGCATGTCTGAAAGTGACAGAGCCAGCAGCCAAGAGTGTTTTTCACAGTATGTCATAATAAGTTATTGCACTTATGAATGTATGTAAAATGCTAATATGATTAGATCCAGTACAATGGAATAACTAAGACCTGAATTTGAATGCAGCGTGTTCCGATTCATCCTTCTCTTTCTGTCCAGCAGGGTCAACCAAAAACACTTGGCCTGATGGTTCATGCAGATACTGGGGAAGCAATATAGAAATGTATTGATCCCTTAAATGATTTGACTATTAAATGACCCATATCACAACCCTCATACTGCTTCGCAAAAATGTACTTAAATCAATTTTGGAAAAAGGATTTTACTCACAAAAGACATAGGAATTAATTCTTCCAGTTAGAAATAGTAGTCCATGCATCAAATAACTATTTTCATCAGAAAAACGAACCCTCAAATGCACTATTGCATTTTGTAAGTTCTCTGCAGGTGGCTTGTTGTGAACGCACACAAATATCAAGTGATTATCAGGTTATGTAACTGTGTTCTAATTCTCAACGTAGAAGGATTTGTCTTAATGTACAGTATATGAAAGTGATGCTAGGAAAATTATTATTTTACGTTATTAAGCTCACTCTGACTGACAAATCACTGCCTATTACTGTGATTAAAAAGAGCATATGAAACATTGTTTTTCATGAGGCCTACCTGTGCGCCTTCCTTTAAGCACCTTTGTTCGAACACCTCTCCTGTCCTTGATCCATACCACATACAGCCGTTTGCAGATCTTTTCAGTGTCCATGTGAAAGATAGTTATTGCGCCAAAAAAAATGTAACAACCATGTAAAATGAAGGCCTGCAAAGCTTACAGATTTAACCTGTTTGGGATAGGGGGCAGTATTTTCACGGCCGAATAAAAAAACGTACCTGATTTAATCTGGTTACTACTCCTGCCCAGAAACTAGAATATGCATATAATTAGTAGATTTGGATAGAAAACACTCTAAAGTTTCTAAAACTGTTTGAATGGTGTCTGTGAGTATAACGGAACTCATATGGCAGGCCAAAACCTGAGAAGATTCTATACAGGAATTGCCCTGTCTGACCATTTGTTCTACTTCTAGGGCATCTCTATCAAAAATACAGCATCTCTGCTATAACGTGATATTTTCTAAGGCTTTCATTGGCTCTCAGAAGGCGCCAGAAAGTTGAATGAGAGCTCTCCAGTCTCTGGGCGAAAAACAGCAGGGTTTTTTGTGAGTGGTCCTTCTGGGAACAATGACACTGGTGCGCGAGTGCACGAGACGACTCCATTTTTTTCTTTCAGTGTTTGAACGAATACAACGTCGCGCGGTTGGAATATTATTGCTATTTTACGAGAAAAATCGCATACAAATGTATTTTAAACAGCGTTTGACATGCTTCGAAGTACGGTAATGGAATATTTAGAATTTTTTTGTCACGAAATGCGCCGGCGCGTCACCCTTCGGATAGTGACTTGAATGCACGAACAAAACGGAGCTATTTGGATATCACTATGGATTACTTGGAACCAAAACAACATTTGTTGTTGAAGTAGAAGTCCTGGGAGTGCATTCTGACGAAGAACAGCAAAGGTAATCCAATTTTTCTTATAGTAAATCTGAGTTTGGTGAGGGCCAAACTTGGTGGGTGTCAAATTAGCTAGCCGTGATGGCCGGGCTATCTACTCAGAATATTGCAAAATGTGCTTTCACCGAAAAGCTATTTTAAAATCTGACACCGCGATTGCATAAAGGAGTTCTTTATCTATAATTCTTAAAATAATTGTTATGTATTTTGTGAACGTTAACCTCTATGGGCTAGGTGGGACGCTAGCGTGCCACCCGTGGTGCACTCCATCAACAGCAGGTGCATTTCAAGAGCGGCAAATTTGAATCCAAATAAATGTCAAAATTCAAATTTTTCAAAAATACAACTATTTTACACCATTTGAAAGATAAACATCTCCTTAATCTAACCACATTTTACGATTTCAAAAAGGTTTTACGGCGAAAGCATAAATTTAGAGTATGTTAGGACAGTACATTTACAAGAGTTGTGTGTAATGTTTTGTCAAGTCAAAGACAGGGTCACCAAAACCATAAAACCAGCTAAAATGATGCACTAACCTTTTACAATCTCCATCAGATGACACTCCTAGGACATTATGTTAGACAATGCATGCATTTTTAGTTCTATCAAGTTCATATTTATATCCAAAAACAGCGTTTTACTATGGCATTGATGTTGAGGAAATCGTTTCCCTCCAATAACCGGCAGTCAAGTCAACACCACAAATTAAATAATTAAAATTAGAAAACATTGGTAAAATATTATATTGTCATTTAAAGAATTATAGATTTACATCTCTTGAACGCAATCAACTTGCCAGATTTAAAAATAACCTTACTGGGAAATCACACTTTGCAATAATCTGAGCACTGCGCCCAGAAAAATACGCGTTGCGATACAGACTAGACGTCATGTTGGGGAGATCTAAAATCGAAAATACAATGTAAATAATCCATTACCTTTGATTCTCTTCATCAGATGTCACTTCCAGGTATCACAGGTCCATAACGAATGTAGTTTTGTTCAAAAAAGCTCATCATTTATGTCCAAAAATCTCCGTCTTGTTAGCACATGATCTAAGCCAGCCGGACTTCTCGTCATGAACGAGGGGAAAAAATATATTTACGTTCGTTCAAACATGTCAAACGTTGTATAGCATAAATCATTAGGGCCTTTTTTAACCAGAACATGAATAATATTCAAGGTGGACGAATGCATACTCTTTTATAACGTATTGGAACGAGGGTACCCAACATGAACTCGCGCGCCAGGTGTCTAATGGGACATCATCGTTCCATGGCTCTTGTTCGGTCAGATCTCCCTCCAGAAGACTCAAAACACTTTGTAAAGGCTGGTGACATCTAGTGGAAGCAATAGGAAGTGCCAAAATATTCCTCAGCCCCTGTGTTTTTCAATGGGATAGGTTTAAAGTCAATACAACACATCAGGTATCCACTTCCTGTCAGAAAATGTCTCAGGGTTTTGCCTGCCAAATGAGTTCTGTTATACTCACAGACACCATTCAAACAGTTTTAGAAACTTTAGAGTGTTTTCTATCCATATATAATAAGTATATGCATATTCTAGTTACTGGGTAGGATTAGTAACCAGATTAAATCGGGTACATTTTTTTTATCCAGACGTGCAAATGCTGCCCCCTAGCCCTAACAGGTTAATCGTGAGTAATTTAGTAAATTCACCGGAAGTTTGCGGTGGGTATGCTAGTTCTGAACAAAACATGCTAATGTAAAAAGCTGTTTTTTGATATAAATATGAACTTGATTGAACAAAACATGCATGTATTGTATAACATAATGTCCTAGGAGTGTCATCTGATGAAGATCATCAAAGGTTAGTGCTGCATTTAGCTGTGGTTTTGGTTTTTGTGACATATATGCATGCTTTGAAAATGGCTGTGTGATTATTTTTGGGAGGGTACTCTCCTGACATAATCTAATGTTATGCTTTCGTTGTAAATCCTTTTTGAAATTGGACAATGGGGTTAAATAAAGGAGAGTCTTATCTTTCAAATGGTGTAAAATAGTCATATGTTTGAGAAATTGAAATTATAGCATTTTTAAGGTTTTTCGTATTTCGCGCCAGGCGCTACCATTGGATATTGGTGAGGCGTTCCGCTCGCGGAACGTCTGTGTTAAGTTTAATAGCATGAGATGAAAGTAGACAGACATCAGAGTGTGCGTTATGAAGGTATAGTCAGTGGACATTCTGAACCTTGTTTGAAGTCACTAGGTCACATGACCAAGGAGCTATGGAAATTTTACATTTTGAAAATTCATGTAAAATCTTGTGAGATGAAAATTGACAAACTAAAGGGTGTGCAATATAGAAGGGTAGTCAGTGGACATTCTGAACCTTGTTTGAAGTCATTAGGTCACATGACCAAGGAGCTATTGAAATTTTACATTTTGAAAATTTCATGTAAAACTATGTGAGATGAAAATGGACAAACTAAAGGGTGTGCAATGTGTAGGCCCACTCAGTGGACATTCTGAAACTTGTTTGAAGTCAGTAGGTCACATGACCAAGGAGCTATTGAAATTTGAAGGTAAAAAAAGTTTGTACTTCGTTTACGCTCCCTAACTAATTCAACTAGGAATACAAAATGCTGCTCACATTTCCAGATGTTTATTAGCTTTGGAAAGTGAATTAATGTCCACATCGAGAAAATAAGACCTGTGCAATGTTGTGCGCAATTTTTCCAACATCATGACACTTATTTTGAGTTTGTGGCTCAAGTGGTTTTAAAGCTATTGAGGTTTGAAAGCGTGAATATCCGTCAAATATCTTTACCTCGGTGGTAGCTAGCTACATTATTCTATTAGCGCTGGAAAACAATGCTAATTGCATCAGAGAATTATTAGCATGTGTTGTGTTTTGAAGCTACCCTGGCCTTATGACTCCCAAGTGGCGCAGCTGTCTATGGCACTGCATCTCAGTGCTAGAGGCGTCACAACAGACACCCTGGCTTGAATCCAGGCTGTATCACAACCGGCTGTGATTGGGAGTCCCATAGGGCGGCACACAATTGGCCTAGCGTTGTCCGAGTTTGGCCGGTGTAGGCCGTCATTGTAAATAATAATTTGTTGTTAAATGACTTTTCTAGTTAAATAAATAAAAAATATGACCTTGGTTTGTTTATTTGGTCTATTTAGCATAGCTCTGTTCTGCCCTGCCTTGCCCCTTTGTGGAGCTCAAAAGTTTGTTTCTTACTGTTATAACTCAAATTTGTGAGTTTTGTCAATGCAATATACTATTTTTATAGCAGTGTTTATTGTTACTTCTTTATAATATTGTTTTATTGCTATATCCTTATATTGTATTCTAATTAATAATTCCTCTTTATTATGTACTTTCAGAAACCACAGACAGTATTTGCCAATATCATAACTGGAACTGGAGCTGGACATCTTTCGAGCTGAAGATTGAGGCCAGCTTTTGCATGCTAGTGTACACTCCTTAACAGTTTTACTGGATGAAAACACAGCAAGAAAACACATAGGCCAATATGTAATAGTTGTCTATTTTATTGCAGTATTGGTGGTTGGTTCAACAACTTGTTTAACTAGAGGAAAAAAAACGGAACATGCATAACCCGTATTTAATATTCATGCAGCGACTGAACAACAACTGCATTTCCACCCCCACCTCTAAAGGCATAGTATCATGGCAGGTCACCAGTCAGGTCAGTCAGTCGCTAATTGCTGCAGATGTGCTCAATAGTGCTTGAGCATATGATACTCCTCAAAGCAAGGTGAAACACATAGAGGTGTATCACAAGCTAAACACATGTATTTTGTCAACTTCCTCTGCTTACTTTTCCTGGTGCCAGACAGGCTGATTTTGCAGTGCCTCTGTGTGCGACTACCTTGAGCAGCAGTTTGAGGGACTTTGCAGGGAAAATGCCATGCAGTGAGGCGTAGGGGATTGTCTGCAGCAGGACGACCCCCCAGTGGATGGGCACCGAGGGTTGTGGTGCTCCTGTACTTCATCCACTGTCGGTCTGCCTCCATCACCACCAGCATCTTCAAAGGGATCTGGGACTTCTTCAGTGGACAAGGCGATCCTCAGATTCAGGGTTCTCAATGGCTACAAGGTTGGGGGCAGCTCCTCACTGTCAGAATCTGATTCCTGACTTTCATACTCAGACTCATTGTCAGAATTTTAAAAAATCTCCAGAATTTCCACATTTGTGAGTTGTCTCCTTTTGAAAGACATTGCAATGCTACATCTTAGCTCACTAGCTATATACATAAACAACAACACTGAATGGCTCAGTGGGAGTAAGAGGTTACGCGATTGACTGCCTGCACGCGCCATTTGTATCAATAAATCACTATCAGAAAATGTTTTGTGTGGTAATTATTTATATATTCACTGTTTTATTCACATGTTTTCAATTTCCGGTGACAAATCATGCATTCCGATTCTTGCATAGATTGTAATGGGCACATATTATGTGTGTAAAATACTTTTTTGAAGGTTGTACTGATTATGATGAGCTAAGCTCATTCCAGCTGCCTGTAGCCATGTTTGTTGACATAATGCATTCTGGGTTTCACGTAATTGTCTGTTGGACCAAAGATGTTATAACACAATGAGGTGAGTAAGGGTTCACTATTTTCTTGGAGGACTCCCGGAAATGAATGATGGGATGTGAACGATGGTAGACGAACCCCCCCTTGAACATGCGTACTATAAACAGACCAAACTCATCTTGTCTTATTATCTTTGGTTTCTGTGGGGGGAAAAAAGGCATGGCAGCGCGTAGAAACTACCAATCTTCGGATTACTTTCGATTTCTAGAGAGTGTTTTACTAAATTATTTCAATCAATGGTGAGCTCTCCCGTGATGTGATTAATTATAAATAGTCATTTCTATTAGCTAATTCATATTGTAGTTTGTCAGCGAGAGTTATACAAATATGACCGCTTGTGTTATGTCAATCTTTCCTCAGCGGTAGGACAAATGTAGCCTACATTTGCGGTTTGGATGTAGCCTACATTTGCGATTTTCCGGTTTGGATGATTGTGTTATGCTGTAGATACTTCTATGAATGTCTGAACATTGCATCCAGAAATAAACGTCTCACATTCTTGACATAACTTTGTAAGGACTGTGTTTGTGCAAAATGTTTCTTAAAAAAGTGTGGACAGTTCAAATGCTGATTGGTGCGTCATTCGAAACTGGTCGTTCTAAATAAGCGTTCTAATCACACCGGTTTGATCATACACTACAGGGACCACTGTAGAATTATCACACCCGTGTGTTGGTACATGTGAAAGTGTAGATGTAGACAAGGCCATAAGCAAATAGGTAAACTGGGATATGACTAAAGAGTTAATCAGGGTGATTTGTCCACAGATAGACAGGTATTTTCCTTTCCATGTTAGCAAGATCTTATGTATTTTTGCTAACTTTCTATTAAAATGTATTGTAGTGAGATCAATTATTTATTTAGGGATATGAGATATGTCCATTTATCATAATTTGGTTGTAATCCAGAGAGGTTATAAAAATCATCAATATCCTCTATGAGAATGTGGAGGTATCCAAATTGTGGATTTACTGTTAAAAAAAACAAAAAAAAAAAACATGGATCATCAGCGTACAGTGAAATCCTTTCGAGAGACCTGAATGAACCCTAGCAACATAATTTTGAGGAAGGAGGGTTGAAGGAAGGCGGACAAGGAAAAAAAGTTGAACATATTATGAATGAATATGGAGTGGGGGATCGCAAAAGCCTTCTGGAAGATCTGGTGAAGGAGAAGCTGGGTAGTTGGGCACAACAAACAACTCACACACACAACAACCAGTATGCATCATTGAAATGTGAGTACAAGCGTTTCATCTTATAGAAGAGGACTCACTCACCATTGTTTTTGTATAGTTGATATCGGCTGCGAAATGCTAATGGTTCACTCAAACAGACATTTTTGTCTATTGTGTGTTCTCTTTTTGGTACTTGTAGCATAGAGTTTTTAAACTCAGAGGCGCAACATCGCAAGACCTCCGGGAACGCTTGCGAAACAGACCAAACAGACCAGGCCGGGGTTTGAGAAGTAATTGATGGAAGTGAAAAATCTTTAGTTTTTCTCGAAGTTTTAAGGCACAACCTAGATCCTAGCCAATGTCTTAAGTAGTTCAACTTGTTATTACTCCAACCTTGTGAGAGTGACAAACTGACACGTTTTAATTTTGTGAAAATCTACTTTATATCTAAGCCTTTGATTTGATGGCCTGCACAGGCGCAGTTCGGCACGAGACGACTGTTAGACCCGATGTGTTTCTATGCATGAGCTTTGCTAGCCAACATTGCCATAATTGGGGATTTCTATTGGAGAAGCAGTTTTAGTTTTATCCTGTACTGTCTTTGCTGGTAGTGTTAATTAATGGACACATTAATAATTGTTGCGCTTTTTGTGCATTTCCTTTGTTATGCTAACTAGGACTGCTTTATGGCTATGCTTACTATTTTTGTTAGCTTAATATTGTTTATTTATTTGTTTGCTTGCCATGCTATGTAGCCATTGATAAATTGGCCTGCTATAGCTTCAGCATACCATGTTGCATGCTACTGCACCCTCTTTCTGGTCATTGATTGTTAACTGTGGCTATATTTCTATATAACCTTAACCAATTGATATGCTTATTGTGTTTGCATAATATTGTCATTGATTATTTCCATTGACAGACGATTCATTATGTATGTTAATTGCTGTTATTGCCTGTTATTTGCACCTTTCTGTCTTCTTTTAGATAAACCATACTCCATACAAAAGCTAACCAACTGAACTGCATCTCTGCTTCCGCCGGCTCTTAACTGGAGTCCTGGGCATCACCATAAACCTCAATCAGTTAGTTTTGTATTTTAAGAAAATTGTGAGGAACCAAAGTTTTTTTATTAACAGTAACATGCAAAACATAAACATAACAGCCAGAGGGATTCCAAAAAAATGAGAAAAAAATTAAATAAAACTATTCCACATTATATCAAATCAAATACAGACATATAGCGAATGCATTTTTTTTACATTTTGTTTTGTATATGTTTTAAAGACTCTAAATAGTTTTCCACATCAGATAAAAAAAATAAGAAAAGGGGCTTTTTCTTCATAAATTTTGATTTGTGTATGAAACATTTTCCTAATAAAATAAAGAGATTTATGACATACGTTCAATTGTGGAATCAGTGTAGTAAAATAATATGTCAAACTTAGAAATGTCAATGGTTGTATGCAATTTGTGGCCAAGATATAGTTTTACATCAGTCCAGAACACTTCACTATATAAACAATTACAGAATAAGTGTTCAATGGATTCAGTTTCTAGTTCACAAAAACTGCATTCACTGGTAACATCAAGTATGTATTTAGAAATCAAGCTATTACACGGATAGAATCTATGGATTATCTTAAAGGAGATCTCCTTCACTTTATTGGTCACCATAAATTTGTGTGGAGTGAGCCAAGCACGGCGCCAGTTTACATCAAACGATGAAGCCCAACAAAATTTCGCAGAGGGAATAGACTTCCTGTAGAAAATATCCCTTAATAAACGATTGTTGAATTTTGTATCTAGTAGACCAATGCCATTCACCTGAATATTGCTTATAATCGGAGATATTCCAAAATATGTATTATTCTGAAGTAAAGTTTTTATCCCACTAGGTATAGCTTTAATAACAGTGTCATATTCCTTGCTTGAAACCTCAAAGTTGTATCTTTCCATAAATTCTCTCCATGTAAATAGATTCCCACTATTATCAACTAATTGGCTGACAAGAACAATGTTTTTTGAGAACCATTTATGGTTAAATAACATCTTGTCTCTATGTAATATCGACCCATTGTTCGATATAAAACATTTATGAGGTGAAAAGTTGTGTTTATACAACAAGCCCAGCACATTAAAGCCTGCTTGTGAAAATCCGCCAGTTTCACAGGAAGTTTACCCACAATATATGGACATTGTAGTAAAAAATTAAGCCCTCCGAACTTCTGAAAAACAAAATGAGGTATAATATTCCAGAAACTATGAGGATTTTTTATGTACCTTTTAATCCAGTTAACCTTTGATATCTGATTAAAGAGAGTGAAATCTAAGACATTTAGACCACCATCACAAACCCTGTTGGTGATAACATCTCTTTTTATCTTATGTGGCTTGTTTTTCCATATGAAGTTGTACAAAAGCCTATCTAAGGTACAGCAAGTGGATTTGGGAATGTCAATAGATGAGAAAAGATAGGATGCACGAGATAGCCCCTCAGCTTTGGATAAAAGCACCCTTCCTTGAAGACTTAAATCCCTCCCTAACCATGAGGATAATTTGTTTTTGACAGATTCAGTTACCGGGTTCAAATTAAGATCATTCACAGCCTTAAGATTTTTGGTGATCTTTACACCGAGGTAGGTTACAGTATCTTTTTCAGAGATGTTACAATCTGCTGGATTGACAGCTCATTTCAAAACAAACATCTCACATTTGGAAAGATTTAATGCCAAACCTGAGATTTTGGAGAACTGCTTCACGATATCCAACGCTAATCTAGCTTGAGACACATTTTTCACAAAAAGTGAGGTGTCATTCGCCAGTTGGGATATCTTGATCTCTCTGGCCTGGAATGTAATGCCTTCAAATGGACTTTTATGAACTAATGAGCATAACATTTGAGATACTAACAAAAACAAAAAAAGGTGAAATTGGACAACCTTGTCGTATTCCTTTGTAAATGTTAAACCTTGAGGATGTTCCACGACAGAGTTTGATACAGCTATTGCCACCATTATACAGAGTTCTGATAGCATCAACAAAAAAACGACCAAATTTCAAATGCTTAAGACAATCAAAGATAAAATTGTGACTTACTGTATCAAATGCTTTCTGAAAATCCAAAAATAGGATAACAGGGAAGTCATCTAATAGATCACAATACTCAACCAAGTCTAACACCAGCCTCAGATTATTAGATATGTGGCGCCCTTTCATAAACCCTGATTGACATTCATCAACCAGATCATTTAAGCAAGACTTTAACCTTTTTGCAAAGATTAAGGCTATAATTTTGTAGTCGTTATTTAGGAGTGTGATTGGACGCCAATTATCAATATTTAAGAGATCCTTGTGTGGTTTAGGTATAAGAGTAATAGCCCCTTGCTTCAGAGAGGCAGGTAGTTCTCCCTTCTTTATAGACTCCTTAAAGATTTAAAGTAAAAAAGGTGCTATTTCTTCAGAGAAGGTTTTGTAAAATTCAGAGGTTAATCCATCACAACCTGGAGATTTGTTCTTTTTTAACTGAGCAACCCCGTACTGGATGTCCATAATGGATAAATCTTGGCAACAAGACTGATTGAATTCTTCACTAACCGAATTAACATTCTCTATAGAATCAAGGAGATCCTTAGAGTCACTCAAATTGTTATCTAAGGAGTAAAGATTCCCATAATACTTAGTGGTAAAGTCTGATAACAACTCTCTATCCTCAGTAGTAACCCCATTAATCTTAAGTTTCCGAAGTGTGTTGTGTTCCCCTCTCCTCTTTTCCAAATTAAAAAAGTATCTACTGTTCTTTTCGCCTTTTTCAAGCCATTGTTTTCTAGATCTTATGAAAGCTCCTCTAGCCTTTTCCTCATACAATGTATCTAGTTGATTCTGTAAATCATTCAATTTAGCTTTCTCATTAAGATCAAGATGCTCAATCTCTGTGATATCGGCAATTGTTTTAGAGAGTTCAGCTACCTCACATCTCCTTCTTAAAGCAAGCCGTTTTCCATAAGTAATACAGGCTGAGCAGATTTAAAATTTCAGCAGTTCCAAATATTTCCCATATTCTGCATTAGATGTAGCTAAACTCCAGTAAACAGAGATTAGATTCTTAATCACATTTTTTTAAATCATCATGCAATAACAATGAGTTATTTAATTTCCAATAACCACCAGAGTATTTCTTATCATCATTACTGCACATTATTACAGTCAACCATATGACTTTATGATCCGTCAGGACTGCAGGCAGTATTTTTACCTCTACAGTGTTGGGCTCAAGACTAGAGGTTATCACCCACAAATCAATTCTTGATTGTAAAGAACGATCTCTATTACTCCATGTGTATTGTATCTCTCCAGGGTTTTTTACTCTCCATATGTCAATTAAGTCCAAGCTTTGGCAGGAATTCACCAACTTGTTCACAACAATGTTAGGCCTATGGGGCAATCTATCAGTCTCATTAGAATAAACCATATTAAAATCTCCACCAACTATAATCTGACTGGATGGATATTTTCTCAGAAGACTTTTAAGAATTTCTTCAATTTCCTCTAGAAGTAAGTTATTTGGAGGACTAAAACAGTATCCATATACATTACACAACACAAATAATCTGTCCATGTGGTTGATGACCGCTACTAGCCAATGTCCATTGGAGTCCATTTGAGTAAACAAAAATTTCCCTTTGAAATGATGTGCTAAAATTGCAACCCCAGCTGAATGATTAGTCCAGTGGGCCAAAACAATTACATTGCCCCACTGATTTTTCAAATAATTATAGTCCTCTTTGCATGAATGTGTTTCTTGAACGAATACAAGATCTGCGTTGCAGTCCTTACAAAAAAAAAAAAAAAGCTTTTCTCTTCAGGTTACGTATCCCCCTGGCATTGATTGACATAAACTTCAAGTCCATATCTATAGAATAGAAAGAAAAATCCTATGCAATCTCAACTTTACCCTCTCTATAAAAAGTTGCTTCATATATGTATTAACAGAAGTCTTAACCTGTAAAACAGTAACACCAAATTTCAAAACTAGAACGTTCAGTTTGCAGTGGGGAAGGAGCTACCTTGTAAACCTACCGACAGAATAAATCACCCCGGTCGTATTTATTTTCTGTTGGCGAAAAAGGCTTTGATTCCCCTGTAGTATCCACCCTTTCCTTGATTTCGGGCCTGTTGTACAAGAGGCCACAATTTTACCTTTGCTGCCTTGTCTGCTGCAGTCAAGTCCTCACCGAATCTAAGTTCTCTCTCTTTCAGAAAGGTGCTTTCCTTTGCTTTCTTCCAAACTGCATCTCTCGTTGTGCGAAAAGCAAACTGGATGATGATCGAGCGGCTGACGAAGGCATCTTGTTTCTTCCCAATACGATGAGCGACATCCACAGCCATATCCATCGGGGAAGTCCGGTGCCACACGGTTACAGATGTCTCTTACTAAGCGCTTCACATTCTCATCCTGGTCCTCGAGGACACCGTAAAGCCGTAGCCCCCACCTTCTCCGGTATCGCTCTGCTTCTGATAAGCGCTCTTGCATGTCTGCGATGGTCTTCTCAGTGCATTTCTCAGATGTAGCAGTGTTTGCAAGTTTAAGCTCTTCGATACTTTTGTATGCATGATTCAGAGAGGTCTCGAGGTCAACTATTTTTGATGTGTTTTTGCGTATCATTTTCTACAGACCATCGGCTCTTTCGTTTAACTTTGCAGAGACAGCGTCGATTATGTTGACCTGTAGTTCGCGCAAAGACAAATCTTTCTGTGTCTTTTTGGATGCAGGACTATTGACTGCATTTTCAGAATCAACCAAATGTCCAGAATCCTCCATTTCTTCTCCCGAGGAGTCAGGTGGCGGTTTTTCTCCAATGTATGAGTGCTCAGCTAGCAACTGCCTTCTCCTCCCTTTGCTCTTTCGCACATTTTTTTCTTCCATTTCTCAAAGTTTCAGATCAAATTAGCGGTCAACTAAGCGTTGTTCTCTATTGTGTTTACTATAAGCCAAGTTCTGTTACATTTAAGTAAGTTTGAGAGGGATAAAAGTTAAGGTTACTCTTAGCAAGCTGAAATCTCGTCTGCACTCACCGCCATCTTCAGCGCCTCCGAAATGTATAAAAGTACCCCTTGGTCATGTTCAGGTGAGTGCTTTGTACCTGGAAGGTCCTTTGTGTGTATAGACTTTCCGTTGTTGCTGATGGTTTATTTGTGAACAACCATTTTGTGACCATGCGGTCTTGAAGAAATGTTTGGGGTATGGTCGTTTTTTTTCTGAATGGTACAGTATGTGTTTGGCCATCAGTGAGTTTATTCTTATGACAATATTCAAGATGTTCATTATGTAAAGCCACTCCAATAATGTCCTTTTTGTTTAAGTTAGTTTATTGGCATTGCCCTCCAATAAGCGACTGTCTTTAAGTAAAATAATTTGTATTTCTAACGTAAATGCAGTGGTTAACTACAGTATTGTTTGTCACTGTTTTTGGTCTTGTGAACTTGGTCAGTGCAATATTTGTGAAAGCACTGTTGTATTTCAGAAAGCTATCTAGTGGAAGTAATAGATCTAAGATGTAATTTTCGTGTACTCTTGTTAATGTTTATGTGTCAAACAACCAAACCTTATCCTCTAAGCTTTAATAAACTTAGCTTGTTCTTTATCTACCTCTGTACTGTTTCCCTTTAATGGGCCTAGAACCTGTCCAAAGTGTAAATGTTACAATTGCAATAAAAAATGTGTATATTCTTGCAATCTGAATCTAGTGTAGGATTATACAGTATACTACCATTTACTATATAATTATATAGTAAGTACTACAGGGATTTATAGTAAACTACATTTTTTTTTTTATGTTGGAGGGTGTGGCTGTGTTACATGGCTTGAACTGTACTGTGTGTGTGTGTGTGTGTGTGTGTGTGTGTGTGTGTGTGTGTGTGTGTGTGTGTGTGTGTGTGTGTGTGTGCAATGTACTGCAATGCTCTACTTTCCGGCTACCCGGATAAAGCACTAAACAAACTTCAGTTAGTGCTAAATACGGCTGCTAGAATCCTGACTAGAACCCCAAAAAATGTGATCATATTACTCCAGTGCTAGCCTCCCTACACTGGCTTCCTGTTAAGGCAAGGGCTGATTTCAAGGTTTTACTGCTAACCTACAAAGCATTACATGGGCTTGCTCCTACCTATCTTTCCGATTTGGTCCTGCCGTACATACCTACACGTACGCTACGGTCCCTAGAATTTCTAAGCAAACGGCTGGAGGTAGGGCTTTCTCTTTTTATGGAATGGTCTGCCTACCCATGTGAGAGACGCAGACTCAGTCTCAACCTTTAAGTCTTTACTGAAGACTTATCTCTTCAGTAGGTCCTATGATTAAGTATAGTCTGGCCCAGGCGTGTGAAGGTGAACGGAAAGGCTGGAGCAACGAACCGCCCTTGCTGTCTCTGCCTTGCCGGTTCCCCTCTCTCCACTGGGATTCTCTGCCTCTAACCCTATTACAGGGGCTGAGTCACTGGCGTACTGGTGTTCTTCCATGCCGTCCATGGGAGGGGTGCGTCACTTGAGTGGGCTGAGTCACTGACGTGGTCTTCCTGTCTGGGTTGGCGCCCCCCCCCTTGGGTTGTGCCGTGGCGGAGATCTTTGTGGGCTATACTCGGCCTTGTCTTAGGACGGTAAGTTGGTGGTTGGAGACATCCCTCTAGTGGTGTGGGGGCTGTGCTTTGGCAAAGTGGGTGGGGTTATATCCTGCCTGTTTGGCCCTGTCCGGGGGTTTCATCGGATGGGGCCACAGTGTCTCCTGATCCCTCCTGTCTCAGCCTCCAGTATTTATGCTGCAGTAGTTTATGTGTCGGGGGGCTAGGGTCAGTCTGTTACATCTGGAGTATTTCTCATGTCTTATCCGGTGTCCTGTGTGAATTTAAATATGCTAATAAAATACTTATTTCCCTCATTAAAATGCAAATCAATTTATAACATTTTTGACATGCGTTTTTCTGGATTATTTTGGTGTTATTCTGTCTCTCATTGTTCAAATAAACCTACCATTAAAATTATAGACTGATCATTTCTTTGTCAGTGGGCAAACGTACAAAATCAGCAGGGGATCAAATACTTTTTTCCCTCACTGTAGCTCATGAGAGCTTTCTAGCCCATTTCCTGGTTTCTAATCTACACCTACAGTACATGGTCATCTGTGGCTGTGAAACACTAGCATTAGCTTTACCAGTTAAGAACTGGTGGCACACACTCTCTCAACAAACACACACCCTCTCTAACAACATACAGTTGAAGTTGGAAGTTTACATACACCTTAGCCAAATACATTTAAACTCAGTTTTTCACAATTCCTGACATTTAATCCTAGTAAAAATTCCGTTTTAAGTCAATTAGGATTTATTTTCTTATACACTTTATTTTAAGTATGTGAAATGTCAGAACAATAGTAGAGAAAATTATTTCTTTCAGTTTTTATTTCTTTCATCACTTTCCCAGTAGGTCAGAAGTTTACATGCACTCAGTTAGTATTTGGTAGCATTGCCTTTAAATTGTTTAACTTGGGTCAAACGTTTCAGGTAGCCTTCCACAAGCTTCCCACAATAAGTTGGGTAAATATTGGCCCATTCCTCCTGACAGAGCTGGGGTAACTGAATCAGTATTTTTAGGCCTCCTTGCTCGCACACACTTTCAGTTCTGCCCACAAATGTTCTATGGGATTGAGGTCAGGGCTTTGTGATGCCCACTCCTGTCACGTTCTTCGTAGGAAGGAGACCAAGACGCAGCGTGGGTATCGTTCCACATCATTTATTTTAATGTGAAAATTTGCCAGACAAACAATAAACTATAAACAAAACACAAACCGTGACGACAGAAGTGCTACATGCACTAACTCAAAAAAATCTCCCACAAACACAGGTGGGAAAAACAACAACTTAAATATGATCCCCAATTAGACACAACGATGACCAGCTGCCTCTAATTGGGGATCATACAAAAACCCCAATATAGAAAAAAGAAACTAGAACCAAAAAACATAGAACTAAATGAACTAGATAAACCCCCTCAGTCACACCCTGACCTACTCTACCATAGAAAATAAGAGCTCTCTATGGTCAGGATGTGACAACTCCAATACCTTGACTTTGTTGTCCTTAAGCCATTTTGCCACAACTTTGGAAGTATGCTTGGGGTCATTGTCCATTTGGAAGTCCCATTTGCACCAAGCTTTCACTTCCTGACTGATGTCTTGAGATGTTGCTTCAATATATCCACATCATTTTCCTGCCTCATGATGCCATCTATTTTGTGAAGTTCACCAGTCCCTCTTTCAGCAAAGCACCCCCACAACATGATGCTGCCACCCACGTGCTTCACGGTTGGGATGGTGTTCTTCAGCTTGCAAGCATCCCCCTTTTTCCTCCAAACATAACGATGGTCATTATGGCCAAACAGTTCTATTTTGTTTCATCAGACCAGAGGACTTTTCTCCAAAAAGTACGATCTTTGTCCCCATGTGCAGTTCCAAACCATAGTCTGGCTTTTTCATGGCGGTTTTGGAGCAGTGGCTTCTTCCTTGCTGAGCGGCTTTTCAGGTTATGTCGATATAGGACTCATTTTACTCTGGATATAGATACTTTTGTACCTGTTTCCAACAGCATCTTCACAAGGTCCTTTGCTGTTTATTCTGGGATTGATTTGCACTTTTCGCACCAAAGTACGTTCATCTCTTGGAGACAGAACGCGTATCCTCCCTGAGCGGTAGCACGGCTGCATGGTCCCATGGTGTTTATACTTGCGTACTATTGTTTGTACAGATGAACATGGTACCTTCAGGCATTTGGAAATTGAGGTCTTGGCTGATTTCTTTTGATTTTCCCATCATATATCAAGCAAAGAGGCACTGCGTTTGAAGGTAGACCTTGAAATAGATCCACAGGCACAACTCCAATTGATTTAAATGATGTCAATTAGCCTATCAGAAGCTTCTAAAGCCATGACATCATTTTCTGGAATTTTCCAAGCTGTTAAAGGCACAGTCAACTTAGTGTATGTAAACTTCTGACCACCTGGAATTGTGATACAGTGAATTATAAGTAAAATAATCTGTCTGTAAACAGTTGTTGGAAAAATGTATTTGTGTCATGCACAAAGTATATTTTATTTTACCTTTATTTAACTAGGCAAGTCAGTTAAGAACAAATTCTTATTTTCAATGACGGCCTAGGAACAGTGGGTTAACTGCCTTGTTCAGGGGCAGAATGACAGATTTGTACCTTCTCAGCTCGAGGATTCCTAAAAATCAGAGCGCCACATTCAAAACCACAAATCTAATCATTTCAATTTCTCAAACATAGGACTATGTTACACCATTTTATAGATACACTTCTCCTGAATCGAACCATGTTGTCCGATTTCAAAAAGCCTTTACAGCGAAAGCAAAACATTACATTATGTTAGGAGAGTACATCGACACAAATAACCACACAGCCATTTTCAAAGCAACTACATGCAATACAAATACCCAAAACACAGCTAAATGAAGCACTAACCTTTGACGATCTTCATCAGATGACACTCCTAGGACATCATGTTACACAATACATGCATTTTTTGTTCGATAAAGTTCATATTTATATATAAAAATAGCATTTTACATTGGCGCGTGACGTTCAGAAAATATTTTGCCTCCAATACTGCCGGTGAATCAGCACTACAATTTACAAAAATACTCGTCATAAACGTTGATAAAATATTAAACTGTCATTCAAAGAATTATAGATGAACACCTCCTTTATGCAACTGCATTGACAAATTTCCAAATAACTTTACTGGGAAAGCACACTTTGCAATAATCTGAGTACTGCGCTCAGAAAAATACACTAGGCAATACAGATAGCTGCCATTTTGGAGTCATCTAAAATATGAAATAGCATTAGAAATATTCACTTATCTTTGATGATCTTCATCAGAAGGCACTTCCAGGAATCCCAGGTCGACAATAAATGTTGTTTTGTTCGATAAACTCCATAATTTATGTGCGTTCAGTTCAGCTACTCCAAATGTAGGAAGCGCGCCAAAAATTTCACGACGAAAAGTTAAAAAAATATCTATTTACGTTCGTTCAAACATGTCAAACGTTGTAAAGCATCAATCTTTAGGGCCTTTAGAACGTTAAAATTCAGTAATATTCCAACCGGACGGTTCCAGTGTCTTGAAAAACGTTTTGGAACAGAGCTACCTCCTCACGTGAATGCGCGCCAATGAACTGATGTCCTTCCCTGGGTCTACAACTTCCCAGCCTTCTCATTTGGTCTCTGTTCATCGTAGACGCCTCAAACAACTTTCTAAAGACTGTTGACATCTAGTGGAAGCCTTAGGAAGTGCACAATGATTACCATGTCACTGTGTGTTCGATAGGCAATGACTTGAAGAGAGTCCACGCATCAGATTTCCACCTCCTGGTAGGATTTTTCGTCAGGTTTTGCCTGCCATATGAGTTCTGTTATACTCACAGACATCATTCAAACAGTTTTAGAAACTTCAGAGTGTTTCCTATCCAAATCTAATAATAATATGCATATCCTAGCTTCTGAGTTTGAGTAGGAGGCAGTTTAATATGGGCACGTATTTCATCCAAACGTGAAAATACTGCCCCCTATCCTGAAGGGGTCAGTAAGAGGTTAACAAGAAATTTGTGGAGTGGTTGAAAAACGAGTTTTAATGACTCCAACCTAAGTGTAACTTTCAACTTCAACTGTACTTTGAGGCTGGGTCAGCGCAGTGGATATTTCTAGATTCCTTCTCATTGCAAAGTTCATGAAAATTATAGGCCTAGATTTGGCAAAATCAGAGAAATCACACAGAACTATTTAATCTGAAATTCCAATGCCTCCTTACCAGCTATTCAATCAATTTAGTATTCGTAGAGAAATTAAGATGTTATAATATGATGATAGGAAGGTGTTTCGGATCTATCAGTACCAGCATACCTCACACACAATCTCCTGCTCCTCTCTCTACCCCGCTACTCTCCCTTCTCTCTCTCTATTCAGAGCCCCCCCCCCACACACACACACACACCATCATTAGTGTCTCTCTCCTTCCTCTCTCTCTCTCCAGAGACCAGAAGCCAGACTGAGGATGGCTCGTTCGTTCTCTGTAGTGGTGCCTGTAGACTTTGGAACCACCTCCAGTGGCTATCCATTCAGCTTCACTCAGGACCCAAAGGCCATTCTCATCCTCTTATCCCATCCCATCCCAAACACCTCACAACCCCCAACACTCTTCCTCCCATGACCCACGGCTGTTTCATCTACTCTCTACAGGTGCTGGGAGGGCAGGGACCTGGGCATAGCCAACCAGAAGAGCCCTACGAGCCCTACGAGCCTGTTGACCCGAGCTTAAGTTCCATAGTTTTGGGTTTGCAGTCAGAGACCGCTATCATGATCTGGACCCTGAGGAGGCTCAGCATTGGCTCTACTTTGACAAGTTTAAAATGAAGAGCCATAGTCAAAGTGTAAGAGAAGGGGAGGGAGGGAGTGATGCAGGGGGAAGGGAGGGAGCGAGGGAGTGAGTAAGGGAGGGAAAATGGGTTCATTATGAAGGAATAAAAAAAAGACAGGGAGAGATGAGATAACGTGAGGAATTTAGCAGTTGGGAATAACTGTTCCGACCTTGAGCGGGATACCAAGCCTCCAAAAAGTAAATCTGATTCTTCTAGCTTCCCAAGGCAGCCAAGGCCCCTATGGCTCAAAATTTAACACAAGAGTATCTCCAACCCACACAAGACTCAAAATGTTACAGAGTGGACTATCCAATGAAAATGACACACACGCACACACACACATTGAACAAAAATATAAACTCAACATGCAACAATTTAGAAGATTTTACCGACTTACAGTTCATATAAGGAAATTCGTGAATTGAAATACATTCATTAGGCCCTAATCTATGGATTTCACATGACTGGGAATACATATATTCATTCATCTTTTGGTCAAAGATCCCTTTAAAAAAAGGTAGGGGTGTGGATCAGAAAACCAGTCAGTATCTGGTGTGACCACTTGCTTCAGGTAGCGTGACACATCTCCTTCGCATAGAGTTGATCAGGCTGTTGATTGTGGCCTGTGGAATGTCCCAACCCTGTTCTGCCCCTCTCTTCCTTATGTTCTCTCTCTGGGCCTGTCCAGCCCTGCTGGCTGGGTTGTATATTTCCTGGTGATGATGATGTCATCACAGTGAACAATGAGGGAGACCATACAAACACAGGAAACATTCCATGTACATTTTAGTCATTTAGCAGACACACTTATCCAGAGCAACTTACAGTAGTGAATGCATACATTTCATACTTTTTAAAATGTTATTTAATTTTTTTTTGTACTGGCCCCCCGTGGGAATCGAACCCACAACCCTGGCGTTGCAAACACCATGCTCTACCAACTGAGCCACACGGGACCACTCCTGTAGCCTCAGCCCTCCCCTCTCTTGTAGCCAGCAGCAGCCCTCCCCTCAGCTATTCTCCTCTATTCTCCCAACCCACAGTCAGGCCCCCATCAGGACCCCTTCGCCCTCTTTCCATCACCTAACCAACAGTCTCATCTCCAATCTCAGCTTTCTCCCTCTCCCTTCACCAAACCCTCATTTCAGACACTTTTGCCCCAAACCCAACAATTATTGATGCTGCAACAACTTTATTTGAATCTGCAAATCACATTTCATTTATACACTACAAAGAGTACACACACTGTCAACAATTGTTTATCTAATTCTAAATGTTTGTGTTTAGCAGCTGGCTTTCTACCCCCATTAAATCTTCACTCTCCCCTCCTCTCTGCCTCTGTCCTTCCCTCTTTCTCTAGACTGGTCTGGTATCTCCTGACTCTCCAGAACAGCTCTAGACCCTGAAGCAGTTTTCATCTACTGTCAAGCTCTGCCTACACTGAGCTTCTAACCAATGAGCAACGGCCTCAATCTGGAGACCGACAGGTCCTGCCCCTTTGACTCAGGCTTCAGACAAGATAGTGGATCTAAGAGAGGGAGAGAAAGAGTGTGTGTGTGTGTGAGATCAGATGTAGGGAGATCAGATAAAGTACAGTGCCTTCAGAAAGTATTCACACCCCTTGACATTTTCCACATTTTTTGGGGTTACAGCCTGAATTTAAAATGTATTCAATTGAGATTTTGTGTCACTGGCCTACACACAATACCCATAATGTCAAAAGTGGATTTATGTTTACTAATTAATAAAAAATGAAAAGGTGAAATGTCTTGAGTCAATAAGTATTCAGCCCCTAAATAAGTTCAGGAGTGCTTAACAAGTCACATAATAAGTTGCATGGACACACTCTGTGTGCAATAATAGTGGTTAACATGATTTTTTTACGACTACCTCTCTGTACTCCACACATATCTGTAAGGTCCCTCAGTCGAGCAGTGAATTTCATACCAGAGTCAACCACAAAGACCAGGGAGGTTTTCCAATGCCTCACAAAGAAGGGCACCTAAAAAAAGCAGACATTGAATATCCCTTTGAGGATGGTGAAGTTATTAACTACACTTTGGATAGTGTATTAATACACCCAGTCACTACAAAGATACAGGCATCCTTCCTAACTCAGTTGCCGGAGAGGAAGGAAACCGCTATGGGATTTCCCCATGAGGCCAATGATGACTAAAACAGTTACATAGTTTAATGGCTGTGATAGGAAAAAACTGAGAATGGATCAACAACATTGTAGTTACTCCACAATATTAACCTAAATGACTGAGTGAAAAGTAGGAAGCGTGTACATAATACAAATATTTCAAAACATGCATCATGTTTGAAATAAGGCACTAAAGTCCACATTGACGGGGCTGAAGTGGAGAGGGTCAAGAGCTTAAAGTTCATCAGTGTCCACATCATTGGGTACTTAACATGGTCCTCTCACACCAGCACAGTTGTGATGAAGGGGAAACAACGCCTCTTCTCCCTCAGGAGACTGAAGAGATTTGGCATGGCCCCTCAGATCCTCAATAACCTGTACATCTGCAACATCAAGAGCATATTGACTGGCTGCAGCACCCCCTGGCAACTGCAACGCCCTTGACTGCAAGGCTCTACAGAGGGTGGTGTGGACAGCCCAGCATATCACTGCTCCCAGCCATGTAGGACATTCATATCAGGCAGTGTCTGAGGATGGCCCGAAAAACTTTCACAAAAAATCCAGACTCCAGCCATGGACTGTTCTCTCTGCTACCGTCCGACAGGCAGTATTGGAGCCTCAGGTTTTGGACCAACAAGCTCTGAGACAGCTTCTATCCCCAAGAAATAAAACTGTTAAACAGCTAACCAATGGCTGCCTACCCTCACACACAGACTATCTGCACTGACTCTTATCTGCACTGATTCTATGCACACTTACAGGTCTCTACCCATATGTTCACAAACACCTACAGACATTCTCACACACTCAAACACACCGTCCCACTCAAATGTTTGTGGGGATCAAGAAATTGATTCCCATTCTAAATTATATTTTCCTTAACCCCTAACCCTAAAGCTAACTCCAAACCCTAATTCTAATCCTAACCCCTAACTATAAAATATTTGTATTTTTTGGGGGACCGTCGCAATGTTCCCACCTGTCCGATTTTACTATCCAAACATGCATGCACACACTCACCATATAAGCTGCTGCTATTATTATTATTATTATTATTAATAATCCTGCTAACAGTCACTTCTTTACCCCTGCTTACATGTACATATCTACCTCACTACTCCAGTATCCCTGAACGTTGAAATGATGGTACTGATCATGTACAGTGCATTTGGAAAGGACTCAGACCATATTTTGTTACGTTACGCCTTATTCTAAAATCGATTAAAGTGTTTTTCCCCCTCATCTATCTACACACAATACCCCATAATGACGACGCAAAAACAGGTTTCTATACATTTTTGCTAATTTATAAATAAAACTACCCAGAAATATCACATTTACAGAAGTATTCAGACCCTTTACTCAGTACTTTGTTGAAGCACCTTTGGCAGCAATTACAGCCTTGCGTCTTCTTTGGTATGACGCTACAAGCTTGGCACACCTGTATTTGAGGAGTTTCTCCCAGTCTTCTTTGCAGATCCTCTCAAGCTCTGTCAGGTTAGATGTGGAGCGTCGCTGGCACAGCTATTTTCAGGTCTCCTACAGACATGTTTGATCGGATTCAAGTCCGTGCTCTGGCTGGGCCACTCAAGGTGACTCTTTGCCCCCAGTCTGAGGGCCTGAGTGCTCTGGAGCAGGTTTTCATCAAGGATCTCTTTACTTTGCTCCGTTCATCTTTCCCTTGATCCTGACTAGTCTCCCAGTCCCTGCCACTGAAAAACATCAGCACAGTGTGATGCTGTTACTACCATGCTTCACCGTAGGGATGGTGGCAGGTTACCTTCAGACGTGACGCTTGGCATTCAGGCCAAAGAGTTCAATCTTGGTTTCATCAGACCAGAGAATCTTGTGCCTTTTACTGAGGAGTGGCTTCCGTCAGGCCACTCTACCAGAAAGTCCTGATTGGTAGAGTGTTGCAGAGATGGTTGTCCTTCTGGAAGGTTCTCCCATCTCCATAGAGGAACTCTGGAGCTCTGTCAGAGTGACCACCAGGTTCTTGGTCACCTTCCTGACCAGGGCCCTTCTTCCCTGATTGCTCAGTTTTGCCGGGCAGCCAGCTCTAGGAAAAGTCTTGGTGGTTCCAAACTTCTTCCATTTAAGAATGATGGAGGCCACTGTGTTCTTGGGGACCTTCAATGCTGCAGACATTTTTTGGTACATTTCCCCAGATCTGTGCCTCGACAAAATCCTGAATACTTATCTAAATGTTTGTTTATGGGGTATTGTGTGTGTATAATAAAAATATTTTATACATTTTAGAATAAGGCTGTAACGTAACAAACTGAGGAAAAAGTCAAGGTCTGAATACTTCCCGAATGCACTGTAGTTTCAAACGCAGCATCAGCGGGGTGACTTATAAATTAATATAAAACAATCCAGTCACAACAGCCAATGAAAGTAACATTGTGAATGAGTCTGAATATTTTCCAAATGCATTGTACAGTTTTATTTTATTATAAAAAATGTGTTTTTTGGGGCAGAAATGCCTTCTTTAACATGTTAACTTTCATGTGCCTCAATAACAAACGTGTATGCCATCTGTAAATATGAATAAAATTGTTACATTTCAAGCCTAGTTTGTTTAGACATGATTGGCTGAGATAATGGATGGGCTGGACATGCTGAGATAATGGATGGGCTGGACATGCCGAGAGATGAGTTCGGATTGGTCTGCCATGTAGCACGCTCCTGTCTATAACATGAGCTGCTCAGTATGTGTAGTTAATCCTTTCTAACACAGCTTTTTATTTAAAGATATCACGTAGATCGGTGACAATCTTGCTAATGCTCTTTACTCTCTGAAGGACTGAGTTTTCAAATCAGTGGAATGTCCGCTGGAAGCAGAGTATGATAGCTAAGGAAATTGAGAAAATGCAGGTGTTTTATTGCAAATGTATGTATCGGGAGTCGAAAAGAGAACAAAGGTTGTTATATAAAATATGTCTCCGGATTACATCTTCAAACTAAGGGCCACCATGGCATCCATGATAGAAGGGGAGAAGTGTTCATCCATGTATACGGGTAAGAGTCTAGATAGGTACAATTTCAGATATCATACATCTCTAATTTTGTCAGAAAGTAATTTTCATTGCAAGTTAAAACTTCTATGGGCTAGGTGGGATGCCAGCGTCCCACCTGCGGGACACAGCCAGTGAAATATCAGGGCGGAAAATTCAAAAACAACAAAATGTCATAATTCAACTTTCTCAAACATACGACTATTTTACACCATTTTAAAGATACACTTCTCGTTAATCTAACCACATTGTCCGATTTCAAAAAGGCTTCACAGCGAAAGCAAAACATTAGATTATGTTAGGAGAGTACATAGACAAAAATAATCACACAGCCATTTTCCAAGCAAGGACATGTGTCAATAAAACCCAAAACACAGCGAAATGAAACACTAACCTTTGACGATCTTCATCAGATGACACTCCTAGGACATTATGTTACACAATACATGTATGTTTTGTTCGATAAAGTACATATTTATATCCAAAAACAGCATTTTACATTGGCGCGTGATATTCAGAAAATGTATTCCCACCAAAACGTCCGGTGAATGTGCACATCAATTTACAAAAATACTCATCATAAACATTGACAAAATACATAACAATTATTTTAAGAATTATAGATAGACTACTCCTTTATGCAACCGCTGTGTCAGATTTTAAAATAGCTTTACGGAGAAAGCACATTTTTC
Source organism: Salmo salar (assembly GCF_965601325.2). Lineage (NCBI taxonomy): Eukaryota > Metazoa > Chordata > Actinopteri > Salmoniformes > Salmonidae > Salmo > Salmo salar. The sequence goes on along the minus strand of NC_138297.1, from coordinate 33,982,636 downwards.
TATATTCTGAGTACATAGCTCAGCCATCACGGCAAGCTATTCAGACACCCACCAAATTTGGGGCAACCTAAACTCAGAATTAGTATTAGAAATATTGTATTACCTTTGCTGATCTTCGTCAGAATGCACTCCCAGGACTGCTACTTCCACAAGAAATGTTGTTTTTGTTCCAAATAATCCTTATTTATGTCCAAATACCTCCGTTTTGTTCGTGCGTACAGATCACATATCCAAAGGCATAACGCGCGAGCGCGGAACGAGAGACGAAAAGTCAACATTTTCCATTACCGTACTTAGAAGCATGTCAAACGCTGTTTAAAATCCATCTTTATGGTATTTTTTATGTAAAATTGCGATAATATTCCAACCGGACAAAAGCATATTCATTCAAGAAGAAAAAGAAGGAGGGGCGCGCTCAAGGGACCGAGCATATCCAATCCCTTTGTTGCCAGGCAGACCACTCAGTAACTGAGCTCCTATACTCTGCCCAGTTTCTGGAGGCTTTAGACAGCCAATGGAAGCCTTAGGAAGTGCAACGTCACCCCACAGACACTGGAGCTTTGATAGAGAATCAAAAGAAGAACTACAATTCTCAGACTTTTCACTTCCTGCTTGGATTTTTCTCAGGTGTTTGCCTGCCATATGAGTTCTGTTATACTCACAGACACCATTCAAACAGTTTTAGACACTTCAGAGTGTTTTCTATCCAAATCTAATATTAATATGCATATTCTAGTTTCTGGGCCAGAGTAGTAACCTGTTTAAATTGGGTACGTTTTTCATCCGGCCATGAAAATACTGCCCCCTAGCCCAGACAGGTTAAAGCGTACTGTTAGCTAGCTAACGTTAGCTGGCTGGCTTGCAAAAGTTGTGTATGATCTGTGTAGTAATATTACTCGTATTGCAGAGCCATTTGCATTGCTAGTTATAGCCAAATATTAGCTAGCTAGCTAACATTGAATCTAGTTGGTTAGCTTTAGCTACATGTAGATTCATGCAGGGTTTGATTATGGTTCATCATTTAGCTAGCTAACTACATGTCTAAACAAAAAGATTCCACTATACAAGAAACCATTTCACTGTACCGTTTACACCTTCTGTATCCTGTGCATGTGACAAATAAAAGTAGATTTTATTTGATATACGTTAGTTGTGTTTACCATAGACGGTAATGTGAAGAACATGACTTGCACCGAAGTCAAATTAGGGTATAAAGTTAGTCCAACGTGACAGTGTCCAAGGTAAAACATTCTCAGATAGAATGCCCTGCTTTTAATTTGTCACATTCACAACTAAGTTATTTTCTGTAATTAACTTGCGATTAACTTGTAAATAATGATCTTATTGTGAATTTATTTTCCTGTAATAATGAATACAAATTAGCTAAAGTTAAGACGTTGTCAGCTATATGATACTGTCATTATTTGAACTGGCTAGCAAGCTAACAAGCTATAAACAAACTAAAACATTGTTTAGAAAGTCGCTTTTAGTTGTCTGGTTTCCTAGATTTACATACTAAATTAATTCATAAACGGATGGGTTTATTGGTGTTAGATACACCAGTTATGCACAATTTTGGACAACAAGGCTGCTGATGCAGTTTGATGCAGCCTGTCATTTTTGTGTTTATACTTTTTCATAAAGACAACTACATGTTTGATGTTGGACGACAATATAATTTTCATGATGTCACTGCGACAACTGTATACAGACATGTTGATAGCTGTAGTATAAACCAGCCTTTAGTCTAGAAATCTTTGGTTGTTTAGTAAACTACCAAACTCACTCTGTTTAGCACATAGAGAGATGGGTGGGGTTAAGGATTCACATCAGGCTTAAGAGGGTGTGAAGGATGCTGAATGGGTGTAGACAAAGAGCTCTCCAGTAGCTATACCAAAACATTCAAGGGCCAAGTTTATCAACATACAAAGCAGAATTACTTTCCCATAACTCCTCAACTGTAGTGTATGATATACCATTTTCTAGCTCTGAGTCTTTACTTTTATCAAATTTTGCTACATTAGACCAGATCGGGCCGGTCCGTCACAAATGTGTAGAATTGCAGGAAACTAGCTTTAAAGCTGTAAAATGTTCTCTGCCCCATGGCAAAATTTGTAGAATTGCAGGAAACTAACTATAAAACAACAACATTTGTGACCCATTTCAGGAAACTAGACATATGTCGCGGATCACTACTTCACAGGAGGGCCGTTTGAACGCAAACTTTTTTTAAATGATCAAAATGCGTTTTTTGGCAGAAATGCCTTCTCGAACATGTGAACTTTCATGTGCCTTAATAACAAACTTGTATGCCATCTGTAAATACAAATAAAATTATAAAAAATTACGAGCCTAGTTGGTTTAGCCACAGAAAAAGCCGGCAACCTTCCCGTTAGACATTATTGTCTGAGACAGTGAGTGGGCTGGACATCCCGAGAGATGAGTTCATATTGGTCTGCCATGTAGCACTCGTCTGTCTATTTGAGCTTGTCAGTATGTTTCGGTAATCCTGTCTAATGCTGCTTTTTAACCTGTTGGGCATAGGGGGCAGTATTTGCACGGCCGGATAAAAAACGTACCCGATTTAATCTGGTTATTACTACTGCCCAGAAACTAGAATATGCATATAATTGTTTGATTTGGATAGAAAACACCCTCAAGTTTCTAAAACTGTTTGAATGGTGTCTGTGAGTATAACAGAACTCATATGGCAGGCAAAAACCTGAGAAGATTCTGAACAGGAAGTGTCCTGTCTGACAAGTTGTTGTTCATCTTGGCTCTTTTTATTGAAGACTGAGGATCTTTGCTGTAACGTGACACTTCCTACGGCTCCCATAGGCTCTCAGAGCCCGGGAAAAAGCGTTAAAAGTCTTGTCTTTAAAATGGTGTAAAATAGTCATATGTTTGAAAAATTGAAGTTTTTGCATTTTTGAGGTATTTGAATATCGCGCCATGGGATTACACTGGCTGTTGAGTAAGCAAGCGTCCCACCTAGCCCATAGAGGTTAATTCAATGATATCCTTGGGCATGCTTTAGTCTTCAAATCTGGTGGATAACCTCTATGGGCTAGGTGGGACGCTTGCGTCCCACCTACGTAACAGCCACTTGCAGCCTGTGGCGCGATTTTCAAAACCTTAAAAATCCTATTACTTCAATTTCTCAAACATATGACTATTTTACAGCTATTTAAAGACAAGACTCTCGTTAATCTAACCACACTGTCCGATTTCAAAAAGGCTTTACAACGAAAGCAAAACATTAGATTATGTCAGCAGAGTACCAAGCCAGAAATAATCAGACACCCATTTTTCAAGCCAGCATATAATGTCACCAAAACCCAGAAGACAGCTAAATGCAGCACTCACCTTTGATGATCTTCATCAGATGACAACCCTAGGACATTATGTTATACAAATACATGCATGTTTTGTTCAATCAAGTTCATATTTATATCAAAAACCAGCTTTTTACATTAGCATGTGACGTTCAGAACTAGCATACCCCCCAGAACTAACATAACTTCCGGGGAATTCGCTAACATTTTACTAAATTACTCACGATAAACGTTCACAAAAAGCATAACAATTATTTAAAGAATTATAGATACAGACCTCCTCTATGCACTCGATATGTCCGATTTTAAAATAGCTTTTTGGTGAAAGCACATTTTGCAATATTCTAAGTACATAGCCCAGGCATCACGGGCTCGCTATTTAGACACCCGGCCAAGTTTAGCACTCACCATAATCATATTTACTATTATAAAAGTATGATTACCTTTTGTTGTCTTCGTCAGAATGCACTCCCAGGACGTCTACTTCAATAACAAATGTTGGTTTGGTCCAAAATAATCCATCGTTATATCCGAATAGCGGCGTTTTGTTCGTGCGTTCCAGACACTATCCGAAATGGTAAAGAAGTGTCGCGCGCATGGCGCAATTCGTGACAATAAAATTCTAAATATTCCATTACCGTACTTTGAAGCATGTCAACCGCTGTTTAAAATCAATTTTTACGCCATTTTTCTCGTAGAAAAGCGATAATATTCCGACAGGGAATCTCCTTTTCGGCAAACAGAGGAAAAAATCACAAAGGCGGGGGCGGTCGGGTCACGCGCATAAGCCCAGAGTCCCTTGATCGGCCACTTGAGAAAGGCGATAATGTGTTTCAGCCTGGGGCTGGAATGACGACATTCTGTTTTTTCCCGGGCTCTGAGCGCCTATGGACGACGTGGGAAGTGTCACGTTAGAGCAGAGATCCTTAGTAAAAGATAGAGATGGAAATGAAGTTCAAGAAATGGTCAGACAGGCCACTTCCTGTAAAGGAATCTCTCAGGTTTTGACCTGCCATTTGAGTTCTGTTATACTCACAGACATCATTCAAACAGTTTTAGAAACTTTAGGGTGTTTTCTATCCATATGTAATAAGTATATGCATATTCTAGTTACTGGGTAGGAGTGGTAACCAGATTAAATCGGGTATGTTTTTTATCCAGCCGTGTCAATACTGCCCCCTAGCCCTAACAGGTTAACAACCGAAATTGCACTGTAACAGTAATCAAAATGCAGTCTATACATAGTATATACACACTGGATGAATTTACACAAGATATAATAATAATCTTAAAAAGTCTTAAAAACCTCATGGCAAAATGGATAGAATTGCAGGAAATTAGCTTTCGAACCAGAGTCCGGAATATAAATATATTCTCTCTCTCGCTCTCTCTCCTGCTTTCTAGGTGGTATCCTGTACACTGCCGCCACCAGTAACATTTTGGGAACGCTGTTCGATATCTCACGGGCCACCGGTCAGGAGCAGGAACGGATCCGCACCGAGAGATCCATCAACTGGCTCAGTGGTGAGAGGACACAAATACACACGCGTACACACACATACAGCACAGCGTGTGCAGACAAAACACACACACACACAGACCAAAAGCACATGCACAGACACACACACACACAGTGCTTCACAGACTTGTTTCACACGTCTCTCTTTCTTTCTCTCTCAAGTTGTTCATACCTGTGTGTGTTTCTCTCTCTCTCTCTCTCTCTCTGCAGACCCAGAGTTTGTGTCCTCAGTGTTCATAAAGCAGGATGAAGACAACAACCCAACAGGAGACGACAACAAGATCTATTTCTTCTTTACCGAGGTCGCCAAGGAATACGACCTCTACACTACAGTCAAAGTTCCCAGGGTCGCACGTGTTTGCAAGGTGAGTGTTGGGCGTGGTGGAGGGTGTGGGGGTGAAGGGAGGTGAGGCGGTTGGATGTGTGTGTGTGTGTGTGTGTTTTTGAGCTTGCATGCGTTCTTACTACTCTTTCTTCATTTATCGATCCCTCTCCTTCCCCACCCCCTTCTCTCTCTAGTCTGATGTAGGTGGTATGAAGACATTGCAGAGACGTTGGACCACCTTCATCAAGGCTCAGTTGGTGTGTGAGGACAGAGCCAGCGGACAACGCTACAACATACTGACAGATGTCTACACAACCCAACACACACCTAGCGATCCAAGCTCTACACACTTTTATGGGCTCTTTACTTCTCAGTGGTACATATGGAGGGATGGAAGAAAGGATGGAGAAAGAGGTAGGGATGGAGTCTTTGTGTACTGCTCTTGTTTACACACCTTTTTCTTTACCAAAATCAAATCCTTCTCTCTCTCTCTTTCTCCTGTGTATATACAGTGGCAAGAAAAAGTATGCGAACCCTTTGGAATTACCTGGATTTCTGCATAAATTGGTCATAAAATTTGATCTAATCTTCATCTAAGTCACAACAATAGACAAACACAGTCTGTTTAAACTAATAACATACTAACAATTATACGTTTTCATGTCTTTATTGAACACACCGTGTAAACATTCACAGTGTAGGGTGGGAAAAGTATGTGAACCATTGGATTTAATAACTGGTTGACCCTCCTTTGGCAGCATTAAACTCAACTTAACGTTTTCTGTAGTTGCGGATCAGATCTGCACAACAGTCAGCAGGAATTTTGGACCATTCATCTTTACAAAACTGTTTAATTTCAGCAATATTTTTAGGATGTCTGGTGTGAACCGCTCTCGAGGTCATGCCACAGCATTTGAAATCGGGTTGAGGTCAGGACTTTGACTGGGCTACTCCAGAAGGCGTATTTTCTTCTGTTGAAGCCATTCTGTTGATTTACTTCTGTGTTTTGGGTCGTTGTCCTGTTGAGCTTCAATTGGCGGACAGATAACCTTACATTCTTCTGCAAAATGTCTTGATAAACTTGGGAATTTATTTTTCCGTCGATGATAGCAAGTTGTCCAGGCCTTGAGGCAGCAAAGCAGCCCCAAACCATTGATGCTCCCTCCACCATACTTTACAGTTGGGATGAGGTTTTGATGTTGGTTTACTATGCCTTTTTTTCTCCACACATAGTGTTGTGTGTTCCTTCCAAACAACTCAACTTTATTTTAATCAGAATATGTTGCCAACTTCTTTTGCGAACTTCAGACGTGCAGCAATGTTTTTTTTGGACAACAGTGTCTTCTTCCGTGGTGTCCTCCCATGAACATCATTCTTGTTTAGTGTTTTACGTATCGTAGACTCGTCAACAGAGATGTTGGCATGTTCCAGAGATTTCTGTAAGTCTTTAGCTGACACTTGGATTCTTCTTAAACTCATTGAGCATTCCGCACTGTGCTTTTGTAGTCATCTTTGCAGGACTGCCCCTCCTAGTGAGAGTAGCAACAGTGCTGAACTGTCACAGAAAATGTCGTTTTGTTGAAGGGAGGACCAAGGCGAAGCGGGAATGTGGATACTCATCTTTCTTTAATGAAAAAACACGCAAAGCATCCACAGTGAAAAAACAATAAATGATACTCACGACAAGAACAGTTTTGCAGGCTAACAAACGCAGTGCAAAAACAATTACCCACAGACAAACACACCCTACTAATATAGGACTCCCAATCAAAGGCAACTCAACACACCTGCCTTCAATTGGGAGTCCCACCCCAATTAACTCTACATAGAAAACCAAAGCTAGACAGAACGTAGACACACATACCAAAACACAAAGACCTCTGCCACGCCCTGACCAAAACTAATACAATTACTCCCTCTGCTGGTCAGGACGTGACATGAACTTTCTCCATTTATAGACAATTTGTCTTACCTTGGACTGATGAACATCAAGACTTTTAGAGATACTTTTGTAACCCTTTCCTGCTTTATTTAAGTCAACAATTCTTAATCTTAGGTCTTCTGAGATCTCTTTTGTTCAAGGCATGGTTCACATCAGGCGATGCGTCTTGTGAATAGCAAACTCAAATTTTGTGAGTGTTTTTTATAGGGCAGGGCAGCTCTAAACAACATCTCCAATCTCGTCTCATTGATTACATTTACATTTATGTCATTTAGCAGACACTCTTATCCAGAGCGACTTACAAACAGGTTAGCTGACTCCTGACTCCAATTAGCTTTTGGAAAAGTCATTAGCCTAGGGGTTCACATACCCTTTCCAACCTACATTGTGAATGTTTAAACGATGTATTCAATATAGTCAAGAAAAATACAATACTTTGTGTGTTATTAGTTTAAGCACACTGTGTTTCTCTATTGTTGTGACTAAGATAGAGATGAGATAAAATGTTCTGACTAATTTATGCAGAAAACCAGGTAATTCCAAAGGGTTCACATACTTTTTCTTACCACTGTATGTGTGTGTTTGTGTGTGCATGCACATGTATTCCGGAACTCCAATTTGAGCAGCAGCAGCTGAAAAATGAGCTCCTACAAATATTGAAATTTACATGGTTTTTAGAGTGAAGTACATCGGAAAAAAGCAAAAGATAACTGCAAGACTGAATAGGAGAAAAAACAAGCAACAAACAAAGAAGATAGGCTTTTGAAAAATAACTATTTTTCATAAAATTGTAGTTATCTTAGCTAGCTGAATTGTTTACCAGTTGCTAAGCAGTTGCTAGGGACTCTTTTGGAAAAAGCTAGCTAGCTAACGAAGAACAACAAAGAATATCTAGTTAACAGAAGAAAAGAAAGAGAAAATCAGGACAGAAGAAAAAGGATATCAAAGTGAAACAGTTCTCTAAAGACACAAGAGACAATAATACAAGAAACAACACTTCTGTAGCTTGTCAACTATGTGTCTGTCTATCCCTGTTCTCTCCTCTCTGCACAGGCCATACAAACGCTTCATACCGTGTGGCCGCTGCCACTCTAACCTGGTGGTCCCAGCGCGCACGACCCACGTGGAGTTCCAGGTCCCCGGCAGCCTCTGGAACTGCCGGTCTGCAGCCAACAAGGCTGAGTTCATCTCAGCCTATGCTACCCTCCAGTCCCTAGACTTCCTGGCGCTGACGGAAACATGGATTACCACAGATAACACTGCTACTCCTACTGCTCTCTCTTCGTCTGCCCACGTGTTCTCGCATACCCCTAGAGCATCGAGCCAACGGGGTGGTGGCACTGGAATCCTCATCTCTCCCAAGTGGACATTCTCTCTTTCTCCCCTGACCCATCTGTCTATCTCCTCATTTGAATTCCATGCTGTCACAGTTACCAGCCCTTTCAAGCTTAACATCCTTATCATTTATCGCCCTCCAGATTCCCTTGGAGAGTTCATCAATGAGCTTGACGCCTTGATAAGTTCCTTTCCTGAGGATGGCTCACCTCTCACAGTTCTGGGTGACTTTAACCTCCCCACGTCTACCTTTGACTCATTCCTCTCTGCCTCCTTCTTTCCACTCCTCTCCTCTTTTGACCTCACCCTCTCACCTTCCCCCCATACTCACAAGGCAGGCAATACGCTTGACCTCATTTTTACTAGATGCTGTTCTTCCACTAATCTCATTGCAACTCCCCTCCAAATCTCCGACCACTACCTTGTATCCTTTTCCCTCTCGCTCTCATCCAACACTTCTCACTCTGCCCCTACTCGGATGGTATTGCGCCGTCCCAACCTTCGCGCTCTCTCTCCCGCTACTCTCTCCTCTTCCATCCTATCATCTCTTCCCTCTGCTCAAACCTTCTCCAACCTATCTCCTGATTCTGCCTCCTCAACCCTCCTCTCCTCCCTTTCTGCATCCTTTGATTTTCTCTGTCCCCTATCCTCCAGGCCGGCTCGGTCCTCCCCTCCTGCTCCGTGGCTCGACGACTCACTACGAGCTCACAGAACAGGGCTCCGGGCAGCCGAGCGGAAATGGAGGAAAACTCGCCTCCCTGCGGACCTGGCATCCTTTCACTCCCTCCTCTCTACATTCTCCTCTTCTGTCTCTGCTGCTAAAGCCACTTTCTACCACTCTAAATTCCAAGCATCTGCCTCTAACCCTAGGAAGCTCTTTGCTACCTTCTCCTCCCTCCTGAATCCTCCTCCCCCTCCCCCCCCTCCTCCCTCTCTGCGGATGACTTCGTCAACCATTTTGAAAAGAAGGTCGACGACATCCGATCCTCGTTTGTTAAGTCAAACGACACCGCTGGTCCTGCTCACACTGCCCTACCCTGTGCTTTGACCTCTTTCACCCCTCTCTCTCCAGATGAAATCTCGCATCTTGTGACGGCCGGCCGCCCAACAACCTGCCCGCTTGACACTATCCCCTCCTCTCTTCTCCAGACCATTTCCGGAGACCTTCTCCCTTACCTCACCTCGCTCATCAACTCATCCTTGACCGCTGGCTACGTCCCTTCCGTCTTCAAGAGAGCGAGAGTTGCACCCCTTCTGAAAAAACCTACACTCGATCCCTCCGATGTCAACAACTACAGACCAGTATCCCTTCTTTCTTTTCTCTCCAAAACTCTTGAACGTGCCGTCCTTGGCCAGCTCTCTTGCTATCTCTCTCAGAATGACCTTCTTGATCCAAATCAGTCAGGTTTCAAGACTGGTCATTCAACTGAGACTGCTCTTCTCTGTGTCACGGAGGCTCTCCGCACTGCTAAAGCTAACTCTCTCTCCTCCGCTCTCATCCTTTTAGACCTATCTGCTGCCTTTGATACTGTGAACCACCAGATCCTCCTCTCCACCCTCTCCGAGTTCGGCATCTCCCTTCCTTAGCATTATCAGCCTCCTAAAAGTTAGCGTTAGTGGGTTGTGGGGGGAAGAAGGTCTCACCAAAGTGTTTATTGTAGATGACTTGGAGATGCAAATCTATGGGATTGATGTTAAAGTGACCACCCTAGTTGTCCCTGGACAGCACAATGATTTTATCCTGGGATCAAATGTCATTAAGCATCTACTGCATGAGATAAAGGGCACTGACAAATACTGGAACTTAGTCAACATGGATGGCCAGACTCCCTCACCAGAGGGTGAGTAATTTCTATAGATGATGACAAGTGTCACAAGATGGAAGGGATGTGAAGTTGATGACAAGATTGGGACCGTGAAGCTCACTCAAGCTGTGACTCCTCTTCCCAAGACTGAGCACTTAGTCTGTGTTAAACTTCCCAACTTTGCCATTGTCTTCAGGCAGCACTGTAGTAGTTGAGGTTATGCCCAGAGACATACTTGTGGGTAGAGTTATCACGCCTATGTGGGGAGATGGCTGTGTCCCCATGAAGGTAGTAAACTGTTCAGATAAAGGTAACATGAAGCTGGCTGTCTATATGCTTGGCTGTTGAGGATGCAACAATCTTTCATGGCCTTAATGAGCTGAGGAAAACCCCAATTGAACAGAAGCACGAACAAGGCTGACTGATTTAGGATTTGGAGATATTGACATTGATGGATGTCAAGTGACTGACCAGTGGAAGGAGAAGCTAGTGAACGCCATCACTGAATGTGAAGACATCTTCTCAAGACATAATCTGGACTACCGCGAAGCAAGGCGTTATGTTCACCGTATCCACCTGATCAATAACAAACCCTTCCGCCTACCATACAGAAGGGTTCCTTCTGCCTGCTCATTACCTGAAGCTGAGGAAGGTGTTAACAGATATGGAGGAAGTAGGCCTTATACGCAAGTCGGTAAGTGAGTATGCCTCCCCTTTAGTCATGGTATGGAAGAAAAATGGGAGTTTGAGGTCATGCACTTACATCAGGTGGATGGATACACACCCTTTACCACACCATTGGACTGTGCACAATTCCTGGAAGCTGAAAATGTCCCAGTTCTTCCATGGCCTGCATACTCACCAGACATGTCCCCCCATTGAGCATGTTTGTGATGCTCTGGATTGACGTGTACGACAGCGTGTTCCAATTCCTGCCAAAATCCAGCATCTTCCCACAGCCATTGAAGAGGAGTGGACAACATTCCACAGGCCACAATCAACAGCCTGATCAACTATATGCGAAGGAGATGTGTCGTGCTGCATAAGGGAAATGGTGGTCACACCATATACTGACTGGTTTTCTGATCCACGCCCATACATTTTGTTTAAGGTATCTGTGACCAACAGATGCATATCTGTATTCCCAGTAATTTAAAATCCATAGATTAGGGCCTAATGAATTTATTTAAACTGACCGATTTCCTTATATGAACTGTAACTCAGCAAAATCTTTGAAATTGTTGACTGTTGAATGTCTATATTTTTGTTCAGTGTCTACATTTCTCAAGTCTTCTTTGCTATCTGGACAACTTGGTCTTTGCATCCACTGAGGAAATGGCTCTGCAGCACCTTGAAGTTGTGTTTAGCCGTCTACGTGCCAACAATCTCAAACTAGCACCCAAGAAATTCCACAGTGAAATTACTTGGACATATCGTTAACGAAAACAGTGTGCCGGTGGACCCTGAAAAGGTGGAGGCCATTACCAAGATGAGCCAAGCTCAGCTGATGAAAGTGGACAGATGCACTTACTCTGCGCGGAGCCTGAATTCCTTCTTGGGTATAGTATTATATTACCAGCATTTTATTCCTAACTGTTCTGCCATAGCCAAGCCCTCGTTTGCACTCAATCGGGGTCAAAAGAGAAGCAGAAGAGATGGGAAGAAGGGCAACAGTGGGATTTTCCGCAAGTTAACACAATCGGATTGGACTGAGGAGTGTGTCGTTGCATTCCAGAAGCTGAAGGATGCTCTTCTGAACTGTCATGCTGCTTCACCCTGATTTTGAGAGGCTGTTCATTTTCTTCAGGGACACCTCTTTGGATGTGCCTGGAGATGAAGTAAGTCCCATACAGTACCATTCGCAAGCAAGACCCTGAGCAAGTTGCAGAGAAGTTATCCAGTATACAGACTTGAATTTCTAGCACTGAAATGGAGTGTGTGTGAGATATTCAGTCACTGTCTTAAAACCTGTTAGGGATAGGGGGCAGTATTTTCACGACCGGATTAAAAACGTACCCGATTTAATCTGGTTACTACTCCTGCCCAGAAACTAGAATATGCATATAATTAGTAGATTTGGATAGAAAACACTAAAGTTTCTAGAACTGTTTGAATGGTGTCTGTGAGTATAACAGAACTCATATGGCAGGCCAAAACCTGAGAAGATTCTATACAGGAAGTGCCCTGTCTGACAATTTGTTCTCCTACTAGGGCATCTCTATCAAAAATACAGCATCTCTGCTGTAACGTGACATTTTCTAAGGCTTCCATTGGCTCTAGGAAGGTGCCAGAAAGTGGAATGAGAGCTCTCCAGTCTCTGGGCGAAAAACAGCAGGGGTTTTTGTGAGTGGTCCTTCTGAGAACAATGACACTGGAGCGCGCATGCACGAGACGACTCCATGTGTAACTTTCAGTGTTTGAACGAATACAACGTTGCCCGGTTGGAATATTATCGCTATTTTACGAGAAAAATCGCATAAAAATGTATTTTAAACAGCGTTTGACAAGCTTCGAAGTACGGTAATGGAATATTTTTTAAATTTTTGTCACGAAACGCGCCGGCGCGTCACCCTTCGGATAGTTACCTGAACGCACGAACAAAACGGAGCTATTTCAATATAACTATGGATTATTTCGAACCAAAACAACATTTGTTGTTGAAGTAGAATTCCTGGGAGTGCATTCTGATGAAGAACAGCAAAGGTAATCCAATTTTTCTTATAGTAAATCTGAGTTTGGTGAGGGCCAAACTTGGTGGGTGTCAAATTAGCTAGCCGAGATGGCCGGGCTATGTACTCAGAATATTGTAAAATGTGCTTTCACCGAAAAGCTATTTTAAAATCGGACACCGCGATTGCATAAAGGAGTTCTGTATCTATAATTCTTCAAATAATTGTTATGTATTTTGTGAACGTTAATCGTGAGTAATTTAGTAAATTCACGGGAAGTTTGCGGTGGGTATGCTAGTTCTGAGCATCACATGCTAATGTAAAAAGCTGTTGTTTTATATAAATATGAACTTGATTGAACAAAACATGCATGTATTGTATAACATAATGTCCTAGGAGTGTCATCTGATGAAGATCATCAAAGGTTAGTGCTGCATTTAGCTGTGGTTTCGGTTTTTGTGACATATATGCTTGCTTTGAAAATGGCTGTGTGATTATTTTTGGGAGGGTACTCTCCTGACATAATCTAATGTTTTGCTTTCGCTGTAAAGCCTTTTTGAAATCGGACAGTGTGGTTAGATTAACGAGAGTCTTATCTTTAAAATGGTGTAAAATAGTCATATGTTTGAGAAATTGAAGTTATAGCATTTTTGAGGTGTTTGTATTTCGCGCCACGCTATACTATTGGATATTGGTGAGGCGTTCCGCTAGCGGAATGTCTGTCCCTAACAGGTTTTAAGGGGCACGAGTTCACTGTCTGGACAGATAGTAAGTTGTTAACATACATCATGATGAAAAAACCCAAACTGGATGCTTTTGAGCAAACTTTGATCTGAAGCACATCCCAGGCAGCAAGAATACAGTAGCAGATGCTCTGAGCCGCGACCTCGAAGCAGGAACGGTCGCGTAGAGACTGATGAGAGAGTCGTACCAAGCACTTCTGCGTGAGGCTGTTGGAATGGTGAATGATGATGTCCAAGATGCCTTCTGGTGAGTTTCATATCCCCAACCTCCTTGACCACTGCTGAAGTGATAGCTATACTGTATGTCAGCACCGACTGGGAATGCTCAACTGAGATGCAAACAATCCAGCTTTGTTCCAACAGCTGCTTCCTCCTGGTATTGATACTTTGCCTGAACATGAGGAACTTTGAGATCTCCAGCTGCAAGACTCTGTGATATCCAAGGTTATCTCTTTCATCTTCAACAAGAAATGGCCCACTAGACGAGACCTATATGCTGTTTCTTCCAAAGAATTGTTACTGATGAAGCAGTGAGACCGCTTGATCCTAAGAGAGGGAGCTCTGTATCGTGTCATTAGGGAGAGCCACACAACCGGATACATTTCCAGTACGTCTTACCAGAGGCATTGAGACTCAAAGCAACCTTGCAGAACATCAAGGCCAAGCTAGAACTCTAGCCCAAGCCAGACAGAAGTTTTTCTGGCCTGCAATGGAGAGAGACATCAAGGAGTATGTACGATGCTGCCAGAGATGTGTTCTAACAGACTCCAGAGCCAGCGGCTAAATCCCGTCAGAGAGCATCAATACCTGCTCTCCCATGGAGTTGGTGTGTTTGGATTTTTGGACCTTGGAAGACAGTAAGAAGAACTCAGTTTACGTTCTGGTGGTGACTGACCGCTTCACTAAACTTGCCCATGCATGGCCATGCAGAAACCAAACAGCCAAGCAAATAGCTTGTAAACTGTGGGGTCATGTCGCTGTGACTATGGATTTGCTGCAAGGATCCATACAGCAATTAAATCAAATAAAATGTTATTGGTCACATACACATGGTTAGCAGATGTTAATGCGAGTGTAGCGAAATGCTTGTGCTTCTAGTTCTGACCAGTAATATCTAACAAGTAATCGAACAATTTCACAACAACTACCTTATACACACAAGTGTAAAGGAATGAATAAGAATATGTACATATAAGTATATAGATGAGCGATGGCCTTACGGCATAGGCAAGATGCAGTAGATGGTATAGAGTACAGTATATTCATATGAGATGAGTAATGTAGGGTATGTAAACATTATATAAAGTGGCATTGTTTAAAGTGACTAGTGATACATTTATTACATCAATTTTTTATTACTAAAGTGGCTAGATTTTAGTCAGTATGTTGGCAGCAGCCACTTAATGATAGTGATGGCTGTTTAACAGTCTGATGGCCTTTAGATAGAAGCTGTTTTTCAGTCTCTCGGTCCCAGCTTTGATGCACCTGTACTGACCTCGCCTTCTGGATGATAGCGGGGTGAACAGGCAGTGGCTCTGGTGGTTGTTGTCCTTGATGATCATTTTGGCCTTCCTGTGACATCGGGTGGTGTAGGTGTCATGGAGGGCAGGTAGTTTACCCCCGGTGATACGTTGTGCAGACCTCACTACCCTCTGGAGAGCCTTACGGTTGTGGGTGGAGCAGTTTCCGTACCAGGCGGTGATACAGCCCGACAGGATGCTCTCGATTCTGCATCTGTAGAAGTTTGTGAGTGTTTTAGGTGACAAGTCAAATTTCTTCAGCCTCCTGAGGTTGAAGAGGCACTGTTGCGCCTTCTTCACCACACTGTCTGTGTGGGTGGACCATTTCAGTTTGTCCGTAATGTGTACGCTGAGGAACTTAAAACTTTCCACCTTCTCCACTACTGTCTCGTCAATGTGGATAGGGGGGTGCTCCCTCTGCTGCTTCCTGAAGTCCACGATCATCTCCTTTGTTTTGTTGACGTTGAGTGTGAGGTTATTTTCCTGACACCAAACTCCGAGAGCCCTCACCTTCTCCCTGTAGGCTGTCTCGTCGTTGTTGGTAATCAAGCCTACCACTGTAGTGTCGTCTGCAAACTTGATGATTGAGTTAGTCATGGGTGAACAGGGAGTACAGGAGAGGGCTGAGAATGCACCCTTGTGGGGCCCCAGTGTTGAGGATCAGCGGGGTGGAGATGTTGTTTCCTACCCTCACCACCTGGGGGCGTCCTGTCAGAAAGTCCTGTACCAAGTTGCACAGGGCGGGGTCGAGACCCAGGTTCTCGAGCTTAATGACGAGTTTGGAGGGTACTATGGTGTTACATGCTGAGCTGTAGTCGATGAACAGCATTCGTACATAGGTATTCCTCTTGTCCAGATGGGTTAGGGCTATGTGATTGCAATTGTGTCATCTGTGGACCTATTGGGGCAGTGAGCAAATTGGAGTGGGTCTAGGGTGTCAGGTAGGATGAAGGTGATATGATCTTGACTAGTCTCTCAAAGCACTTTCATGATGACGGAGGTGCTACGGGGCGATAGTCGTTTAGCTCAGTTACCTTAGCTTTCTTGGGAACAGGAACAATGGTGGCCCTCTTGAAGCATGTGGGAACAGCAGACTGGGATAGGGATTGATTGAATATGTCAGTAAACACATCAGCCAGCTGGTCAGCGCATGCTCTGAGGACGCGGCTAGGGATGCCGTCTGGGCCGGCAGCCTTGCGAGGGTTAACACGTTTAAATGTTTTACTCACATTGGCTGCGGTGAAGGAGACCCCGCAGGTTTTGGTAGCGGGCTGTGTCGGTGGCACTGTATTGTCCTCAAAGCGAGCAAAGAAGCTGTTTAGTTTGTCTGGGAGCAAGACATCGGGGTCCGCGACGGGGCTGGTTTTCTTTTTGTAGTCCGTGATTGACTGTAGACCCTGCCACATACCACTCGTGTCTGAGCCATTAAATTGTGACTCTACTTTGTCTCTATACTGACGCTTAGCTTGTTTGATTGCCTTGCGGAGGGAATAGCTACACTGTTTGTATTCGGTCATGTTTCCGGTCGCCTTGCCCTGATTAAAAGCAGTGGTCCGTGCTTTCAGTTTTGTGCGAATGCTGCCATCCATCCACGGTTTCTGGTTGGGGAAGGTTTTAATAGTCGCCGTGGATACAACATCACCGAAGCACTTGCTAATAAACTCACTCACCGAATCAGCGTATACATCAATGTTGAAGATTGACGCTATCCGGAACATATCCCAGTCCACGTGATCGAAGCAATCTTGAAGCGTGGAATCAGATTGGTCGGACCAGCGTTGAGCAGACCTGAGCACGGGCGTTTTCTGTTTTAGTTTCTGTCTATAGGCTGGGAGCAATAAAATGGAGTCGTGGACAGATTTGCCGAAAGGAGGGTGGGGGAGGAATTTGTATGCGTCGCGGAAGTAAGTGTAACAAGGATCCAGGATTTGCCAGCCCAGGTCGCGCATTCGATATGCTAATAACATTTAGGGAGCCTAGATAAGGGCGCGAACTTCGAGAGCGAGCTAAAAGCAGAACTGATTAAGCTCTCCGATGTCCAAAAGTCAAGAACCACGGCGTATCACCCCACGGAATGCTTCAACAGGACTAGGCAGCATGCTCAGCAGTTTACCCCTGAAAGCCAAAGAACGCTGGCCTGAAAAAATCCAGTCATTGACATTTATATAAAATGCAGCTGTTCACGAGACTACAGTTTTACTCCATTCTTTCTCGTGTTTGGTAGGGCCCCTCGGTTACCAGTGGATATGATGTTTCGCAACGTTTTGGAATACTCCATTGTTGTGGATTGCAACAAGTATACATAGACTCTGATCACTGGGATGAAGGAAGCTATGAGTGTTGCCTAAAGACACACTAACGAGCAACAGATACGACAAGCTGGAGAGTACGATAACAGTGTTAGAGGCATCAGCTTGTCCAATGGGGATCGTGTTCTCATCGGCAACAAGGGTGAAAGGGGCCGCCGCAAGTTGGCTGACAAGTGGAATCCTGAGATATTCACAGTGACTTGAGTCAATCCACAAACTCACACATATAGAATCCAAGACCACGATGTCAGAGAGGTGTTCAAAGAAATCTACTGCTGCAGGTGAACTTCCTGCCATTTGAAATCAATGATTAGAGCACACTTCGATGACAGTGATTCTGCAGTACCTTTGGTCAACGTAGATGCAGTAGAGTGACTGCTCCGAGCTCTGGACATCAGATGGAAATACAGGACCAGACGAATCTCCCATGCCTGAGGAAAATAACTTGGAAAGCACCTCCGAGATCCTGGGGCTGACTCCTTCAAACCCTCTCTTGAGTACTGATCTATGCCCAGCACCACCATTAGTCACCATGGCTCCTAGTCCAGTCCACTGTAATGCACCTGATAAAGCAGTCCAGTGGCAGGGGATCACACAAGGGTGGGGAGGTAGTTAAACCAGTCAAAAGACTAATTGAGTTAATCCCCACAGAAGGTGCAAGTTTAACCTGTTATGGATAGGGGGCAGTATTTTCACGGCCGGATAAAAAAACGTACCCGATTTAATCTGATTATTACTCCTGCCCAGAAACTAGAATATGCATATAATTATTAGCTTTGGATAGAAACCACTCCAAAGTTTCTAAAACTGTTTGAATGTTGTCTGTGAGTATAACAGAACTCATTTGGCAGGCCAAAACCTGAGAAGATTCTGTACAGGAAGTACCCTGTCTGACCATTTCTTGGCCTTCTTGATCATCTCTATCCAAAACAGGGGATCTCTGCTGTTACGTGACACTTCCTACGGCTCCCATGGGCTCTCAGAAGGCGGCAAAAATCTGAATGGTGGCTTTGCAGGCCCTGGCTGAAAAATATTAGCGCGTTTGGATAGTGGTCGGTCAGAGTACTATGAAACTGAGGCGCGTGCACGAGTCGACTCCATGTTTACTTTCTCTCTCTTTGAACGAAAACAACCACTCCCGGTCGGAATATTATCGCTTTTTTACGAGAAAAATGGCATAAAAAATTATTTTAAACAGCGGTTGACATGCTTCGAAGTACGATAATGGAATATTTAGAATTTTTTGGTCACGAAACGCGTCGGGCGCGTAACCCTTCGTCACCCTTGGATAATGTCTTGAACGCACGAACAAAACGCCGCTATTTGGATATAACTATGGATTATTTGGAACCAAACCAACATTTGTTATTGAAGTAGAAGTCCTGGGAGTGCATTCTGACGAAGAACAGGAAAGGTACTTTTCTAATAGTAAATCGGAGTTTGGTGAGGGTCAAACTTGGTGGGTGTCAAAATAGCTAGCCTGTGATGGCGTGCTATCTACTCAGAATATTGAAAAATGTGCTTTCACCGAAAAGCTATTTTAAAATCGGACATAGCGAGTGCATAAAGGAGTTCTGTATCTAGAATTCTTAAAATAATTGTTATGTTTTTTGTGAAAGTTTATCGTGAATAATTTAGTAAATTCCCCGGAAGTGTTCGGTGGGAATGCTAGTTCTGAACGTCACATGCTAATGTAAAAAGCTGTTTTTTGATATAAATATGAACTTGATTGAACAAAACATGCATGTATTGTATAACATAATGTCCTAGGCGTGTCATCTGATGAAGATCATCAAAGGTTAGTGCTGCATTTAGCTGTGGTTTTATTTTTTGTGACATTATATGCTAGCTTGAAAAATGGGTGTCTGATTATTTCTGGCTGGGTACTCTGCTGACATAATCTAATGTTTTACTTTCGCTGTAAAGCCTTTTTGAAATCGGACAGTGTGGTTAGATAAAGGAGAGTCTTGTCTTTAAAATGGTGTAAAATAGTCATATGTTTGAAAAATTGAAGTGTTTGTATTTTTGAGGAATTTGTAATTCGCGCCACGCCTATCATTGGATATTGGAGCAGGTATTCCGCTAGCGGAACGTCTAGATGTAAGAGGTTAACATAGTACAGAAATACCTTATTTTTTTACATGTGGATATAGTGTAAGATGCAGAATGCATATAGGGGCAATTGAGGACCATCCTTCACTTGCCCTGAACCCTATGGGTTGCTTTGAGCTGAACTCGAATTATGCCTTCATGTCACGGCTGTCTGAAGGATCGGACCAAAACGCAGCGTGTTCGTAGTTCCACATCTTTATTTACCATGAAACTGAATGCTATACACTAAACACTAGAAATAACAAAACAACAACCGTAACGCAGAGCAGGCAACAAACACTACTCAAAAATTAACAACCCACACATGGAAAACAGGCTACCTAAGTATGGCTTCCAATCAGAGACAACGATAGACAGCTGCCTCTGATTGGAAACCATACCTGGCCAACGCATAGAAAAGGAAAACATAGAAATCTAGAAACCCCACAATGAAACAGAAACCCAAAAACACACCCAAAACACCCCCCTGTCACGCCCTGATCACTCTACTATGGAAAATGACCTCTTACAAGGGTCAGGACGTGACACTTCAGCCTGGTAGACTCTTTATGTTTTGGTTTAGAAGGTTGGTGAAATTCAAGAGCGGTGAATGTAACAGTTGTTAAAATACTTAGAATTTCACCAGGTTCATATATTCATATAGCATGTTGATTTGATAGTATGCAGCCCCAATAGGGGAGCGCGTACTTATGTTTTTACCCTGCGTGCTCATGCTCAAATCATTTTGATGCACTGTGAGAGGTAGGCATGCTTTTTCGGTTGTCTTCAGAAAAGTTAGATGTAATAAACAAAAGTCATGACACAGTGTTTTGTTCATCAGAGGACTCTGATACATTAAAACAGACTAAGTCCACGTCATCAGTCTCAATCAATCACACGCAGAGCTATAGCGGTGCAGTAGTACAGTACCGGCTGCAGCAGCACTCAGTTAGAAACAGCCATTGGTCGGCTACTTTTGAGTGACAAACAATGCCATCCAAAGGTGTTCAATCGAATCACTCGACAGTGTATTGTGAGAATATAAGGCAAGACAAAAGTACACTGAACAAAAATATTAACATAACATGTCAAGTGTTGGTCCCATTTTCCATGAGCTGAAATAAAAGATCACAGAAATTTTCCTGAGGAGTATTTCTGTTTGTAATAAAGCCCTTTTATGTGGAAAAACTCATTCTGATTGTGCGCCTGCCCAGTCATGTGAAATCCATAGATTAGGGCCTAATGAATTTATTTCAATTGACTGATTTCCTTCAATGAACTGTAACTCTGTAAAATCTTTCAAATTGTTGCATGTTGGGTTTATATCAGGGTATAGAATATAAGAACACCCAATTCTCTATTAATGAACAATTTCCTCATGAAATAGTGGAGATATGCAGTGCCCTGTACCCCACTTTCAAAAGGCTCTGAGCAGAGAAGAAGAATGTTCATCTTGTGGTCAATAAATTATGTGTAAACAACCAAATGTTCAAGGACTCGAAGATTACAATGTGGCTATGAGTGATAGCTACCTCCTGTTGAAGTATTCCCCGATACATATTTGCATCGCATTACACAGTACAAATATGGATTCATTCGTTTTTTACAAAACATTTTTTAGGCGAAGATGGGTAAGGCTAACTTTTTTCTTTATGATTTTGTATTTGAAGTTTGTACATCAGAAATACCAAGGTAATTGTTTTAGTTACAGGATCGGTGGGTCCCCCGCGGGACGGTTAGAGCTAACGTGGGTGAATGTAATTAGTATGAGGTTAAGAAAATTTCCCAGGACATAGGCATATCTGATATTGGCAGAAAGCTTAAATTCTTGTTAACATAACTGCACTGTCCTATTTACAGTAGCTATTACAGTAAAATAATACCATGCTATTGTTTGAGGAGATTGCACAGTTATGAACTTGACAATGTATTAATAAACCAATTAGGCACATTTGCGCAGTCTTGATACAGGATTTTGAACTGAAATGCAATGGTTCATTGGATCAGTCTAAAACGTTTGACATACACGGCTGCCATGTAGTGGCCAAAATCTAAATTGCGCCTGGGCTGGAATAATACATTATGGCCTTTCTCTTGCATTTCAAAGATGATGATACAAAATAAATACAAAAAACATGCTTTTTTATTTGTTTTATCTTTTAACAGATTTAATGTGTTATATTCTCCAACATTAATTTAACATTTACACTAACTTCAAAGTGTTTCCTTTCAAATGGTATCAATAATATGCATATTATTGCTTCAGGTCCTGAGCTACAGGCAGTTAGATTTGGGTATGTCATTTAAGGCAAAAATTGAAAAAAAGGGGCAGATCCTGAAGAGGTTTTAATATGATATGGCCTAATTGTAGAGGTCGGGTATATTATGACTTAAAAGCTGTTATATAGTGCGTCCCTTGTGAATTTACCTTATCATATATTTCCCTCTGGCCAACGGCAATTTGCGGCCAATGGTTTGCCTTAGGACGCAAAGGTGCGTCATGAGTCAGGGAGATGATCTGATGGTCTTAGTGACAACAGACCTAGATATGGGCGGAGGTTTTAGTGGGTGGAATATTAGGACATTTGGAGGTTTACAAAGTTGCAGCTACAGTGTGCTAAACAGTGCAAATTATTATGGTAAAGCTATATGGACACTTAATCATCACGGTGCTTTTTAATGGTAAGTTTACAAACATTGGTTGTGGTAGGTATAACTGAAACGTAGGTACCATCATGGTAAGCGGGGAAATAAGTATAGCAAGTTTTATAATTGTAATGGCTTAGCAGATCATAAAAAAGAGGAAATGTTTACATGGCAAAAAGAGAAAGCATATAATATCTATTGTTTACAGGAAACTCATTCTACAAATATAGATGAGGTTGGGTGTAAAAAGGACTGGGAGGGAGAAATATTTTTGTCATGGGCAAAGAAACTCAAAAGGGGTGATTATACTAATTAATACATATTTTCATCCGATTGTGCAAACTGTGCAAACAGATCCGCAATGAAGATGGATTATTTTAAATAATCGAGGCTGTAATCGCTGTCAAAGTTGCTTCAACAAAGTACTGCGTAAAGGATCTGAATACTTATGTAAATTTGATATTTCCGTTTTTATATTTAATTCATTTGCTACATTTGACAAAAACCTGTTGGTCATTATGGGGTATTGTTTGTAGATTAATGAGGAAAAACAACAATTTAATACATTTTATAATAAGGCTGTAACGTAACAAAATGTGTAAAAAGTGAATGGGTCTGAATACTTTCCGAATGAACTGTTTATACACTACATGACCGGAAGTATGTGGACACCTGCTCGTTGAACATCTCATTCCAAAATTATGGACATTAATATGGAGTTGGTCCCCCCCTTTGCTGCTATAACAGCCTCCACTCTTCTGGGAAGGCTTTCCACAAGATGTTGGAACATTGCTGAGGGGACTTGCTTCCATTCAGCCACAAAAGCGTTAGTGAGGTCGGGTACTGATGTTGGACGATTAGGCCTGGCTCGCTGTCGGCGTTCCAATTCATCCCAAAGGTGTTTGATGGTGTTGAGGTCAGGGCTCTGTGCAGGCCAGTCAAGTTCTTCCACACCGATCTCGACAAATCATTTCTGTATGGACCTCGCTATGTGCACGGGAGCATTGTCATGCTGAAACAGGAAATGGCCTTCCCCAAACTGTTGCCACAAAGTTAGGATCACAGAATCATCTAGAGTGTCATTGTAGGCTGTAGCGTAAAGATTTCCCTTCACTGGAACTAAGGGGCCTAGCCCAAACCATGAAAAGCAGACCCAGACCACTATTCCTCCACCAAACTTTACAGTTGGCACTATGCATTCGGGCAGGTAGCGTTCTCCTGGCATCTGCCAAACCCAGATTTGTTCGTCGGACTACCAGATGGTGAAGCATGATTCATCACTCCAGAGAATGCGTTTCCACTGCTCCAGAGTCCAATGGCGGCGAGCTTTACAGCACTCCAGTCGACGCTTAGCATTGCGCATGTTGATCTTAGGCTTGGGTGCGGCTGCTTGGCCATGGAAACCCATTTCATGAAGCTCCAGACGAACAGTTATTGTGCTGACGTTGCTTCCAGAGGCAGATTGGAACTCGGTAGTGAGTGTTGCAACTGAGGACAGGTGATTTTTACACGCTATGCGCTTCAGCACTGTGGTCCCATTCTGTGAGCTTGTGTGGCTTACCACTTCGTGGCTGAGCCGTTGTTGCTCCTAGACATTTCCACTTCACATTAACAACACTTACAGTTGAACGGGGCAGCTCTAACAGGACAGAAACTTGACGAACTGACTTGTTGGAAAGGTGGCATCCTTTGACGGTGCCACGTTTAGTCACTGAATGTCTTCAGTAAGGTCATTCTACTGACAATTCTACTGTAGGAGCGTGGATCAGAAAACCAGTCAGTATCTGGTGTGACCACAATTTGCCTCATGCAGCACGACACATCACCTTCGCAGAGTTGATCAGGCTGTTGATTGTGAGCTGTGGAACGTTGTCCCATCCTCTTTAATAGATGTTCGAAGTTGCTGGATATTATCATCATGTATTATCATGCTGAAACATGAGGTGATGGTGGCGGATGAATGGCACGACAATGGGGGATCTTGTCAAGGTATCTCTGTACATTCAAATTGCCATCGATAAAATGCAATTACGTTCGTTGTCTGTAGCTTATGCCTGCCCATACCTTAACCACACCGCCACCATGGTGCACTTTGTTCACAACGTTGACATCAGCAAACCGCTCACCCACACAACACCACACACGTAAGTCACCTGCGGTTGTGAGGCCGGTTGGACTTACTGCCAAATTCTCTAAAATGACATTGGAAGCAGCTTATGGTAGAGAAATGAGCATTCAATTCTCTGGCAAATAGCTCTGGGGGATATTCCTGCAGTCAGCATGCCAATTGCACTCTCACTCTGGCAGTGTGTTGTGTGACAAAACTGCACATTTTAGAAAGGCCTTTTATCGTCCCCAGCACAATGTGAACATTTGTAATGATCATACTGTTTAAATAAGCTTGTTGATATGCCACTCCTGTCATGTGGATGCATTTTCTTGGCAAAGGAGAAATATTTACTAACAGGGATGTAAACAAATTTATGCACAACATTTGAGAGAAATAAGCTTTTTGTGCTTATGGAACATTTCTGGGATCTTTAATTGCAGCTCATGAAACATGGAACCAACAATTTACATGTCGCCTTCATACATCCACACAGATCTATCTATCTATATACAGTACCAGTCAAAAGTTTGGACACACCTACTCATTCAAGGGTTTTTCTTAATTTTTTTTACTATTTTCTACATTGTAGAATAATAGTGAAGACATCAACTATGAAATAACACATGTGGAATCATGTTGTAACCAAAAATGTGTTAAACAAATCAAAATACATTAAAAGTAGCCACATCTTGCCTTGAAGACAGCTTTGCACTCTTGGCATTCTCTCAACCAGCATCATGAGGTAGTCACCTGGAATGCATTTCAATTAACAGGTGTGCCTTCAAAAGCAATAAGGAAAGAAATTCCACAAATTAACTTAACAAGGCACACCTGTTAATTGAAATGCATTCCAGGTGACTACCACATGATGCTGGTTGAGAGAATGCCAAGAGTGTGCAAAGCTGTCATCAAGGCAAAGGGTGGCTACTTTGAAGAATCTCAAATATATTTTGATTTAACACTTTTTTGGTTACTACATGATTCCATATGTATTATCTCTCAGGTATCTGCTGTGCGGTGGTGTCTTGTGTCTTCTCTCCCTCTGTCCACCCCCAGTGGCCGAGTGTGGGACCCTGGTGGGGTCGGCCCCGGGGTGGCTCGGAGGCGCCTCAGCTCCCTGACGTACTCCCTCTCCAGTAGGAGCTGCTGCCTCTGGGCCTGGAGCTGGTCCTGGAGGCCCCTCAGGGAGTGGGCTCTCTGGATCAATCAATCAACCAGCCAATGAATCAAATTAATCAATCAATCCATCAATGCATCCATCCATCTTTTAGCTATACCTGGATCAGCTGCTGCAGCTCTTCCCTCAGATGCTGGTTTTCCAGGGTCACAGCTCTAGTGTGGGACAGTAGGCAGCGAGATGCCTCCTAGTGGGAGGAGAAGAGAGGGGGTGGGTATGGAGGTGTGTGTGTACATGTGTTCTTGTGGACGTACGTACGCATGCGTGCATGTCTATGCATGTGTGTGTTACTCACCCTATTAGCGGCGAGGGCCAGGGCCTGTATTTTTTGTTTGGCCTGTGCTTCGTACCTATGATAATAATAATACATTTAAACAAAGGAATTTACAGTCATGCACACACACTTTTCCCATTTACCTCTCCTTCTCACTGAGGAAGCCAGCCTTCAGGGCCTGCAGGGATTCAGAGTGACGACACTGCATACTGGTCACCTCCCTCTCTAGCTCCGCTATACGCCCCAGCTGCTGCTGCTGCAGGCTCTGTTACACACACACACACAATATTAAAGCACACACATGAACAGCCATGCCAATACAGTATACACACACACTCACATACACTGGGGCAAAAAAGTATTTAGTCAGCCACCAATTGTGCAAGTTCTCCCCGCTTAAAAAGATGAGAGAGGCCTGTAATTTTCATCATAGGTACACTTCAACTATGACAGACAAAATGAGAAAAAAAATCCAGAAAATCACATTGTAGGATTTTTTATGAATTTATTTGCAAATTATGGTGGAAAATAAGTATTTGGTCAATAACAAAAGTTTATCTCAATACTTTGTTATACACCCTTTGTTGGCAATGACACAGGTCAAATGTTTTCTGCAAGTCTTCACAAGGTTTTCACACACTGTTGCTGGTATTTTGGCCCATTCCTCCATGCAGATCTCCTCTAGAGCAGTGATGTTTTGGGGCTGTCGCTGGGCAACACGGACTTTCAACTCCCTCCAAAGATTTTCTATGGGGTTGAGATCTGGAGACTGGCTAGGCCACTCCAGGACCTTGAAATGCTTCTTACGAAGCCACTCCTTCGTTGCCTGGGCGGTGTGTTTGGGATCATTGTCATGCTGAAAGACCCAGCCACGTTTCATCTTCAGTGCCCTTGCTGATGGAAGGAGGTTTTCACTCAAAATCTCACGATACATGGCCCCATTCATTCTTTCCTTTACACGGATCAGTCGTCCTGGTCCCTTTGCAGAAAAACAGCCCCAAACATGATGTTTCCACCCCCATGCTTCACAGTAGGTATGGTGTTCTTTGGATGCAACTCAGCATTCTTTGTTCTCCAAACACGACGAGTTCAGTTTTTACCAAAAAGTTATATTTTGGTTTCATCTGACCATATGACATTCTCCCAATCCTCTTCTGGATCATCCAAATGCTCTCTAGCAAACCTCAGACGGGCCTGGACATGTACTGGCTTAAGCAGGGGGACACGTCTGGCACTGCAGGATTTGAGTCCCTGGCGGCATAGTGTGTTACTGATGGTAGGCTTTGTTACTTTGGTCCCAACTCTCTGCAGGTCATTCACTAGGTCCCCCCATGTGGTTCTGGGATTTTTGCTCACCGTTCTTGTGATCATTTTGATCCCACGGGGTGAGATCTTGCGTTCGAGATCTCCCAGATCGAGGGATCAAGGGAGATTATCAGTGGTCTTGTATGTCTTCCATTTCCTAATAATTGCTCCCACAGTTGATTTCTTCAAACCAAGCTGCTTACCTATTGCAGATTCAGTCTTCCCAGCCTGGTGCAGGTCTACAATTTTGTTTCTGGTGTCCTTTGACAGCTCTTTGGTCTTGGCCATAGTGGAGTTTGGAGTGTGACTGTTTGAGGTTGTGGACAGGTGTCTTTTATACTGATAACAAGTTCAAACAGGTGCCATTAATACAGGTAACAAGTGGAGGACAGAGGAGCCTCTTAAAGAAGAAGTTACAGGTCTGTGAGAGCCAGAAATCTTGCTTGTTTGTAGGTGACCAAATACTTATTTTCCACCATAATTTGCAAATAAATTCATTAAAAATCCTACAATGTGATTTTCTGGATTTTTTTTCTCATTTTGTCTGTCATAGTTGACGTGTACCTATGATGAAAATTACAGGCCTCTCCCATCTTTTTAAGCGGGAGAACTTGCACAATTGGTGGCTGACTAAATACTTTTTTGCCCCACTGTATGCATACAGCCATGCAAAGGTACCACTAATCTAAAATAAGATTATAATAAAATGTGTAATATTAGTAGATCATATATTCTGTACACAAAGTGGTGGTGTGTGAGGAGAGGAAAGGAGAAGGAAGAGGATATAAGAAGGCAGAGGAGAGAATGAGAAGAGGGGAGGGGGGTGGGAGGAAAGGGTGAGGAAGTGTCATACTTTAAATTCTCGGAGCTCAGCAATCTCAATATTTAACAGCGCCAGTTCATTCTCCTTCTCCAGAATCTCCTTCTTTAGCTCTGTTAGGATAGGTTAGATTAGAGTTAGCTTCCTGCTCTCTCCCCATTGGCCCCTGGCACTTCCTGCTGACTCACCATTGGCCTGTTCCTGGTATTTGTCCAGAGTCTCCTCCCTCTGCCACTTCAGGGCCTCCAGCCCCTGGTGGTTTTGATCGCTAAGGGTGACGATGGCACTCTGACGCTTCTGGGTCCGCTTGGACATGTACGACATGTACTCTTGCTGAGAAGGCGAGAGATGGGGTCAGGAGGAGAGGGATAAGGAATTATTTGCAGTCACTTTACCCCTACCAACATGTACAAATTACCTCAACTAACCTGTACCCCTGCACATTGACTCGGTACCGGTACCCCCTGTATATAGCCTCGTTATTGTCATTTTATTGTG
Organism: Salmo salar; assembly: GCF_965601325.2. NCBI lineage: Eukaryota > Metazoa > Chordata > Actinopteri > Salmoniformes > Salmonidae > Salmo > Salmo salar. The sequence goes on along the minus strand of NC_138297.1, from coordinate 33,954,213 downwards.
TTACTTTTTAGTTTAGTTTATTTAATAAATATTTTCTTAACTCTATTTCTTGAACTGCATTGTTGGTTAAGGGCTTGTAAGTAAGAATTTCACAGTAAGGTATACACCTGTGGTATTCGGCACATATGACAAATAAAAGTTGATTCGATTTTATAGGGAGGGAGATGGGAAAGAGAGAGATGGGGAGAAAGAGAGTGTCAGCCTGTCACTCACGCTCTCCATGCGAGTCTGGTTGGCCTCATTCTGTAGGAACTCATTCTCACGCCGTCTGGTACAGCAGCCGCAGTTAAGGGAAGTGAGGAAAGTATTCTTGAGAAGCTATCGCTATCACATGAACAGGGGTGGGTCAATTCTAATTGAAGGCAGTTCATTCAGGAAGTAAAATGAAATTCCAATTCCATTATTAAAGAAGGGCATTTTTATAATTATTTTCAATGATAACTGAAATGTAGAAGCTATTTATTTCAAGTTTTTAATTCAAACTACTTCCTGATTTAAATGCTTTCAATTCGAATTGACCCAAATCCTGGAACGGAGGGTAACTATTTTAAAGGGCCCTTCACTTAAACAAAAATGGATGCAGATTAATCCACAACAGTTTACAATTTAGCGGTCTTGTGTGTGACTGTGACAACTAAATCCTGGCTGTCTACCTGCAGTGTGCAAAGTGAAAGCTTTGGGAATCGTCCTGGACTGGGACGCCATCTGCCAGACTTTCTGAACAGGTGGTCTTGTGCGGACAACTTCCAGGGATAGTGTTCATTATGTGGCTTTATTAGTGCCTGCTCTAGTGAGGCAGAAACAGACTGGCCATAAAGGCAAATGCCACATGTTCTGGTTATCATTTGCCCAGTGGGCTTGTCAAAATTGAATTGGCAGATGTGTTAGAAATGCCTGGGCCAATTTCTGGTTCCACTCTGTCACTGTAGTGAAGTCTGGGATTTAAAGGATACAACTTTTCCACTTTCCTCTTGAGGTTGTTCAAGGTGTCGGTTAGCTTGTCGTACCTGTAGGTTACAGGAAGTGAAGTACAGTCACATGATGACAGGCAAGCAGACAGACAGGTAGGTATAGAGAGAGACAAAGACAGGCAGATAGACATGTCTCACTCTCTCTGTAGCAGAGCCTCTCTGTCAGACCCGGGGTGTTCTGAGTCCTCTACTCCTTGTCCAGCTGTATCCTGCTTAAGGGCAGACTCTCCTTTCTTCTTAGGGGGCATTCTAGTAGCCTACACACACACACACACACACACACACACACACGCGCCATCTATAGGGACCATTATTTGCAGAAACAGACATTTGATTGAATGGCATCATCATGTTCCATATCGCTGCTTTACCGCCCACCACATCTCACCAGTAGCCTATGTAACGTGAGCCAACCATGAGCCCACCATACCGCCGCCTACGCCCGTTACCAGAGAGCACTGGGGCACAGAAAACGCTGCATGTTAGTTAGCTAGCTAACCGCATCAGTAATGAACACTGATCAGTCTACACTCAACGCTGGCTGTGCTGTTCGCATTTGTTGGCTCAGCTCTCTATCAACTTTCCATTGGGTGTAAATATAGCTTTGAATACATCTAGTTATAAAGTGTAATTTGATAGCTACAAAAGTAGAAAACATCTAGTTATGTCTCACCTTCTCGTTTGTTTAAAACGCTCCCTTGTTGCCAAGACAACTACATAGACAACACATTTCTACAGGGAAGTCACGTTCCCTAAAAATGAAAATAATCAAGATCGTAAAGACCGCATTATACAATATAAAAACACGGATCAGTCCGAGCCTGGAGTTACAAATGTCCACTGACCGCATTTGCCCTGCTGCCGAACTTGACCCATCATTACCACCGTTCGGTGATCTGATTTCACATTGCATTACCGTAAAGATCCGCTCAAAAGGGCAACGGACAGACAATCGCCCTACTATCAAGTCTCCAGCGGTTTACTTAGGCAATAAACGTCGCAATTTGTATTACATACAGCTCGTATATATTAAACATATCTCCTATAAATAACAAATAGCGCGGCATTTTGAAGATTACACGTTTCATATCGACACAGATGAGGAAATAGTATCCTCCATTCCTCACACCTTGCATTTGCGTGCAGGAGGTGAGTGCGCCTGTGCGGGGGTTGAGCTAGTTGAGCAGGGAGAGCTAGCCGTGGTGGCACCGATGGAAAGGATGGAAATGGAGAACCACTCCGGCGTCTGACCTGAGACGGTACTAGGAAACGTTCGGTAGGTTAGGCTACTGCTCCAGTCGGTTGGATTGCTGGAGAGAGGCGAGGCGCACGGTGAAAGCAGGGGCGACACAGACAAATAAGATGGACGGGAGAAGCGAGTTCCTTTGCGGGGTTGTGGAAGGTAAGGACAACGGTCGTCTGGTTATCTGATCTTGTAATTTTCACGGAGAAGTTCAAATGAAATACCATGCATAAAAAAACACTATTTTCAGTGTTTGTAAAGCTTTGAGACGTGGTAGCTATTGTAGCCCTATGATCAATCAGGCATAACATCACATTCATCTTTATTCTCATCATCTTCATTTTCTCATCATCGGTGTCTCAGTTAGTTTGCCATCTATCAAGCCTGCCTGCCTGCCTGCCAGCCAGCCTGCTAGCTAGTCCAGTGGTTTACAACTCCAGTCCTCGAGTATCACCAAAAGCACACATTTTTGTTGTAGCCTCTGACAAAAAAAAACACCTGAGGTGCGTTCAGTTCGCTTGAACGTTTGCTACCTTGCAGAACGGTTTGTACTGACAGACACGTTTATCCAAAACGTTCTTGAACAGACTTTGAGGTACGTTTGGTGGGTGTGTCTTACAGCAATGAGTGACGTATTTAAAGGGCAGTGGCCATGCTGACAGCCTACCTCAACCCACAAACCAACCCCATCCCAATTTTCAGTTGATCTTTCAGTACAGCACTTTTTCCATTCAATTGAATGTTCCATAACCTAAAAATGTACTGAACGCAGCCCTGATTCAATTCATTGTGGGCCTAATGATTATTTGACAAGTTGAATCGGGTGTGCTTGTCCGGGGTTAAAAGGTGTACTGTTGGGGGTACTTGAGGACTGGTGTTGGGAACCACTGAGCTAGTCAGTCAGTCTCTCTCTTTGGTTCTAAGGCGAGAGATAACGAGACAATCTGAAAGGAGCATGGAGAAAAACATTGATAGAAAAGATAATGATGTGACTGCACACACAGCTGGATCCAGAATACCCCCTCCTCACTACAGACCAGTAGTGGTGCGTGGGTAAAATCACTGTAGAACCACAGATTCAGAACCACAGAGAGTTACTGCAAGTCGCAAAGAAAAACAGGAGCTGCTTCCACTATTCCAGCACCATTTCAATTTCAACATCATTAATATAACCTCTGCTTTTTTATTTGTTTTATTTCACCTTTATTTAACTAGGCAAGTCCGTTAAGAACACATTCTTATTTTCAATGACGGCCTAGGAATGGTGGGTTAACTGCCTTGTTCAGGGGCAGAATGACCGATTTTTTTTACCTTGTCAGCTCGGGGATTCAATCTTGCAACCTTACGGTTAACTAGTCCAACGCTCTAACCACCTGCTTTACATTGCACTCCACGAGGAGCCTGCCTGTTACGCGAATGCAGTAAGAAGCCAAGGTAAGTTGCTAGCTAGCATTAACCTCATCTTATAAAAATCAATCAATCATAATCACTAGTTAACTACACATGGTTGATGCTAGTCCAGTTTATCTAGCCTGTCCTGCGTTGCATATATGCGGTGCGCATTCGCGAAAAAGGACTGTCATTGCTCCAACGTGTACCTAACCATAAACATCAATGTCTTTCTTAAAATCAATACACATGTATATATTTTTAAACCTGCATATTTATCTAAAAGAAATCCAGGTTAGCAGGCAATATTAACCAGGTGAAATTGTGTCACTTCTCTTGCGTTCATTGCACGCAGAGTCAGGGTATATGCAACAGTTTGGGCCGCTTGGCTCGTTGCGAACTAATTTGCCATAGTTCTATGTAATTATGACATAACATTGAAGGTTGTGAAATGTAACAGGAATATTTAGACTTTGGGATGCCACCCGTTAGATAAAATACGGAACGGTTCCGTATTTCACTGAAAGAAAAAACTTTTGTTTTCGAGATGATAGTTTCCGGATTCAACCATATTAATTACCTAAGGCTCGTATTTGTGTGTTTATTATAATTAAGTGTATGATTTGATAGAGCAGTCTGACTGAGCGGTGGTAGGCACCAGCAGGCTCGTAAGCATTCATTCAAACAGCACTTTCATGCGTTTTGCCAGCAGCTCTTTGCAATGCTTCAAGTATTGCACTGTTTATGACTTCAAGCCTATCAACTCCCAAGATTAGGCTGGTGTAACCGATGTGAAATGGCTAGCTAGTTAGCGGGGTGCGCGCTAATAGCGTTTCAAACGTCACTTGCTCTGAGACTTGAAGTAGTTGTTCCCCTTGCTCTGCATGGGTAACACTGCTTCGAGGGTGGCTGTTGTCGATGTGTTCCTGGTTCGAGCCCAGGTAGGAGCGAGGAGAGGGACGGAAGCTATACTGTTACACTGGCAATACTAAAGTACCTATAAGAACATCCAATAGTCAAAGGTATATGAAATACAAATCGTATAGAGAAATAGTCCTATAATTCCTATAATAACTACAACCTAAAACTTCTTACCTGGGAATATTGAAGACTCATGTTAAGAGGAACCACCAGCTTTCATATGTTCTCATGTTCTGAGCAAGGCACTTAAACATTAGCTTTCTTACATGGCACATATTGCACTTTTACTTTCTTCTCCAACACTTGGAGAAGCACCAAATGTTTCATTATTTATTTGAGGCTAAATAGATTTTATTGATGTATTATATTAAGTTAAAATAAGTGTTTATTCAGTATTGTTGTAATTTTCATTATCACAAATAAATAAAAAAAATCGGCCGATTAATCGGTAGTGTCTTTTTTTGGTCCTCCAATAATTGGTATCGGCGTTGAAAAATCATAATCGGCCGACCTCTAGTCTAGAGTGTCTCACCCTTTTGAAGAGGGGGATGACCGCGGCAGATTTCCAATCTTTGGGGATCTCAGACGATTCGAAAGTGAGGTTGAACAGGCTAGTAATAGGGGTTGCAACAATTTGGGCAGATCATTTTAGTAAGAGAGGGTCCAGATTGTCTAGCCCGGCTGATTTGTAGGGGTCCAGATTTTGCAGCTCTTTCAGAACATCAGCCATCTGGATTTTGGTGAAGGAGAAATGGGGGAGGCTTGGGCAACTTGCTGTGGGGGGTACAGGGCTGTTGACTGTGGTAGGGGTAGCCAGGTGGAAAGCATGGCCAGCAGTAGAAAAATGCTTATTGAAATTCTCAATTATCGTGGATTTATCTGTTGTGACAGTGTTTCCTAGCCTCAGTGCAGTGGGCAGCTGGGAGGAGGTGCTCTTATTCTCCATGGACTTTACAATGTCCCAGAACTTTTTAGAGTTTGTGCTACAGGATGCACATTTCTGTTAGGAACGCTAAGGCTAGCTTTTTCAAACTGCCTGTGTATATTGGTTCCTAACTTCCCTGAAAAGTTGCATATCGCGGGGGCTATTCGATGCTAATGCAGTACGCCACAGGATGTTTTTGTGCTGGTCAAGGGCAGTCAGGTCTGGAGTGAACCAAGGGCAATATCTGTTGCTGGTTCTACATTTTTTGAATGGGGCAAGTGTATTTAAGATGGTGAGGAAAGCACTTTTAAAGAACAATCAGGCATCCTCTACTGACGGAATGAGGTCAATATCCTTCCAGGATACCCGGGCCAGGTCGATTAGAAAGGCCTGCTCGCTGAAGGGTTTTAGGGAGCGTTTGACAGTGATGAGGGGTGGTCGTTTGACCGCAGACCTATTACGGACGCAGGCAATGAGGCAGTGATCGCTGAGATCCTGGTTGAAGACAGCAGAGGTGTATTTGGAGGGCAGGCTGGTATCTATGAGGGTGCCCGTGTTTACGGATTTGGGGTTGTACCTGGTAGGTTCATTGATAATTTGTGTGAGATTGAGGGCATCAAGCTTAGATTGTAGGATGGCCGGGGTGTTAAGCATGTCCCAGTTAAGGTCACCTAACAGCACGAGCTCTGAAGATAGATGGGGGGCAATCAATGCACATATGGTGTACAGGGAGGGCACAGCTGGGGGCAGAAGGTGGTCTATAGCAAGTGGCAACGGTGAGAGACTTGTTTCTGGAAAGGTGGATTTTTAAAAGTAGAAGCTCATTGTTTGGGCACAGACCTGGATAGTAAGACAGAACTCTGCAGGCTATCTCTGCGGAAGATTGCAACTCCGCCCCCTTTGGCAGTTCTATCTTGTCGGAAAATGTTATAGTTAACGATGGAAATTTCAGGGGTTTTGGTGGCCATCCTAAGCCAGGATTCAGACAAGGCTAGGACATCCGGGTTGGCAGAGTGTGCTAAAGCAGTGAATAAAACAAACTTAGGGACGAGGCTTCTAATGTTAACATGCATGGAACCAAGGCTTTTACGGTTACAGAAGTCAACAAATGAGAGCGCCTGGGGAATGGGAGTGGAGCTAGGCACTGCAAGGCCTGGATTAACATCTACATCACCAGAGGAGGAGTAGGATAAGGGTACGGCTAAAGGCTATAAGAACTGGTCTTCTGGCACGTTCGGAGCAGAGAGTATACGTTTCTGGGTGGGGTAGAATAGATTCAAGGCATAATGTACAGAAAGGTATGGTAGGATGTGAATACAGCGGAGGTAAACCTAGGCATTGAGTGATGATGAGAGAGGTATTGTCTCTAGAGACACCATTTAAACCAGTCGAGGTCACCGCATGTGTGGGAGGTGGAACAAAAGGGTTAGCTAAGGCATATTGAGCAGGGCTGGAGGCTCTACAGTGAAATAAGACAATAATCACTAACCAAAACAGCAATGTACAAGGCATATTGACATTAGGGAGAGGCATGCGTAGCCAAGTGATCGTAGGGTCCAGTGAGTAGCTAGGCGAGCTGGAGGCACGGCGATTCGGACAGCTAGCGTGCCGGGGCTAGCAGAAGGGCCTTAGAGGGACGTTGCGACGGAAGAAGTCTGTTGTAGCCCCCTTGTGGGGTTACGTCGGCAGACCAGTTGTGATGGATCAGCAGGGCTCCGTGTAGTAAAAGGGTCCAGGCCAATTGGCAAAATAGGTATAGTAGCCCAAGAAATTGGCTGATGGACCTCTTCAGCTAACATTCCGATATGCTCTAGACAGTTAGTGGGCCGCGGCTAGCAGATGGGCATTCAGGGGACATCGCGAGGGAGGAGCCTATTGAAAAAAACCCTCGGGCGGATTACGTCGGTAGTCCAGTCGTGATGAATCGGCGGGGCTCCATTTCGGCAGTAAAAGGGGTCCAGGCTAATTGTGAAAATAGGGATTGTGACCCAAGGAGTGGCTGATGGACTGCTTCAGCTAGCCGGGAGATGGGTCTAGCATAGGCTAGCTCCAGGCTAATTGGTGCTTGCTTCGGAAGAGAGACGCTAGCCAGGAGTAGCCACTCGGATAGCAGCTAGCTAGCTGCGATGATCGAGGTGGAAAGGTTCAGAGCTTGCGGTAGGAATACGGAGATATGGAGAAGAAGTCCGATGGGTTGAATCGCACTGTGCAGACTGGCAGGAGTTGTTCGGGCTAAAGGTTAGCTGATGACCACTAGCAGTGGCTAGCTGACTACTAGCTAGTAGCTAGTTAGCTGGCTAGCTTCTTTTGGGGGTTCCGGTTCTAAAGTAAAGAAAATAGCAGATCCATATCACATTGGGTGAGGCGGGTTGCAGGAGAGTATGTTGAAGTTGAGGTTAAGAAAAAAATATATATGCGAAGAAAAAATATATATACACGGGACACGACAAGACAAAGACGCCTGACTGCTATGCCATCTTGGATTTTGCTTAGTCTAATACAGTGATAACTAAAATATACCAAAAACAATTTAGTCAATGTAAGCTAAATATGATGTGGCTGTCCATGGTTCTGATTTCTGTGTGCGTGCAAGTAGAAAAACATGTTGACTCACCCTACTTGTAGGGAAACACCAATGCCATCCTCCGCTCTTTCATTTTGACGAAACGGTCTATCACTCTGTCTTACAGTACAAGCTTACATTACATTTTGTACATCTGGCTAAAATGCTCGCTAAGCTAACTTCCATTCATGGGCAACATTAGCTAGTTACCATTGGCCTTCTACATATAGCTACATATTGAACGTCCATCCTCTCAGGCCAGCAGCACAACAATGTATGAATTTAATGGTTGGATGAGAATCGCCATTATAACCATTGGCCAGTACGGATAAGTCCAAGTCCAAATCCCTATATCCGTCCATGGCTAATTTAGGAAAGGGCTAATTTTAGCTAGCTGGCTAGCTAGCCACCGGAAGACAACAACACAATGAGATGCAACAATTGAAGTTTTTCTGTCAATGACGTATGCGCTCAATGGGATTTGATAGGAGTGACGCCAAATCCAAGCTGGCTTCCCTTGACACTATTTTGTGGGGCACCAGGACCATTCACAGTTGAGCTCAACGCTGATTGGCAAAAAAATTATAATAAATTGTCAAGGGAGGCCAGATGCTCGCTAGCTTCCCTTCAATACAACGGGCGGTAACATACTCGTAAAGGACCAGACAGCTTCAGATAGATGGCCTACACGTAGAGAGACAGAGGGGCTCTGTTTCGCTCGCTTGGATGCTTTCTCCTGTGAGATACATTCAGCCTTTTGCAAATTTTATGAAAATTCTGAAACAAAGAGACGGAAGATACGTTTAAAAAAAATCTTCTTGGTAACTTTTTGGGGGAAGCCTGGCTTCCCTTGGCATCCATGCATACACGCCACTGCTACTGACCCACTTACCTTAATACACACAAGCATGCACTCAGTCTTAAAGGTGCTGCATTGTCAATCTGCCATCTGCATTGTCCTTGCAGCATTTACTGTGATATGGCCTCTGCAGAAGTCAGGGCATTCCTACTTCTTGCGCTTCGTAGAGCAGCGCATAGCTGTTGTGAAGAAACTTGTCAAGAAAGTGAGTTTGTGTTTATACAGGACTTTCCGCCCTCACCTACCTTCAACCAATCATGTTAATGCTGAGCTATACGGTGCCCTCAGCATTGTTACAATATTTGAGAGGCGCACAGCAATGCGTTACTGAGCTCAATTTGGCCACTGCATGCCTCCGGAGGCTCCGCAATTGCGTCACACCATCCATATGGCGCCTCCGACCACAATTTTGGATCAAGCATAAATTGGCTCTTATAATCACACTACCCAGCTAGCACATTTGGTTCTTTTGAAGTTATGGAAAGGTATGTTTTTGGTTTCACATTGGTTGTGAGAACGAAGTCATACGTTTCCTGACCGGTAAAACGTAACTTTTTTTTAAACGTTACGAGAACAGAAGTGAACATTTTGTCTGTTCTGGAAACGTTTATTTTTAGGTTGCAGGGAGGTTCTGTGATCGTTTTACTCCGGTTCCTTAAGTTTTCCTGGGAGGTTTTATTAGCGCTCTGAGAACGGAAATTCTAGGTTATTTTTAATAACTTTCTTAACTTTAACTGAATGTTTCGGTAAGACTTTTAGCATGTTACTAACTTTTTTTAAACTCCAAGCACAGATGGGAAACATTCATTCGAACACATCTTTTTTATTTTGACACAGCATCAGTGAGATTCGAGCCCCTGATCTTCTGTTCACTATCCATGGAATTAGTCCACTGCGCCACCAGGTTTTCATGCATACAAAGCTGTTCATTTTTGTCTATTCACAGACCCCATTTCAAAGAAACAAGCACTCATTAAGATCAGGTATGGCTAATTAGTGGGCGTGGCAATCACACATGAACACACGTATGGCCTAAACTCACCATAGGCGAGCATGCAAGTGATTTTATTTTAGAATACATTGTTTTGAATTATAATGACCCAACCGAAGCTGGGCGGCGGGTTGTCCGCTTTGACCTATCGTTCAATTAGAACATGTCTCTATTTTTGCATTTTACTGCTGGCGCTGTAGTCACACAAAATAATCTAAATGTTGTCATAATTTTTTTATTTCTAGCTCATCTGAATTGGAAGAGGTAGCTAAGGGTTGAGGTTTTACATGCATGCTAAATTGGACTAATTCATCCACTTATGGAAACACAACATCGCTATCAGCAAAAATGATTGGAGATATGCACTATCCTTCTAGCAAAAAGTTACTGAAAATGAAAAACTCACAAGAAGTGGGCGGGCGGAGCAAGCAAAGTGAGGCAAGTGGAAAGGACCACCTGGCTGGTCCTTTCCACCTGCCTCGCTCTGCTTGCTCCGCCTGCCCGCTTCTTGTGAGTTTTTCATTTTAACAAGACAGAGGATAGACAGAGTTTTGTTGACGCTGAGAACGGAATGTATACGTTGTCAAATCACAGTCTTAGAACGTTCATGGAAAGTTTTCTTCATGTTATTAGAATGTAATTTAGAGCTTATTGATGTAATGTGTACAATTCGTTTTGTTTTTTTATTCACAGAATATTAAAGAGAACCATGCATCGATCAAGTCACACATTTTTTTTTTTGAACGTTCCCAGAATGTAATAAAAATGTGACATTAAATAAGAACCACATGGGAACTTGTGGAAGTACTGAAATTCCCACAGAAGAATGTTGTTTCTTAATGTTCTCTGAACAATTTGAGAACATTCCCAATGTCAATCTAGTTGGAGAATGTTCTTAGAACATTACCAAAATAGAAATTAAATGTAACCATGTTTGAACTTTTAGGAAACGTTCTGTTAAAGTAATGAGGTACCAAGAAAATGAAGTTATTTGTTAAAGGGCAACTTCAGGCATGAAAAACTGTCAAACTCCACCTCTTTCTCAATTCTGAAACAGAAATGGGTGTGCCTTTGGTGGTTTATGTGACGACGATAAGTTACTCCCACTTGCCAGAAAAGGCAACTGTATTAGTTGACACCGAAGGTTCTCAGAATGTTGTGTGCTAGCTGGCTTTGGACAATGGAGATGCTCCCATTTCTATATGAAGAATTGTATGGCATGCTCTGTGCTGTATTTGCAGATGAGGGGTTGCCTCATAGGCAGGAATTTGTTATTGTGCTGGAACTGGCTTGAACGCTGTGTTCACCATTCCATTTCACTTCACCAGTCTGGCATTCCTCCTCATTGAAACGGTCTGTAATGAGGGACACTATTCAAAACTAACTTATCTGCGATCGGATCACCTTTAACCAATCACAGGATAAACAACCTAATTCAAAGCACAGTGATTGGCCATGTGAGATTTTGTCCTAAGCCCATTGTTTCTGAGGATGCTGATTGGACTGGTCATTTTCTAACTTATTCCAAACGCCCATCTATTGGAGAAAGGCCAGACTGATACGTCAAGTGAAATAGAATGGTGAATGCAGCGATCAGGCTGGTTCCACCAGGGTAAGAATCTATATGGCCGCTTCACCAATGCGTGTCCGTGAACAAATACTGTGCAAGTACTAACATGAATATAGGCCTGAATGGCAGCACTGCTTAATTGTACACTAGCATTAATTTCTCTCTCTTTCGTGTGCTTGTCTGTGTCTCAGGGTTCTATGGGAGGCCCTGGTCTATGGAGCAGAGGAAGGTCCTTTTCCAGTGGTGAGTACTTGGTAACAAACAGAAAGGTAATATACAGATGTAGGATCTTAATTTGATCACCCTGTTGCAGGAGAACTTTCCTGCAATGCATGACATTTTAAATGTGCTGTGTACTAGAGGTTTAAAAAGGCTTCTGAAGATTGTAATGTCTTTTATCAACCTATACAAAAATGTCAATTTAAATTTTATCCACATAATTAACATTTCCGGTTGCTGCAGGATTATTTTCCTTCTGTAGCAAACTGGCTCAAAGTAAGATCCTAAATCTGTATGGTTGACATAGGAGGACATGGAGAGGGATAAGGAGGGAGTGAGTATGATCCGCAGTTGAAACAAAAACAAAGCGGTGGTTGACTTTGTTTTGGTAAAAAGCTGAGGGATGGGCCTGGAGAAATGTATCAACTCTCAAATGTATAGACCGAGCTATTGGTGCAAGGACTTGACTGTCCATGATATCAAAATGATTTCCAGAAACTGACACTGGATGAATAACTCTCTCCCTTTCTCTCTGTTAGGATGCAGAGGTGGGAGTTGAACACCTATCTGTACGGTCCTAAAGATGATCTGAAACACAGACTACTCTGGAGAGAGGTCTATTCCCCTGAAGAGGAGGGTAAGGGATCTCCCCATCCCTCACTCATCCATCTCTTCATCCCTTCATTTATTTGTTTACATCTCTTTTTTAGTCTATCTTCCCACCCCTCGATCTCCCCATACCCTCATCTTACCTTCTCTCCTCACTCTGTACTTTTTCCCCCATCTCTCACTTTTGCTTTAAACTAAATGTATCTCTCCTGGTGCTGTCCTGGTTCTCTCCACTCCTCCTCGCTCCTCTCTTGCAGGTCAGTTGCGTACTTTGATAGTAGAGTCAGAGAAGAGAGGTCTGAGGTTTGTGTACTCTCTCTCTCCTGGTCAAGACATTGTCTTCTCTTCTTCCTGCGACCTCTCCCTGCTTAAACGCAAGCTACGACAGGTACATACACGCACCTACACATACTTGCATGCGCACACAGGCATGCGCACGCATACCTACACCCCTGCCTTACTATCTCTCCTCTCTGTAGGTGTCAAAGTTGGGTTGCCAGGCATTTGCGATCCTTTTTGATGACATAGATCACTCCCTGTGTCAGGCTGACAGTCAAGCCTTCTCCTCATTCGCTCACGCCCAGGTTTCAGTTGCCAATGAGATCTACCGATTCCTGGGAGAGCCGCCCGTCTTCCTGTTCTGTCCAACAGGTGAGTAGTTGAGATGTGTGTAGTATCCACACACACCACACACACACACACACACACACACACACACACACACACACACACACACACACACACACACACACACACACACAAACAACAAAAAAGTTCCAAAGGAATAGAGACATTGCAAATGTCATATTATGGCCATATACAGTTTTGTAATGATGTGCAAAAAGTACACCCCTGATAACATGTAAACACAGTTAAAAACTTCTTGTGGGACGGTAGCGTATCCAAGTTTATAATTTTAAAAGGCTAATTGATCATTAGAAAACACTTTTGCAATTATGTTAGCACAGCTGAAAACTGTTGTCCTGATTAAAGAAGCAATAGAACTGGCCTTTAGACTAGTTGAGTATCTGGAGCATCAGCATTTGTGGGTTCGATTACAGGCTCAAAATGGGCAGAAACAAAGAACTTTCTTCTGAAACTCATCAGTCTATTCTTGTTCTGAGAAATGAAGGCTATTCCATGCGAGAAATTGCCAAGAAACTGAAGATCTGGTACAACGCAGTGTACTACTCCCTTCACAGAACGGCGCAAACTGGCTCTAACCAGAATAGAAAGAGGAGTGGGAGGCCCCGGTGCACAACTGACCCGCAAAACACCAGTCTCAACGTCAACAGTGAAGAGGCGACTCCGGGATGCTGGCCTTCTTGACAGAGTTCCTCTGTCCAGTGTCTGTGTTCTTTTGCCCATCTTAATCTTTTCTTTTTATTGGCCAGTCCGAGATATGGCTTTTTCTTTGCAACTCTGCATAGAAGGCCCGCATCTGTCGCCTCTTTACTGTTGACGTTGAGACTGGTGTTTTGCGGGTACTATTTAATGAAGCTGCCAGTTGAGGACTTGTGAGGCGTCTGTTTCTCAAACTAGACACTCTAATGTACTTGTCCTCTTGCTCAGTTGTGCACCGGGGCCTCCCACTCCTCTTTCTATTCTGGTTAGAGCCCGTTTGCGCTGTTCTGTGAAGGGTGTAGTACACAGCGTTGTACGAGATGTTCAGCCAATAAGAATGTTGTGATTGACAGAGTCGAAAGCCTTAGCCAGGTCGATGAATACGGCTGCACAGTAATGTCTCTTATCGATCGCGGTTATGAAATCGTTTAGGACCTTGAGCGTGGCTGAGGTGCACCCACGACCAGCTCTGAAACCAGATTGCATAGCGGAGAAGGTACGGTGGGATTCGAAATGGTCGGTAATATGTTTGTTAACTTGGCTTTCGAAGACCTTAGAAAGGCAGGATAGGATAGATCTAGGTCTGTAGCAGTTTGGGTCTAGAGTGTCTCTCCTTTGAAGAGGGGGATGACCGCGGCAGCTTTCCAATCTTTGGGAATCTCAGACGATACGAAAGAGAGGTTGAACAGGCTAGTAATAGGGGTTGCAACAACTTCAGCAGATCATTTTAGAAAGAGAGGTTCCAGATTGTCTAGCCTGGCTGATTTGTAGGAGTCCAGATTTTGCAGCTCTTTCAGAGCATCAGCTATCTGGATTTGGGTCAAGGAGAAATGGGGGAGGCTTGGGCGAGTTGCTGTGGGGGGTGGAGGGCTGTTGATCGGGGTAGGGGTAGCCAGGTGGAAAGCATGGCCAGCCGTAGAAAAATGCTTATTGAAATTCTCAATTATCGTGGATTTATCGGTGGTGACAGTGTATCCTAGCCTCAGTGCAGTGGGCAGCTGGGAGGAGGTGCTCTTATTCTCCATGGACTTTACAGTGTCCCAGAGCTTTTTTGAGTGTGTGCTACAGGATGCAAATTTCTGCTTGAAAAAGTTGCCTTAGCTTTCCTAACTGCCTGTGTATATTTGTTCCTAACTTCCCTGAAAAGTTGCATATCACGGGGGATATTCGATGCTAATGCAGTACACCACAGGATGTTTTTGTGCTGGTCAAGGGCAGTCAGGTCTGGAGTGAACCAAGGGCAATATCTGTTCCTGGTTCTACATTTTTTGAATGACCAGTTTACAGAGGAGTATAGAGTGCAGTGATGTGTCCTATATGGAGCATTGGTGGCAAATCGGATGGCTGAATGGTAAAGAACATCTAGCCGCTCGAGAGCACCCTTACCTGTCACTCTATAAATTACGTCTCCATAATCTAGCATGGGTAGGATGCTCATCTGAATCATGGTTAGTTTGGCAGCTGAGGTGAAGGAGGAGCTATTACGATAGAGGAAACCAAGTCTAGATTTAACTTTAGCCTGCAGCTTTGATATGTGCTGAGAGAAGGACAGTGTACCGTCTAGACATACTCCCAAGTACTTGTATGAGGTGGGGAGAGGGGCATTCTTCTACCAAACCACGTGACCTTTGTTTTGGAGGTGTTCAGAACAAGGTTAAGAGTAGAGAAAGCTTGTTGGACACTAAGAAAGCTTCGTTGTAGAGCATTTCACACAAAATCCGGGGAGGGGCCAGCTGAGTATAAGACTGTATCATCTGCATATAAATGGATGAGAGGGCTTCCTACTGCCAGAGCTATGTTGTTGATGTAAATTGAGAAGCGAGTGGGCCTAGGATCGAGCCTTCATGTTCTCCCTTGGTGACAGGCAGTGGCTGAGACAGCAGAGTTTCTGACTTTATACACTGCACCCTTTGAGAGAGGTTGTTAGCAAACCATGCCAAAGACCCCTCAAAGACACCAATACTACTTAGCCGGGCCCACAAGAATGGAATGGTCTACCGTATCAAAAGTTTTGGCCAAGTCAATAAAAATAGCAGCACAACATTGCTTAGAATCAAGGGCAATGGTGACATCATTGAGGACCTTTTAAGGTTGCAGTGACACATCATAACCTGAACGGAAACCAGATTGCATATCAGAGGGAATACTATAGACATCAAGAAAGCCAGTCAGTTGATTATTGACAAGTTTTTTTTCAACACATTTGATGAACAGGGCAAAATAGAAATAGGCCTATAACAGTTAGGATCAGCTTGACCTCCCCCTTTTAAATAAAAGACAAACCGTGTCTGCCTTCCAAGCAATGGGAACCTCCCCAGAAAGGAGAGACAGGTTAAAAAGGTCGGAGATAGGCTTTGGCGATGATAGGGGCAGCAACCTTAAAGAAGAAAGGGTCTAAACCAACTGGCCCAGATATTTTTTTTAGGGTCAATTTTCAGGAGCTCCTTTAGCACCTCAGACTCAGTGACTGCCTGCAGGGAGAAACTTTGCAGGGGAAAAAGAGGGAGACGCATCAGGGATAGTTGCATTAGAAGGGGTGGGAGATGAGGAAATGTTGGACGGGCAAGGAGGCATTGCTGAGTCAAATAGGAATCCTGACTTAAAGAAGTGGTGATTAAAAAGCTCAGCCATGTGCTTCTTGTCAGTAACAACCACATCATCAACTTTAAGGGACATGGGCAGCTGTGAGGAGGAGGATTTATTTTCCAGGTCTTTAACCGTTTTCCAGAACTTCTTGGGATTAGACCCACAGAGAGAGAACTGCTCCTTAAAGTAACTAACTTTTGCACTTATTTCTCATTTGTCTGAATGAGAGCCAGTCAGCCTGAGTGCCGAGCCTTTCGCCAAATGCAATTCTTGAGGTGGAGTAACTCTGATCACAGTCAAACCAGGGGCTGAACCTGTTTTTAATTCTCATTTTCTTTATGGGTCGTGTTTGTTAACAATACCACGGAAAATATCAAAAAAGAAGGTCCAAGCATCTACGACAGAGCACTGAGGCTAGGAATCAAGCTGATTCGCTACCATTTTACAGAGGCCAGTTCATGAAGGAAGGCATAGTTTTTTAGCAAGCGTCTATGACAAATCAGGACTGGGCGTTTCACTGAGCAGCCATTACGAACACAGGCTGTAAAACAGTGATCACTAAGGTCATTACAGAAAACACCAGACTGATACCTATCAGGATTATTTTTGAGGATAACATCGAGGAGAGTAGCCTTTTCTGGGAGTTTGGAGTCATACCTTGTGGGATTGGTAATAATCTGAGAAAGATTTAGGGAGTCCCATTGCTTTAGGACTTGGTCAGGTGGTTTAAGCATGTCCCAGTTTAGGTCACCTAGCAGGACAAATTCAGATTTAGTGTAAGGGGCCAGGAGAGAGCTTAGGGCAGGCCGGTGCTGATGGAGGATGATAGCACCCAGCAACAGTCAACAAAGATCTATTTGAAAGTTTAACGCTTAAAACCAGCAAATCAAATTGTTTGGGACAGACTTGGTGGAGACAACTGCGCACTGAAGGTGATCCTTGGAAGATCTGTCGTGCTGAAAAGAAATATTTTCACCAGAAAGGCTAACATCAGTATTCCAAACACTCTTTCTTAACCACGTCTCAGTAATGACCAACACATCTGGATTGGAGCTGTGAACCCACACTTTCAATTGATCCATTTTAGGTAATAAGCTTCTAGTGTAAACGTGCAGAAAGCCCAGTCTTTTACGAGAGAAGAAATCAGTGAAGCAGATATCAGAGCACAAGTCAGAATTGGGGCTAGCAACAGTAGATGTACATGCACATTTCCAGATATTATCAACAGTAATACAATCATGGTATAGGACAAGGACGGCTCTGCAGTGCTGATTTATGGCATCTGAAATGTGCATTAGATGGCAACAAGATCATATTGTACAGCAATTTCATCAGGTAATATGAATACAAAGCCAGCGAGAGGTGGATAGAATTGGATGGGAGGCCGAAAGTCTGTGTCACCAATAGAGAGTTGCAAGTTTGGGAACAAACAGTCTGTCCCACGGTTGGGTAAAGAAAGTTTGTTGTCAACAAAGCATGCAGGAGTCATGAGGCATTTCTGGAGGCAGATTTCTTATAGAAAATGCCAGTGGATGGTCTTTGAACAGCAGGAGGGGGCTTCAAAGACTCCTGCCAGTTGTTGGGCCCAAAGCCCTCAACACCTCTCACTTCAAACCTCAGTGCTAATTGAAGTTATATCTGGTCTGTCCTAGCAAGCCTGGCAGCCTTAACTCAGCATTCAGTCCCCACAAAGTAAAATATATAATTGTAATGTACTTTTATTTAAATTGTATTTTTCTTCTTGGCTTTCAAAATAGCATCAGACCAAACATTACTCACTCAGTTCCAGGTTGGATGGTGTCCTCAGGTCTCTGCTGTTTGTTTGCTAGAACACCCTCCGTATAGCTTGGAAAAAGGAAACCTTGGAGCAGTAATCCCTCTGGGTAATTTTGGCAAAAATTAGGTTGTAGGTTTGGGGTTTTGATCTGGAGCAAAGGCCATGCTGTGGAGGGTAGCATCCTGCATATGTTCCTGCCTAAAAATCCAAGTTTATCTAACTCCAAATCTCTTTGTATTCCTTCTCGCATCTATGGGCTTTTCTCCTCTCACCTTTTCCCTTCACTTTTAGACTTCAATGCACAACTCATTAGCTGTATGTGACCAGACGAAAAAACCTTTCCAAGCCAAACCATATCATAACCGCTACACACAGCCTACATCATTGTCACCACATTAGCTGAAGTAACATCATAGTCAACATAGCTAATAGAACTAACACGTTAGTAAACCCGCTATAATCATGCAGTAACGTTAGTGTACAGTCACTAAGCAGTTTAGCACTTACACCGGTGGGCCCCGTGGCAATAAGTTAGTAAAACCAAAAGGTTACCTTGACTTGGAAGAGTTCCAGTGTTGTGTTGGATAGTCATAGCCAGCTAGCTAATATAGCATGCCTCTGTTTGATCAGGGTGTTTGAGTAGGCTAAACTAGCTTGCTGCATTTGCTAGCTAAGTAAGTGAAACTGAAAGTGAAAAAAAATGACTCTCTTGCTTTTCCTTCATTTTGAAAGAAATTATTCTTTCAGTACTAGATTCATTCTCTGAACCTTTGATTGGATGGACAACATGTCAGTTCATGCTGCAAGAGCTCTGATAGGTTGGAGGACGTCCTCTGGAAGTTATCATAATTACTATGTAAGTCTATGAGAATCATGAGCCTCCTCGATTTTGTATTGAAGTCAATGTACCCAGAGGAGGATACACCATGGTGCTTCCCTACAGAGTGCTGTCGAGGCTACTGTAGACCTTCATTGCAAAACATAGTGTTTTAATCAATTATTTGCTGACCTGAATATATTAAGTATAGTTTTATCTAAAAAGGATGTTTTACAATTTAAAACATTCTGAAAATCAATGAGGAGGATGGTCCTCCTCTGAGTCTCCACTGCTTCTCTTCTAATTAAGTAATTGCATACTGATATTATGTTACTCTCCTCCTTCCATCTCTCCTTCACTCACCCTCCCTCCTCCCTTTCTCTCTCCACTCCTCTCTCAAGAGTACTGTGGATCTCTATGTTCTCCCAGTGTATCTAAGTCTCCATATTTGATGACTGTTGGAGAGGACCTGCTGCCTAACATCTCTATCATATGGACCGGTGAGACACAGACAGGCTTTCTATTCTTTAGATGTATTTTTTTTTTCTTCTATTCTGTAAATTACAATGATATGGCATGATAATTCTCAATCTCCCTCTTTCTCTCTCCCACTACCTTCCCTCTCTCGCTCTCCCTCCCTCTATGGTCAGATGACATGAAAATTGGGCTTTGGCCATGCACACCAGTGGTGGGTTTGGCGTTGAAAAACAGAAGCATATGCAGAAAAGTACCTCATACCTATGGTAAAATATGGTGGTGGATCATTGATGTTATGGGGCTATTTTGCTTCCACTGGTCCTGGGGCGCTTGTTAAGGTCAACGGTGTCATTAACTTTACCAAGTAGCAGGACATTTTAGCCAGAAAACCTGGTTTCCTCTGCAATGTGGCTGGCACTTGGCTGCAGTTGGATCTTCCAGCAAGACAATAACCCCAAGCATTCATCAAAATCCGCAAAGAAATTGTTAATTGACCACTCAGTCTCCAGACATGAACCCCATTGAAAACCTGTGTTTTGAATTGCATAAGAGCAGACAAAGGATATCAAGGATCTGGAAATATTCTGTATGGAGGAATAGTCTAAGATCCCTCACAACGTGCTCTACACATTTTACAAAAAGCCACAGGATCAGTGGAAGCAAAAAGGCCGTATAACATAAAATATCCTCCACCATATTTTACAGTAAAAATGGGCTTCCTCTCTTCTTATGCACCTTATTTCAACACTAAACCCACCTCTGGTGTGCGTGGCCAAAGAGCTCTATATTCATGTAATCTGACCATAGCACCGGTTAAAATCCATGTGCCAATGCCATTTAGCAAACCAGTCGTGGGCAGGAAATAATCTTTATGGAGGAATGATCTAAAGGATCAGACACACCAAGGATACTGAATGCCGAGAGGTACTTAGATGTAGTCTTGTCACGATACCAGAATTTAGACTTGGATACCAATACCAGGATTAGTATCGTGATTCTCGTTACCATAACGATACTCAATACCAAAATGATACCAAAACGGTACCACTGCAAGAAGACACATTAACCAAAGTCATAGAATGGCACTTGATCCAAACAGAAACTCAGCTATGGCTCTGTTCAATTGTTGGGCAGCTAATGAGTTCATTATCATTACATTTGACATTTTTTACATCAACATTTTTCAGAGACAGCCATGTATGCATTAATGAATCAATTATACAATCAGACTTTTTTTTTTACCAATCTAACAATATAACAACATAATGGTAATCATTTATGATTTTTTTTAAATAAAAGCCTTTAGTGAACTAACACTCGCACTTGAATCTTTTCCTTCTTGTTAGCTCTGACTTTGCTGATAGCTACCTTATTGAGGAACAATTTACTTACTATGACTGTGGTAGGTGGTTGTCTCACCTAGCTGTCTTCAGATGAATGCACTAACTGGAAGTCGCTCTAGATAAGTGTTTGCTATATGACTAAAATGTAATGATAAATCTCTATTGATAAAGTGGGTAAATCAAGATGTAGCCTCAGCCTATTCACATGACTGCACACGAGTGTGTGCATGCATTGAGTTATTGAGCTTGTTTTGGCTGCATAGAAGTAGCTTATTTTATAAAAGTGTGCGCTGTCTCTTTAACGAGGAATGACGTCATTACTGGGTAGTGAATTGATGATGGCTTCAGCTGTAAGCTAGCAGCAAAATCGCGCTGGAGAGGATGGATGATGTTTTACATGCTCCTAACCAACTGTGCTATTTTGAAAAAAAAATTTGCGTTGTTTTTAACTTATTTTGTACATCATGTTGCTGCTACCGTCTCTTATGACCGAAAATAACTTCTGGACATCAGAACAGCGACTACTCACCTCAAACTGGAAGAAGCTTTTTCCTTTAACGAGTCCATGAGTCCGAGTCATCTATATTATTTGTAGCCATCTATTTACCACCACAAACTGATACTGGATCTAAGACTAAACTCAACCAACTCTATAAGGCCACAAGCAAACAAGAAAATACTCATCCAGAAGCGTCACTCCTAGTGGCCGGGGACTTTAATGTAGGCAAACTTAAATCCGTTTTACCTCATTTCTACCAGCATGTCACATGTGCAACCAGAGGAGAAAAACAAACTCTAGACCACCTTACTCCACACACAGAGATCCATACAAAGCTCTCCCCTGCCCTCCATGGCAAATCTGACCATAATGCTATCCTCCTGATTCCTGCTTACAAGCAAAAACTAAAGCAGGAAGTACCAGTGACTCGCTCAATACGGAAGTGGTCAGATGACGCGGATGCTACGCTACAGGACTGTTTTGCTAGCACAGACTGGCATATGTTCCGGGATTCATCCAATGGCATTGAGGAGTATACCACCTCAGTCACCGGCTTCATCATTAAGTGCATTGACATCATCATCCCCGCAGTGACCGTACGTACATATCCCAACCAGAAGCCATGGATTACTCTTTCAAGGAGCAGGACACTAATCCAGACGCTTATAAGAAATCTTGCTATGCCCTCAGACGAACCATCAAACAAACAAAGCATCAATACAGGACTAAGATTGAAATCTACTACACCGGCTCTGACGCTCGTCGGATGTGGCAGGGCTTGAAAACTATTACGGACAACAAAAGAAAACCCAGCCACAGGCTGCCCAGTGACGCAAGGCTACCAGACGAGCTAAATGCCTTTTATGCTCGCTTCGAGGCAAGCACCACTGAAGCATGCACGAGAGCACCAGCTGTTCTAGACGATGCTATATGCTTTCGGTAGCTGATGTGAGCAAGACCTTTAAACAGGTCAACATTCACAAAGCCGTGGGGCCAGACGGATTACCAAGATGTGTACTCAAAGCATGCGCGGACCAACTGGCAAGTGTCTTCACTGTCATTTTCAACCTCTTCCTGACCGAGTCTGTAATACCGACATGTTTCAAGCAGACCACCATAGTCCCTGTGCCCAAGGAAGCGAAGGTAATCTGCCTTAATGATTACCGCCCCGTAGCACTCACATCGGTAGCCATGAAGGGCTTTGAAAGGCTGGTCATGGCTCACATCAACAGTATCCTCCCGGATACCCTAGACCCACTCCAATTCAGCTTTCAACACCATAGTGCCCTCCCAGCTCATCACTAAGTTAAGGACCATGGGACTGAACACCTCCCTCTGCAACAGGATCCTGTAATTTCCGATGTGACGCCCCCAGGTTGTGTGGGTAGGCAACAACACATTCACCACGCTGACCCTCGATACTTAGTCCACTCCTGTACTTCCTGTTCACCCATGACTGCGTGGCCGAGCATGACTCCAACACCATCATTAAGTTTGCCTGATCACCGACTACGATGGACAGCCTATAGGGAGGAGACCTGGCAGTGTGGTGCCAAAAAAACAACCTCACCCTCAACGTCAGCAAGACAAAGGAGCTGATCATGGACTACAGGTAACGGAGGCCCGAGCACGCCCCAATCTACATTGGCGGAGCTGAAGTTGAGCGGGTCGAGAGCTTCAAGATCTTTGGTGTCCACATCACTAAGGATCTATCATGTTCCAAACACACCAACGCAGTTGTGAAGAAGGCATGGCAATTCTTTTTCCCCCTTAGGAGGCAGAAAATATTTGTCATGGGCCCTCATATTCTCAAAGTTCTACAACTGCACAATTGAGAGCATCTTGACTGGATGCTTCACCGCTTGGTATGGCAACCGCTTGGCATCCGACTTCAAGGCGCTACAGAGGGTAGTGCGTACAGTGAGGAGAAAAAAGTATTTGATCCCCTGCTGATTTTGTACATTTGCCCACTGACAAAGAAATGATCAGTCTATAATTTTAATGGTAGGTTTATTTGAACAGTGAGAGACAGAATAACAACAACAAAAAAATCCAGAAGAACGCATGTCAAAAATGTTATAAATATATTTGCATTTTAATGAGGGAAATAAGTATTTCACCCCCTCTCAATCAGAAAGATTTCTGGCTCCCAGGTGTCTTTTATACAGGTAACGAGCTGAGATTAGGAGCACACGCTTAAAGGGAGTGCTCCTAACCGCAGCTTGTTACCTGTATAAAAGACACCTGTCCACAGAAGCAATCAATCAATCAGATTCCAAACTCTCCACCATGGCCAAGACCAAAGAGCTCTCCAAGGATGTCAGGGACAAGATTGTAGACCTACACAAGGCTGGAATGGGCTACAAGACCATCGCCAAGCAGCTTGGTGAGAAGGTGATAACAGTTGGTGCGATGATTCGCAAATGGAAGAAACACAAAAGAACTGTCAATCTCCCTCGGCCTGGGGCTCCATGCAAGATCTCACCTCGTGGAGTTGCAATGATCATGAGAACGGTGAGGAATCAGCCCAGAACTACACGGGAGGATCTTGACAATGATCTCAAGGCAGCTGGGACCATAGTCACCAAGAAAACAATTGGTAACACTTCGCCGTGAAGGACTGAAACCCTGCAGCGCCCGCAAGGTCCCCCTGCTCAAGAAAGCACATATACATGCCCGTCTGAAGTTTGCCAATGAACATCTGAATGATTCAGAGGACAACTGGGTGAAAGTGTTGTGGTCAGATGAGACCAAAATGGAGCTCTTTGGCATCAACTCAACTCGCCGTGTTTGGAGGAGGAGGAATGCTGCCTATGACCCCAAGACACCATCCCCACCGTCAAACATGGAGGTGGAAACATTATGCTTTGGGTGTTTTTCTGCTAAGGGGACAGGACAACTTCACCGCATCAAAGGGACGATGGACGGGGCCATGTACCGTCAAATCTTGGGTGAGAACCTCCTTCCCTCAGCCAGGGCATAGAAAATGGGTCGTGGATGGGTATTCCAGCATGACAATGACCCAAAACACACAGCCAAGGCAACAAAGGAGTGGTTCAAGAAGAAGCACATTAAGGTCCTTGAGTGGCCTAGCCAGTCTCCAGACCTTAATCCCATAGAAAATCTGGAGGGAGCTGAAGGTTCAAGTTGCCAAACATCAGCCTCGAAACCTTAATGACTTGGAGAAGATCTGCAAGGAGGAGTGGGACAAAATCCCTCCTGAGATGTGTGCAAACCTGGTGGCCAACTACAAAAAAACGTCTGACCTCTGTGATTGCCAACAAGGGTTAGCTAGATGTAAAGACTTGCTCTAGAAAAAATATATGCATTATGTAGCTTTATTGTTTTAGCAATTGTACTGAGCCCTGTCGGTGAGAAAAAACAGGCCAGGCTAATCCATTCCCTCGTTATTTTTCTTCCGTTCCCTTTTTTTTCTCAATATAAAAATGTATTCCCCCAATATAAAAACCATGCTATCAACATAAAAATGTTTTCCCTCAGTTTATTAATTCATTCCCTCGGATCTTCCTTCAAGCACATGTCCTTATCATGGATTGATCACAGTTAAATGAATTCTACTTCAATCTGGGCTTGAAATGGAAAGATTTTCTTCGTTGTTTGAATATGTTACTGAGAGAAATGTATTTCCAGTTTTAGTGTTTTCATATGCCTCTGAATCATAAGAGCAAATAATGGGTCACGGGCGTGCAAAACCACTCAATTAGGTGCAATGATGCACTTGCATCCCTGCGCTAGGCAGGTATTCTGTCTGGCTCTGCTTCATTATCTTAGCTGTTCTACAGTATATCTATACTTTGGGGGAGTTCATTAACTACCTATCCTTCTGATAAAACGGGTGGGATTACACTGAGAAAAGTGCCCTTTTTTCCACTTTTTGTTCTCACTCCTGTCGGCTCTCTCACGTGGAGGTTTCTGCTCTCTGATCGGCTCGAAGTCAATTTATCCGCCACTGACGAGCATTGCGATTCTGCAAGTAGTAACGACAGGTTCGTCGGTACCAGGTTGGTACGCAGCACAGTACATCTTTTGTTCTAGCAAGAGAAGGAACGGCCTACTGTGCTAAGTACCTATCAGCAGTGAGATTTTTCGGTGTGTCTGTCCTCTTAGATCGCTCACAATGTGTTCTCCAATCTCAAAAACATTTTAGAAAAAGTGCCATTATCCTCGCAAGGTAGGGTATTGAAAACTGTGGTGTCAATACATTTTACCTATCTTTTTTATAAACAATATAACTTTTTATTGTTTACCAATTTTTGGGGGCATACAATATAGCTCAGTATTTGTATTATTTATTTTATCATCTTTTTTGTTAATCTTTATCAAGGGTGCCACTAATTATGGACCTGGCTGTATATATTTAATATATAATATATAAAATGTCATTTTGCTTCTCTCCCCCCAGGTAGTAAGGTAATCTCTAGAGAGCTGAGTGTAGAGGGTCTGTCTGAAGTACAGTCTGTCCTACAGCGCCCTCCTCTGGTGTGGGACAACCTGCACGCAAATGACTACGACTCCAGGTAGGATAAGATGAAATAAGATGAGAAGATAATGTCTTGTATATTTTGTTTATTGTAAGATATTGTCAGCACCATTTCACCACGTGAAATTATTGGTACATGCAAATGTACTTGGTGAATAAGGTTGACTCTTATTATGATTCTGATTCCAGACGTCTCTTCCTGGGTCCCTTCAAGGGTCGCTACCCCCAGCTTGCCACCAAACTCCGGGGCTTGCTGCTTAACCCCAACTGTGAGTTCGAAGCCAACTACATACCCCTGCACACGCTGGGGACTTGGTACCGCACTGGGAGGGAGAAGAAGAAGGGTAAGAAAAGGGGTAAGGGGGGGAGTGGGTGAGGGATGGGGGAGGAAAGAGAGGAGGGGGAAGGAGGGAAAGGGATGATAGTGGGTGAGGGAGAGAGGAGGCAGGGAGGAAGGATCATTTTGGACAGATAAGTGACACACACACACACACACACACACACACACACACACACACACCTGGGTACACTGACACTATCAGAGCAGCAGACCCTTAGACTAGTGTTATCCACAGTGACAACATCATAGAGGGATTAGGGAGGGGGAGAGAGAGGAAGGAGAGAGATGGATAGTGGGTGAGGGAGGCAGGGAGGAAGGATAGATGCGAGAGAGGAGGAAGGTTGATGTCAACTAAATAGGACAGGTAAGCGGCAGGGTGTTTATAGATTAACACACACACACACACTGGGTCCACTGACACTGTCAGAGCAGTAGACCATTAGACTGATGTTATCCACAGTGACAACATCGTAGAGGGATTAGGGAGGGAAAGGGGGAGGGAAGGAAAGAGGGAGTCATTCAAGAGAGGAAAGAGAAATTAAGCGCAAAAGCATGAGATCAAAAAGACAAGTGAGGGGTGAAGAAAAGAAGACATGAAGTGAGTGAGGTCAGAAAGGAAGGATGGAAGAGCGATGGACAGTAAAGGAGAAAGAGAATGGTTAAAGAGACAATTGAGGGAGGGAGGGAGAGAGAGAGAGAGGGAGTGTGTGAGAGAGATAAAGAGAGGACTGGAGCGTGTGAGTGGGCTGAGAATCAGAACACTCAGTGCCTCCACACCCCTAGGGGTAACCACTTTCACCATGGTTACATAGAGGTTAACCGCTATCACCAGGGTTACGATATGATGTTGGGGTTCAGGCCAGTGTGATACATGATCTGACTGGGACATCATCATGTATACATTTTACTCAAGTTCTGACTGAACTACTTTTCACATACATTTTGACAAACCATGTGTGTCATATCAAATCAAATCAAAATGGTTAGCAGTGTAGCGAAATGCTTGTGATTCTAGTTCCGACAGTGCAGCAATATCTAACAAGTAATCTAACAATTCCACAACAACTACCTAACACACACAAATCTAAGTAAAGGATTTGTGTGTATCATCATATATGGATGAGCAATGACCGAGCAGCATAGGCAAGATGGTATAAAATACAGTGTATACATATGAGATGAGTAATGCAAGATATGTAAACATTATTAAAGTGGCATTATGAAAGTGACTAGTGATCCATTGGTGTTTGTTGTTTTGTGTGTGAGTGAATGTGTATTTCTCACCATAGTGTGTGTGTGTGTGTGTGTGTGTGTGTGTGTGTGTGTGTGTGTGTGTGTGTGTTCTTCACCATGGTTTGTGTGTTCCTAACCATGGTGTGTGTACATATATGTGTGTGTAGATGAGGAGTACCAGTACTGTCCAGAGATGGCGCTGTCTACTGCACTGCACGACTGGATGGAAGAGCTCAGCCAACCACTGCAGCCAGGTAGTGTGTGTGTGTGTGTGTGTGTGTGTGTGTGTGTGTGTGTGTGTGTGTGTGTGTGTGTGTGTGTGTGTGTGTGTGTGTCAGGTACTCAAGACACAGAAGCTTGATCTCAACTGTTCATCCTGATGTTGATGTGGATTCAGATCTGTGTCAATTCTAATTCTATCAATCTACTCATTCTAATTCTATAATTCTCATTTTAATTCTACTCAATTTAATTCTATACTTCTCATTGTAATTCTATAATTCCAGTTCTATATGTGTGACTTCTCCACAGGTCGCCAGAGCAGACAGGCAGACCAGAGGTCATTGGGTCAAAGGTCAGGGACCCTAGAGAGTGAAAACTGTCACCCCACCACCAGAGAAGGTCGCCCCAAACCCCCTAGAGAACCTCCGCAGGGGGACAGCCCTCCCCCCTCCAGCCCTGAGGGAGAGGAAGGGGTGAGGAGGGGGGAGAAAGAAGGGAGGAGTGAGGGAGGAGACGGAGAGGAGAGAGGGAAGAAACTCCACAACAACCAGTTCCGACAAGGGCCAGGCCAGCCAAGGGGTTCAGGGGGGGTGCTGTGTGTTGGGAAGGCTCCTCTAAGCGAGTCCCAAATCCGGCTGCTGGTAGGTCTCCACTACCTTCCCCATGAGCACGGCCCGTCAGCCCAGAGACTGTTACAGGACCTCACCTGGCTCAAAGAACACTGCCACCTGGTCAGCGCTAACGACAAGAAGGGACCGCCGCAAAAGGTCTGTGTGTTTGTGTGTGCCCATTTACTGTATCTGTGATGGCATCTCAACTTTGTGTGTGTATGTACAGTATGTCAAAAAATAACTTTGTATTTGTGGCGCAGCGGTCTAAGGCACTGCATCTCAGTGCTAGAAGCGTCACTACAGACACGGTCTGTAGGCTGTAGATACAGCCTGGTTCGGATCCAGGCTGTATCACAACTGGCCGTGATTGGGAGTCCCATAGGGCGGCACACAATTGGCCCAGCGTCGTTGTAAATAAGAACTAACTTAACTTCTTAACTGACTTGCCTGGTTAAATAAAGGATAAAAAAATCTAAAATAATTGGTCACATGCATTGCAAACAACAGGTGTAGACTAACAGTGATGCTTACTGATGGGGCGTTCCCAACAATGCAGAGAGAAAAATAGAAAATAATAGAAAGATAATAACACTGGGAATAAATACAATGAGTAACGATAACATGGCTATATACACGGTATACCAGTACCGAGTCGATGTGCAAGGGTACTAGGTAATGTGTGCACGAGTGTGTGCGCCTGCGTGTGTGTGTCTGCATGCTTGTGTGTGTGTGCATTCATGTGTGTGTGTGTGTGTGTGTGTGTGTGTGTGTGTGTGTGTGTGTGTGTGTGTGTGTGTGTGTGTGTGTGTGTGTGTGTGTGTGTGTGTGTGTGTGTGTGTGTGTTGCAGGCGGAGGAGTGGCGTGGCCGAGCGGCCGGTTTCCTAGGTGTGTGTGAGGAGATTGCAGCGCTGCACAGTAGTGTAGTGAGAGGAGTGAGCAAGGCCGTGCTGTATGACCTTTACCCTTACGTATGGGACCTCAGAAACACTGCACTGGTGGCCAAGGCCTTCATCTGCTGGCTCGGTGAGTAGTGTGTGAGTAGTGTGTGAGTAGTGTGTGAGTAGTGTGTGAGTAGTGTGTGTGTGTGTGTGTGTGTGTGTGTGTGTGTGTGTGTGTGTGTGTGTGTGTGTGTGTGTGTGTGTGGAGAGATTAAGAACAGAAAAACATTTCAACTTGGATAAAGCATACACTGTAAGATTTACATTTCTCTCCACCTCTCCCTTTATCTGTCCTCCCCCCTTTTCTCTTTCTGTCTAAGATGGGCGTGTGTTGAGTGACAGCTCTCCATTGGGTTCCTGGAGGAACTGCTTCCACTGTGAGTAGAGGTGACCCCTCAACCCTGACCCCTCCACTGCCTCTGACCCCTGATCCTTCAACCCTGAAACCTCATTGGGTCGTTATGGAATTGGGCATGGTCTTCCTTAAATGCTGTGTGATTGACAGGTGGGTTCTCATCTCTGATAGGGTGCGGGACGACCACGGGGGCAGAGTTACTGGGGGTGGAGTCAGAACCCTGGGTGTTCAAAGGGGGAGTGTCCGGAGAGTTGCAGGTAGGACAGTGTGTGTGTGTGAAACAAATCTTATGTCACATGAACGTGTTTAGCAGATGTTATTGTGGGTGTAGCAAAATGCTTGTGTTTCTAGCTCCAACAGTACAGTCATATCTAACAATACACACAATCTAAAGTAAAGGAATGGAATTAAGAATGTATAAATATTTGGATGAGCAATGTCAGAGCGGCATAGACTAAGATTCAGTGAAATAGGATACAGTTTATACATATGAGATGACTGATGCAAAATATGTAAACATTAAAGTGGCCAGTGATTTCAAGTCTATGTATATAGGTCAGCAGCCTCTAATGTGCTAGTGATGGCTATTTAACAGTCTGATGGCCTTGACATAGAAGCTGTTTTTCAGTCTCTCGGTCCCAGTTTTGATGCACCTGTACTGACCTCGCATTCTGGATGATAGCAGGGTGAACAGGTAGTGGCTCGGGTGGTTGTTGTCCTTGATGATCTTTTTGGCCTTCCTGTGACATCGGGTGCTGTAGGGCAGGTAGCTTGCCCCCGGTGATGTGTTGGGCAGACTGCACCACCCTCTGGAGAGCCCTGTGGTTGCGTGCGTTGCTTTTGCCATACCAGGTGGTGATACAGCGCGACTGGATGCTCTCAATTGTGCATCAGTAAAAGTTTTAGGGTTTTAGGTCAAAATTCTTCAGCCTCCTGTTTTATTTTATATATTTTTTTTTTACCTTTATTTAAGTAGGCAAATCAGTTAAGAACAAATTCATATTTACAATGAGGCCTACACCGGCGAAACCCGGATGACGCTGGGCCAATTGTGCGCCGCCATATGGGACTGCCAATCACAGCCGGTTGTGATACAGCCTTCTTCACCACACTGTCTGTGTGGGTGGACCATTTCAGTTTGTCAGTGATGTGTAAGCCGAGGAACTTGAAGCTTTCCACCTTCTACACTGTGGTCCCGTTGATGTGGATGGAGGGTGCTCCCTCTGCTGTTTCCGAAGTCCACGATTCACTCCTTAGTTTTGTTGCTGTTAGGTGAGAGGTCATTTTCCTGGCACCATACTCCCAGGTCTCGTCATTGTTGGTAATCAGGACTACGACTGTTGTGTCATCTGCAAACTCGATGATTGAGTTGGAGGCGTGCATGGCCACGCAGTCATGGGTGAACAGGGAGTACAGGAGAGGGCTGAGAACGCACCCTTGTGGGGCCCCAGTTTTGAGGATCAGCACAGTGGAGGTGTTGTTTCCTACCTTCACCACCTGGGAGTGGCCCGTCAGGAAGTCCAGGACCCAGTTGCACAGGGCGGGGTTCAGATCCAGTGCCTTGAGCTTAATGATGAGCTTGGAGGGTACTATGGTGTTGAATGCTGAGCTGTAGTCAATGAACAGCATTCTTACATACAGTAGGTATTCCTCTTGTCTAGATGTGATAGGGCTGTGTGCAATGCGATGGAGATTGCATCGTCTGTGGATCTATTGGGGCGGTGAGCAAATTGGGTCTAGGGTGTCAGGTAAGGTAATATGATCCTTGACTAGTCTCTCATAGCACTTCATGATGACAGAAGTGAGTGCTGCAGGCGATAGTCACTTTGTTCAGTTACCTTTGCTTTCTTGGGTACAGGAACAATGGTGGACATCTTGAAGCATGTGGGACTGGGATAGGGAGAGACTGAATATGTCCGTAAACACTCTAGCCAGCTGGTCTGCGCATGCTCTGAGGGCGTGGCTAGGGATGCTGTCTGGGTTGGCAGCCTTGCAAGGGTTTAACACGCTTAAATATCTTTCTCACGTCGGCCATGGCGAAGGAGAGCCCACATTCCTAGGTAGCAGGCCGCGTCGGTGCACTGTATTATCCTCGAAACGGGCGAAGAAGGTGTTTAGCTTCTCCGGGAAGCAAGACATCAGTGTCTGCGACGTGGCTGGTTTTCCCTTTGTAGTCTGTAATTGTCTGTAGACACTGCCACATATTTCTAGTGTCTGAGCCGTTGAATTGCGACTCCACTTTGTCTATATACTGATGTTTTGCCTGTTTGATTGCCTTACGGAGGGAATAACTACACTGTTTGTATTAGGCCATATTCCCAGTCACCTTGCCATGCGATGGTTCGCGCTTTCAGTTTTTGCAAATGCTGCCATCTATCCCCGGTTTCTGGTTAGGGTAGGTTTTAATTGTCACAGTGGGTACAACATCTCCTATACACTTTCTGATAAACTCAGTCACCATCTCAGTGTATTCGTCTATGTTGTTCTCGGAGGCTACCGGGAACATATCCCAGTCCGCGTGATCAAAACATTGCTGAAGCATGGATTCTGATTGGTCAGACCAGCGTTGAATAGTCCTTAGCACGGGTACTTCCTGTTTGAGTTTCTGCCTATAGGAAGGGAGGAGCAAAATGGAGTCGTGATTAGATTTGCCAAAGGGAGGGCGGGGGAGGGCCTTGTAGATATCCCGGAAGTTGGAGTAGCAGTGGTCAAGTGTTTTAGCAGCACGAGCACTACAGTCAATGTGTTGATAGAACTTCGGTAACGTTTTCCTCAAATTTGCTTTCTTAAAATCCCCAGCTACAATAAATGTGGCCTCAGGATGTGGTTTCCAGTTTGCAAAAAGTCCAGTCTGTGTGTATTATGTCGTTTAATGTAAGCGCATGTATAAGAACATGTATTCATTTAAAATACATTTATTTTCCATGTGTTGTGCCTTGCTTACTTTCACCAGCTTGTTTGACATTTTCTGTCTGTCCTACAGATGCTTCTCCCTATAGGCAGTAACAGTGAACTGTTCAGCCACCCTCCTCCTCTCTTCCCCACCTCACGACTCTACAACATACGACCCTACCACAACAAGGACAAGGTGAGAGGACATTTTCACACACACACACACACACACACACACACACACACACACACACACACACACACGTCGTTCTGTCAGCTGACTGACTCTGTATTGTATGGTGACTTTGTGTGTATAGATTATTTTTGTTATATTATTGTGTTATACCTCCTGTCCCCTAGGTGGAGCTGTATCGTATGGTGCGCCAGCTTCAACAGAGAGCCCAGGGGAGCCCTGATTTCAGCCCAGCACATCCTGACCTCATCGGAGACAGGTGTGTGTGTGTGTGTGTGTGTGTGTGTGTATGTGTCTGTTCCTATGCTATGCTATGAGTCGAACCAAGCTGTACTGAGCTGGCTTTGTTACGCATGGTTCAGGTCGGCAGAATAGTGTGAAAAGGATATGCGTCTCTGAGCGTGCGAGCTCGAGGACAAATAATCAACAGTTTGTGTGCCTGTGTATTTATATGCGTGTGTGTGTGTGTCTGCAGGTGTCTGGGGCCCTGCCTGGCTTTGTGTCCTGAGTACAGCATGGTGCTGGAGGATGAGCTCGGTGTGTGTGGGAGTGTGTTGGGCGTTGTAGATGTTCGTTCCTTCGCCAAGCGCTGCCAGGCCTGCTGGATGCCCGCCATGAGGGATAAATACCCACCTCGCACCGGACATGCCAACTCACAGGTTAGAACAAACACACACATGCAGGTAAGGACACAAACATAACACACACACACATTCTCTCCCCATCCCTCTCTCTATCCCTCTCCCCATCTCTCTCTCTCCATCCCGTACTCCACCCCCCTCCCCATCCCTCTTTCTTATGTATTATCTAACTCCAGTTCCCCTCCTGTCCTGTATTAGGTGTTGCAGCAGATAGAGGAGGACCAAGGGGAATACCCAGACTCTCTTCTCTACCACTTTCCCTCCCAGCTCCGTCTGGACGCTTTGCCTGACCTGGTGGACGTCAGTGTGACCCGCTGCCTGCTAACCGCACTCCTCACTGCACTTAAAGCCAATGGTGAGTGTGTGTGTGTGGCGATGGGTTGAGTGAGTGTGGTGTGTGTAAGTGGACGTCAGTGTGAACCGCTGCCTGCTGACAGCTTTATTTACTGCACTGAAAGCCCACGGGGTGGGTGTGTGTGTGTTTGTGTGGTGTGCACGTGTGTGGATGAGTGTGGTGCATGCAGACATTGCCTTTTGAGGACAAATTTCTGTCCTCGACGGTTTAGGCCCAGGTATAAAAAGTTACAAGGATTTATGAAATTATTTATTGGTTATAGACTCCCCTACGTATATATTTGGACAGTGAAGCTAAAACTTATAATTTGGCTCTTTACTCCAGCATTTTGGATTTGAGATCAAATGTTTCATTTTAGCACCTTTTTATTTTAGGATATTTTCATACAAATCTGTTTTACTATTTAGAAATGGAAGCACTTTATGTATCTAGTCCCCCTATTCGGAGGTGTCATCAGTTCAAATTCACTTATGTAAGGGATAAATGCAGACATTCTGTACATTACTTTGGAAATAATGGACGACGTAGCGGAACGAGGTCGGAGCCAAGTCCCTTTGCGGAGTAAATTTTTCCAAGGTAATGTGCATAACGGAGGCGTTTGTCCCGCTTATACCACAGTTGGCAAAGAAGATAATACTAAAGCACACATTTAGGGGTAGAAATTAACATTTTGTGTTGATATTTACATTTTTAAAAGATAATTCATACTTCTTCATATTTTGGTTGCTAGAGAAACGACCCAGTCTTTTGATATTTATGGTCGCAACCCAGTTGTTCGTTCTATGTTCTGTTGCCATGCTCGGTGGAAACGTTCTTGTCCCTTGCTTCCTAGCTAGCCAACTAGCTACGGCTAACACAGTCACCTCTGCAGCCAGAATTACAGCGAAGTAGTTGCATTTGAGTTTGTTCAAGCTGTTTTCTATTGACATTAATTTGGATACATCCATAACAATGAGCTGATGATGCTTTGATTTTGCCTGGCAAAGCTAGAAAAGTTTGTCTTCTCTTCAGGACACTCAACACTGTTCATTATGAGGAGATCACTTTGCATATCAAACACTAGGCTAGAAGCTAGCTAAATAATTTGTTGCTAGCAAACCTGCCAATATGACTGCCAAATTAAAAAAAATACTAGTTGCTGAAAACAACTGGTCATACTAGAAACATTTGGGAGTATTTGACAGCAAAGTGCCACTTGCGTCATGACTGCAACAGTAGGGACCAGAGAAATTAATGTTCATCACTCACTATCTTAGATCATCAGATGCTCAAAAACAAATAAATGCTGGCTGCTATGTTTTTCAAATCAAATTGTATTGGTCACATACACCTGGTTAGCAGATGTTATTGAGAGTGGAGCGAAATGCTTATGCTTGTAGATCTGACAGTGCAGCAGTATCTAACAGGTAATATTAACAATTTAACAACAAAACGTAATACACACAATCTAGTAAAGGAATGTGATAAGAATATATAAGTATAAAATATATGGATGAGCAGTGACATAGCAGCTAAGATGCAATAATAGTAAAGAATAGATAGTGAAGGATACAGTATATACAGTTGAAGTCGGAAGTTTACATACACCTTAGCCAAATACATTTAAACTCAGTTTTTCACAATTTCTGACATTTAATCCTAGTAAAAATTCCCTGTTTTAGGTCAGTCAGGATCAACACTTTATTTTAAGAATGTGAAATTTCAGAATAATAGTAGAGAGAATGATTTATTTCAGCTTTTATTTCTTTCATCACATTCCAAGTGGGTCAGAAGTTTACATGCACTCAATTAGTATTTGGTAGCATTGCCTTTAAATTGTTTAACTTGGGTCAAACGTTTCAGGTAGCCTTCCACAAGCTTCCCACAATAAGTTGGGTGAATTTTGGCCCATTCCTCCTGACAGAGCTGGTGTAACGGAGTCAGATTTGTTGGCCTCCTTGCTCGCACATGCTTTTTCAGTTCTGCCCACACATTTTCTATGGGATTGAGGTCAGAACCATCCCATTGATGGCCACTCCAATACCTTGACTTTGTTGTCTTTAAGCCATTTTGCCACAACTTTGGAAGTATGCTTGGTGGTCATTGTCCATTTGGAAGACCCATTTGCGACCACGCTTTAACTTCCTGACTGATGTCTTGAGATGTTGCTTCAATATATCCACATAATTTTCCTGCCTCATGATGCCATCTATTTTGTGTAGTGCACCCTCCTGCAGCAAAGCAACATGATGCTGCCACCCAAGTGCTTCACGGTTGGGTTGGTGTTCTTCAGGCTTGCAAGCCTCCCCCTTTTTCCTCCAAACATAACGATGGTGATTATGACAAACAGTTATATTTTTGTTTCATCAGATCAGACATTTCTACAAAAAGTATGATCTTTATCCCAATGTGCAGTTGCAAACCATAGTCTGGCTTTTCTATTATGTCGATATAGGACTCGTTTTACTGTGGCTATAGATACTTTTGTACCTGTACAATGTTTTTTTCTTGGCTGATTTCTTTTGATTTTCCCATGATGTCAAACAAAGAGGCACTGAGTTTGAAGGTTGGCCTTCAAATACATCCACAGGTACACCTTCTTAGCCTATCAGAAGCTTCTAAAGCGATGACATCATTTTCTGGAATTTTTAAAGCTTTTTTAAGGCACACTCAACTTAGTGTATGTAAACTTCTGACCCACTGGAATTGTGATACAGTGAATTATAAGTGAAATAATCTGTCTGTTAACAATTGTTGGAAAAAGTACTTGTGTCATGCACAAAGTAGATGTCCTAACCGACTTGCCAAAACTGTAGTTTGTTTACAAGAAATTTGTGGAGTGGTTGAAAAACGAGTTTTAATGACTCCCACCTAAGTGTATGTAAACTTCCGACTTCAACTGTACATATGAGGTGAGTAATGCGAGATATGTAAACATTCTTACAGTGGCATAATTAAAGTGACATGTGTTCCATTTATTAAAGTGGCCAATGATATCAAGTCTGTAGGTAGGCAGCCACCTCTCTGTGCTAGTGGTGGCTGTTTAACAATCTGATGGCCTTGAGATAGAAGCTGTTTTTCCATCTCTCTGTCCCAGCTTTGATGCACCTGTACTGACCTCGCCTTCTGGATGGAAGCGGGGTGAACAGGTAGTGGCTCAGGTGGTTATTGTCCTTGATACTTTTTTTTGCCTTCCTGTGACATCGGGTGTTGTAGGTGCCCTGGAGGGCAGGTAGTTTGCCCCCAGAGATGCATTGTGCAGACCGCACCACCCTCTGAAGAGCCCTGCGGTTGTGGGCATTGCAGTTGCCGTGCCAGGTGGTGATACAGCCCGACAGGATGTGGATAGGGGGGTGCTCCCTTTGCTGTTTCCTGAAGTCCACGATCATCTCTTTTGTTTTGCTGACATTGAGTGAAAGGTTATTTTCCTGACCACACTCCGAGGGCCCTCACCTCCTCCCTATAGGCTGTCTCGTCGTTGTTGGTAATCAAGTCTACCACTGTTGTGTCGTCTGCAAACTTGATGATTGAGTTGGAGACGTGCATGGCCACGCAGTCGTGGGTGAACATGGAGTACAGGAGGGGGCTGAGAACGCTCCCTTGTGGGGCCCCATTGTTGAGGATCAGCGGAGTGTAGATGTTGTTTCCTACCTTCACCACCTGGGGGTGGTCCTTCAGGATGTCCAGGACCCAGTTGCACAGGGCGGGGTCGAGACCCTGGGTCTCAAGCTTAATGATGAGTTTGCAGGGTACTATGGTGTTGAATGCTGAGCTGTAGTCAATAAATTGCATTCTTATGTAGGTATTCCTCTTGTCCAGATGAGATTGTGCAGTGTGATGACGATTGCATTGTCTGTGGACCTAATGGTGCGGTGGGCAAATTGGAGTGGGTTTAGGGTGACAGGTAGGGTGGAGGTGATATGATCCTTGACTAGTCTCTCAAAGCACTTCATGGTGACAGAAGTGAGTGCTACGGGGCGATAGTCATTTAGTTCCGTTACCTTAGCTTTCTTGTAAACAGGAGCAATGGTGGCCATCTTGAAGCATGTTGGGACAGCAGACTGGGATAGGGATTGATTGAATGTGTCCGTAAACACACCAGCCAGCTGGTCTGCGCATGCTCTGAGGACGTGGCTAGGGATGTTGTCTGGGTTGGCAGCCTTGCGAGGGTTAACGTTTAAATGTTTTACTCACGTAAGGCCACGAATCGGGTTTCCTCGTAGGACCTGCATTTCTGCAGTTGTTGGTTTAGATCTCTGTAACTTTAAAGCAAGTGCAGTCTGCATGAGTAGGCGCATATTGCATCATGATTGCAAGGTGTCCCGATATCTTTTCCAACTATCTGGTTTTAATGTCCATGGCTACAATGCATTCTAGAAATCAGAATGAGTTTTCAACAATGCTGTGTGATGGGTTCTGACTTCGAAACTAGAAATATTGTTAATCATCAGGTATCCTATGGAAATCAGAAGTGCCACACTCTTGTTTCTACACCAGAAGTTGATGGTTATGTGTAAGGATCAAGACAAGAGACCGAGGACAACCATCATCCAGTTCACCAACAGTTCTACACGGGATTTTCTCTGGAGGCGAGTGAAGAATTGTGAATTCCTCATCAAGCAAAAATTGAGGTTCATGAGGATCTGACCTCAGCGGACAAAGTGACAAGAGAGAAACTGTAGCCGATGGTGGCTGCAGCTCGAAAAGCAGGGAATTAGTTTTTAATTTTTTTAATTTAAATCGGTGCAAGAGTGATCGTCGATGGGAAAGAAATGCGGCCAAATCAGAACATTTGAGAGAGCCAGAGTCTAACTCGGACACAACTGGCAGGCCAAAAAAACTGCCTAATTGCCAGGTGAAAAGCTGCCTTTTTATTATAAAAAAATGTACACAAACACTTGAATGAGAAAAGGCTGACCTGAGAACTGGTAAACTAAACACTAACTCTAGGTGAATAACTGCTTATTGTAAAGTCTACACAATGTCTCCCCCTTGTGGGAGTAAGAATTCTTTGGTAACTTTATGACCTGTATTTGTTTGTTTTTGTTGGAGAGGATAATGGGATGGAAATCCTTTTGAGTTACATATCCTTAGGAAAAGCTTATATTAGCTTGGTTGAAGTTTGTCTTTATCTCTTTGTTCAATTAATGTCAGGGGTATTCGTAATTTACTCAAATGTAAGACTATTTTCCTGTATTGCAAACGGTTTAATGCAAACTTTTACTTTCTACAAGACTCATGCATGTTCTTCCGATCTATCTTTTTGGTAAAATCAATGGGGTAACGATATCTGGTTATCTGGCAACAACCAGTCTGCAGGTGTAGCAGTTTTAAGAGGTGCATTTAAAGGGAAGGTCATCAGTAGTAAGACTCACCACTCTGGACGTTGGTTAATTTTGACAGTGAATTTCAACAGTGAAACGTTTTTATTAGGGAATATTTATGCATCCAACAACAAACAAAACAACAGGATATTATTTCAAGAATTTGAAGAGTTATAGGTGTATTTCAGGATATCAAAATTATCTTAGGTGGAGATTTTAATTCTGTATCTAATGTGATGACTGACAGATATCCCCCTCCTAACAGATCCAGCATTGTTAATCCTGAGTTTAATAATCTATGTCTTGGTCTTGGATTAGTCATTCTGTGCTGTGCTCTTGCAGTTATCTTTGCAGGACAATCACTCTTAGGGAGAATAGCAACAGTGCTAAACTTTCTCCATTTATAGACAATTTGTCTTACCTTGGACTGATGAATATCAAGGCTTTTATCGATACTTTTATAACCCTTTGCAGCTTTATGCAAGTCAACAATTCTTAATCTTAGGTCTTCTGAGATCTCTTTTGTTCAAGGCATGGTTCACATCAGGCAATTCTTCTTGTGAATAGCATACTCAAATGTTGTGAGTTTTTTATAGGGAAAGGCAGCTCTAACCAATATCTCCAATCTCGTGTCATTGATTGGACTCCAGGTTATCTGACTCCTGACTCCAATTAGCTTTTGGAGAAGTCATTAGCCTAGGGATTCACATACTGTTTCCAACCTACACTGTGAATGTTTAAATTATATTTTCAACATAGACAAGAAAAATACAATCATTTGTGTGTTATTAGTTTAGCCTCTCTAGGGTAGGGGGCAGTATTTGCACGGCCGGATAAAAAACGTACCCGATTTAATCTGGTTATTACTACTGCCCAGAAACTAGAATATGCATATAATTGTTTGATTTGGATAGAAAACACCCTAAAGTTTCTAAAACTGTTTGAATGGTGTCTGTGAGTATAACAGAACTCATATGGCAGGCAAAAACCTGAGAAGATTCCTTACAGGAAGTGCCCCCTCTGACCATTTCTTGGCCTTCTACACTCTCTTTATTGAAAACTGAGGATCTCTGCTGTAACGTGACACTTCCTACGGCTCCCTTAGGCTCTCAGAAGGCGGCAAAACGTTGAATGATGACTTTGGAGCCCCTGGCTGAAAAACAGTAGCGCATTTGGATAGTGGTCGATCAGAGAACAATGAGACTGGGGGCGCGTGCACGAGCCGACACCATGTTTTTATTTTTTCGTCTTTGAACGAAAACAGGGTTTCCCGGTCGGAATATTATCGCTTTTTTACGAGAAAAATCGCATAAAAATTGATTTTAAACAGCGGTTGACATGCTTCGAAGTACGTTAATGGAATATTTCGATTTTTTTTTGTCACAAAACGCGTCGTGTGCGTCACCCTTCGGATAGTGTCTTGAACGCACGAACAAAACAGAGGATATTTGAACATAACTATGGATTATTTTGAACCAAACCAACATTTGTTATTGAAGTAGAAGTCCTGGGAGTGCATTCTGACGAAGAACAGCAAAGGTAATCCAATTTTTCTTATAGTAAATCGGAGTTTGTTGAGGGCCAAACTTGGTGGGTGTCAAAATAGCTAGCACGTGATGGCGAGCTATCTACTCAGAATATTGCAAAATGTGCTTTTGCCCGAAAAGCTATTTTAAAATCGGACACCGCGATTGCATAAAGGAGTTCTGTATCTATAATTCTTAAAATAATTGTTATGTTTTTTGTGAACGTTTATCGTGAGTAATTTAGTAAATTCACCGGAAGTTTGCTAGTTCTGAACGTCACATGCTAATGTAAAAAGCTGGTTTTTGATATAAATATGAACTTGATTGAACAAAACATTCATGTATAACATAATGTCCTAGGAGTGTCATCTGATGAAGATCATCAAAGGTTAGTGCTGCATTTAGCTGTGGTTTGGGTTTATGTGACATTATATGCTAGCTTGAAAAATGGGTGTCTGATTATTTCTGGCTGTGTACTCTGCTGACATAATCTAATGTTTTGCTTTCGTTGTAAAGCCTTTTTGAAATCGGACAGTGTGGTTAGATTAACGAGAGTCTTGTCTTTAAAATGGTGTAAAATAGTCATATGTTTGAGAAGTTGAAGTCATAGCATTTCTAAGGTATTTGAATATTGTGCCACGGGATTCCACTGGCTGTTGAGTAGGTGGGACGCAAGCGTCCCACCTAGCCCATAGAGGTTAAGTAGGGGTTTTTCTCTTCCTGTTTTGTGGGTTATTCATTTTGAGTAGTGTGTTTTCCTCTCTGCGTCACGGTTTGTTGTTTTCGTTATTTCAAGTTTTGGTGTTTTGCATTACGTTTCACGGTTAAATAAATAATAATGTGGAACTACGAACACGCTGCGCTTTGGTCTGATCATTCAAACAGCTGTGACACTGTAATCTATGTAAACTTCTGACCCACTGTAATTGTGATCCAGTGAATTATAAGTGAAATAATCTGTCTGTAAACAATTCTTGGAAAAATGACTTGTGTCATGCACAAAGTAGATAAAATATGGTTTTGTCAAGTCAGTTAGTCAACAAGAAATGTGTGGAGTGGTTGAAAAATTTGTTTTAATAACTTCAACCTAGGTGTATGTAAACTTCCGACTTCAACTGTATTTTCAGGTCTCTCCAGAGATGTTCGATCAGGTTCAAGTCTGGGCTCTGGCTGGGCGACTCAATGACATTCAGAGACTTGTCCCGAAGCCACTCCTGCGCTGTCTTGGCTGTGTGCTTATGGTAGTTGTTCTGTTGGAAGGTGAACCTTCGCCCCAGTATTAAGTCCTGAGCGCTCTGGAGCAGGTTTTCATCAAGATCTCTGTACTTTTCAAAACATTCCATTACCGTACTTCGAAGCATGTCAAACGCTGTTTAAAATCAATTCCGACCGGGAAACCCTGTTTTCGTTCAAAGACGAAAAAATAAAAACATGGTGTCGGCTCGTGCACGCGCCCCCAGTCTCATTGTTCTCAGATCGACCACTATCCAAATGCGCTACTGTTTTTCAGCCATGGCCTGCAAAGTCACCATTCAACGTTCTGGCGCCTTCTGAGAGCCTATGGGAGCGTTAGAAAATGTCACGTTATGCCAGAGATCCCCTGTTTTGGATAGAGATGATCAAGGCCAAGAAATAGTCAGAGAGAGCGCTTCCTGTTTGGAATCTTCTCAGGTTTTGGCCTGCCAAATGAGTTCTGTTATACTCACAGACACCATTCAAACAGTTTTAGAAACTTTAGGGTGTTTTCTATCCAAATCAAACAATTATATGCATATTCTAGTTACTGGGCAGGAGTAGTAACCAGATTAAATCGGGTACGTTTTTATCCGGCCGTGCAAATACTGCCCCCTATCCCCAACAGGTTAAATATAATCTCTAATCAGGGGCAACGAGGATCAGCTGCCTCCAATTAGAGATCAACCCAAACAATCCCAACATAGAAATAGAAATGGAAAACATAGAACAACCCAAAACACCCCCTGTCACGCCCTGCCCTACTCTACTATAGAAAATGTCATCTTACTAGGGTCAGGACATGACATACAGCTCAGTGCCTCTTTGCTTGATATCATGGGAAAATCAAAAGAAATCAGCCAAGACCTCAGAAAAGAAATGTGTAGACCTCCACAAGTCTGGTTCATCCTTGGGAGCAATTTCCAAACGCCTGAAGGTACCACGTCCATCTGTACAAACAATAGTACGCAAGTATAAACACCATGGGACCATGTAGCCGTCATACCTCTCAGGAAGGAGGCGCGTTCTGTCTCCTACAGATGAACGTACTTTGGTGCGAAAAGTGCAAATCAATCGCAGAACAACAGCAAAGGACCTTGGGAAGATGCTAGAGGAAACGGGTACAAAGTATCTATATCCACAGTAAAACGAGTCCTATATCGACATAACATGAAAGGCCGCTCAGCAAGGAAGTAGCCACTGCTCCAAAACCGCCATAAAAAAGCCAGACTACGGTTTGCAACTGCACATGAGGACAAAGATCTTACTTTTTGGAGAAATGTCCTCTGGTCAGATGAAACAAAAATAGAACTGTTTGGCCATAATGACCATCATTATATTTGGAGGAAAAAGGGGGAGGCTTGCAAGCCTGAAGAACACCATCCCAACCGTGAAGCATGGGGGTGGCAGCATCATGTTGTGGGGGTGCTTTGCTGCAGGAGGGACTGGTGCACTTCACTAAATAGATGGCATTATGAGGCAGGAAAATTATGTGGATATATTGAAGCAACATCTCAAGACATCAGTCAGGAAGTTAAAGCTTGGTTGCAAATGGGTCTTCCAAATGGACAATGACCCCAAGCATACTTCCAAAGTTGTGGCAAAATGGCTTAAGGACAACAAAGTCAAGGCCATCACAAAGCCCTGACCTCAATCCCATAGAAAATGTGTGGGCAGAACTGAAAAAGTGTGTGCGAGCAAGGAGGCCTACAAACCTGACTCCATTACACAAGCTCTGTCAGGAGGAATGGGCCAAAATTCACCCAACTCAATGTGGGAAGCTTGTGGAAGGCTACCCAAAACATTTGACCCAAGTTAAACAATTTAAAGGCAATGCTACCAAATACTAATTGAGTGTATGTAAACTTCTGTCCCACTGGGAATGTGATGAAAGAAATAAAAGCTGAAATAAGTTATTCTCTCAACTATTATTCTGACATTTCACATTCTTAATATAAAGTGGTGATCCTAACTGACCTAAGACAGGGAATTTTTACTAGGCTTGAATGTCAGGAATTGTGAAAAA
Organism: Salmo salar; assembly: GCF_965601325.2. Taxonomy (NCBI): domain Eukaryota; kingdom Metazoa; phylum Chordata; class Actinopteri; order Salmoniformes; family Salmonidae; genus Salmo; species Salmo salar. The sequence goes on along the minus strand of NC_138297.1, from coordinate 33,910,741 downwards.
CTGAGTGTAAATGTATTTGGCTGAGGTGTATGTAAACTTCCGACCTCAACTGTATATACTGGTACTGTACCAGTTTCGAACAAGCTTCAGCTTTTCATAGGTTGGGAAAGTAGTTGCAGTATGTTTCCCCCGGTATTTGATACACGTTGGACAATTGCAATACTGTAGATTTTTTTTTTTTTTTTTTATTGTGTCCTTTGCTGATTTCTATGTTCTTACATGTTTTACTTTTTTTTCCTATTCCATTTTTGACCAGTATCTTAAGCTTCAATAAATTCCGCTAACGTGGAGGAAAAATGTCATTGTGTGGGTGTATCATATAGTTTCCGATTAAGCTAGTTATAACCAGTGGTGTAAAGTACTTAAGTAAAAATGTTCTGTACTTTACTTTATTTTTTATATTTTTGTCAACTTTTTCTTTTACTTCCTGACATTCTTAAAGAAAATAATGTACTTTTTGATCCATATATTTTTCCTGATACCCAAAGTACTCGTTACATTTTGACAGGAAAATGGTACAGTTCACACACTTATCAAGAGAACATCCCTGGTCATCCCTACTGCCTCTGATCTGACGGACTCACTAAACACAAATGCTTCATTTGTAAATGATGTCTCAGTGTTGGGGTGTGCCCCTGGCTATCCGTCAATTTAAAAAATGAAAAAGAAAATGGTGCCGTCTGGTTTGCTTAAGACAAGGATTTGCAATGGTTTATACTTTTACTTTTGATACTTAAACCTCTTGGGGCTATGTGGGACGCTAGCGTGCCACCCGTGGTGCACCCTATCAACAGCAGGTGCATTTCAAGAGCGGCAAATTTGAAACCAAATAAATGTCAAAATTCAAATTTTTCAAACATACAACTATCTTACACCCTTTGAAAGATAAACATCTCCTTAATCTAACCACGTTGTCCGATTTCAAAAAGGTTTTACGGCGAAAGCATAAAGTTAGATTATGTTAGGAGAGTACATTGACAATAGCTGTGTGTAATGTTTTGTCAATTCAAAGACAGGCGTCACCAAAACCATAAAACCAGCTAAAATGATGCACTAACCTTTTACAATCTCCATCAGATGACACTCCTAGGACATTATGTTAGACAATGCATGCATTTTCAGTTCTATCAAGTTCATATTTATATCCAAAAACAGCGTTTTACTATGGCGTTGATGTTCAGGAAATCGTTTCCCTTCAATAACCGGCAGTCAAGTCAGCACCAGAAATTAAATAATTAAAATTAGAAAACATTGGTAAAATATTATGTTGTCATTTAAAGAATTATAGATTTACATCTCTTGAACGCAATCGACTTGCCAGATTTAAAAATAACCTTACTGGGAAATCACACTTTGCAATAATCTGAGCACTGCGCCCAGAAAAATACGCTTTGCGATACAGACAAAGGGCCATGTTGGAGAGATCGAAAATACTATGTAAATAATCCATTACCTTTGATTCTCTTCATCAGATGTCACTTCCAGGAATCCCAGGTCCATAAACGAATGTAGTTTTGTTCAAAAAAGCTCATCATTTATGTCCAAAAAGTTCCGTGTTGTTAGCACATGATCTAAGCCCGCCGGACTTCACTTCATGAACGAGGGGAAAAAATATATTTACGTTCGTTCAAACATGTCAAACGTTGTATAGCATAAATCATTAGGGCCTTTTTTAACCAGAACATGAATAATATTCAAGGTGGACGAATGCATTCTCTTTTAAAACGTTTTGGAACGAGGGTACCCAACATGACCTCGCGTGCCAGAGTCTAATCGGCCATCACCGTTCCAAGGCTCTTGTTCGGTCAGATCTCATAGTAGAAGATTCAAAACACTTTGTAAAGGCTGGTGACATCTAGTGGAAGCAATAGGAAGTGCCAAAACATTAATCAGCCCCTGTGTGTTTCAATGGCATAGGCTTAAAGGTAATTCAACACATCAGGTATCCACTTCCTGTCAGAAAATGTCTCAGGGTTTTGCCTGCCAAATGAGTTCTGTTATACTCACAGACACCATTCAAACAGTTTTAGAAACTTTAGGGTGTTTTCTATCCATATATAATAAGTATATGCATATTCTAGTTTCTGGGTAGGATTAGTAACCAGATTAAATCGGGTACGTTTTTTTATCCAGCCGTGAAAATACTGCCCCCTAGCCCCAACAGGTTAAGTACATTTTATCAATTCCATTAACTTTTAATACTCAAGTATATTTAAAACCAAATACTTTGACTTTTACTCATGTAGTATTTTACTGGGTGACTTTCACTTTTACTTGAGTCATTTTCTATTAAGGTATCTTTACATTTACTCAAGTGTGAAAAATGGAGTACTTTTTCCACAACTGGTCATAACCTTTCAAGTCTTTACAGGGGATGGGTTAAAGAAGGATTTTTAAGCCTTGAGACAATTGAAACATGGATTGTGTATGTGTGCCATTCAGAGAGTGAATGGAGAAGACAAAATATTTAAGTGCCTTTGAACGGGCTATGGTAGTAAGTGCCAGGTGCACCAGATTGAGTGTGTCAAGAACTCAACAGTTTTCATTGTGTATCAAGAATGGTCCACCACCCAAAGGACATCCTGCCAACTTGACAGTACTGTGGGAAGCATTAGAGTCAACATGGGCTAGCATCCTTGTGGGATGCTTTCAACACCTTGTAGAGTCCATGCCCAGAGATATTGAGGCTGTTCTGAGGGCAAAAAGGGGTGCAACTCAATATTAGGAAAGTGTTCCTAATATTTTGTGCACTGTGTATATAGGCTCCGCTTGATTCAACCCAGGTCTTATCTCTCTATCAGTACTAGACAAGTTAGTCATAACAAAGCTACCTGAAGAAAGGGGTCACAAATGGAGGCTCTGCTGAGATGGTGGATAAAGACAGTAAATACACACAAGGACTGTATAGGGAAGATCAAAGTGTACTGAAGAAGTTAACAAACCTAAGAGAACACTTATTTGCTCCAGTAAGTGAATAATCAATATTAATCTAATACAGTGGTTACCAAACTTTTTATAGTCCCATACCCCTTCAAACATTGAACCTCCAGCTGCATACCCCCTCTAGGACCAGGGTCAGTGCACTCTCAAATGTTTTTTTTTTGCCATCATTGTAAGCCTGCCACACACACTATACGATACATTTATTAAACATAAGAATGAGTGTGAGTTTTTGTCACAACCCGGCTCGTGGGAAGTGACAAAGAGCTCTTTTAGGACCAGGGCACAAATAATAATGTAATAATAATCAATCATTTTGCTCTTTACATATAAAACTTTATTTGTTCATCAAATTGTGAATAACACACCACAGGTTAATGAGAAGGGTGTGCAACTCTGCAATGTTGTGTTGTATTGGAGAGAGTCTCAGTCCTAAATCATTTTCCTCACACAGTCTGTGCCTGTATTTAGTTTTCATGCTAGTGAGGGCCGAGAATCAACTCTCACATCAGTGTCTTTTAACAGCGCGATTTGCCAAGACAGGATCCTCTGAGCGCCTATCTCAAACCTTCTTGAAAGGGGGTTTTGTTGGCATTTTTTGTGGGCCACTTGTACACGCTCTGATTGTCCAGAGGTCACAATGTCCTTCTCAGTTGTCCAGTCTCCAATGGACTGTTTCCTCAGACAGCTACTTAGCTGTACTAGTGATTGTCTGAGAGGATTTTCTCCTTTCTTCCTCGAGTAGATAGTCAAATTTCCAAACTCACTTTACACATGCAGCTGCAGACTGGCGGGGTCCTGATCTGTTAACTTCTTGGGGCTATGTGGGACGCTAGCGTGCCACCCGTGGTGCACCCTATCAACAGCAGGTGCATTTCAAGAGCGGCAAATTTGAAACCAAATAAATGTCAAAATTCAAATTTTTCAAACATACAACTATCTTACACCCTTTGAAAGATAAACATCTCCTTAATCTAACCACGTTGTCCGATTTCAAAAAGGTTTTACGGCGAAAGCATAAAGTTAGATTATGTTAGGAGAGTACATTGACAATAGCTGTGTGTAATGTTTTGTCAATTCAAAGACAGGGTCACCAAAACCATAAAACCAGCTAAAATGATGCACTAACCTTTTACAATCTCCATCAGATGACACTCCTAGGACATTATGTTAGACAATGCATGCATTTTTAGTTCTATCAAGTTCATATTTATATCCAAAAACAGCGTTTTACTATGGCATTGATGTTCAGGAAATCGTTTCCCTCCAATAACCGGCAGTCAAGTCAGCACCACAAATTAAATAATTAAAATTAGAAAACATTGGTAAAATATTATATTGTCATTTAAAGAATTATAGATTTACATCTCTTGAACGCAATCAACTTGCCAGATTTAAAAATAACCTTACTGGGAAATCACACTTTGCAATAATCTGAGCACTGCGCCCAGAAAAATATGCTTTGCTATACAGACAAACAGCCATGTTGGTGAGATCTAAAATCGAAAATACTATGTAAATAATCCATTACCTTTGATTCTCTTCATCAGATGTCACTTCCAGGAATCCCAGGTCCATAACGAATGTAGTTTTGTTCAAAAAAGGTCATCATTTATATCCAAAAAGCTCCGTGTTGTTAGCACATGATCTAAGCCAGCCGGACTTCTCGTCATGAACGAGGGGAAAAAATATATTTACGTTCGTTCAAACATGTCAAACGTTGTATAGCATAAATCATTAGGGCCTTTTTTAACCAGAACATGAATAATATTCAAGGTGGACGAATGCATTCTCTTTTATAACGTATTGGAACGAGGGTACCCAACATGAACTCGCGCGCCAGAGTCTAATCGGCCATCACCGTTCCATGGCTCTTGTTCGGTCAGATCTCACAGTAAAAGACTCAAAACACTTTGTAAAGGCTGGTGACATCTAGTGGAAGCAATAGGAAGTGCCAAAACATTAATCAACCCCTGTGTGTTTCAATGGCATAGGCTTAAAGGTAATTCAACACATCAGGTATCCACTTCCTGTCAGAAAATGTCTCAGGGTTTTGCCTGCCAAATGAGTTCTGTTATACTCACAGACACCATTCAAACAGTTTTAGAAACTTTAGGGTGTTTTCTATCCATATATAATAAGTATATGCATATTCTAGTTACTGGGTAGGATTAGTAACCAGATTAAATCAGGTACGTTTTTTTATCCAGCCGTGAAAATACTGCCCCCTAGCCCCAACAGGTTAAGTTCATTTTCTTCAGCTCGTGTTGAGAGTTTCAGAGTTTCTAACCATTTCAACGTGTGGACCACGGTCTCACGTCTTTCTAGTCTAAAGGAAGGTGAGTTTATTTCTTCACCTCGTGTTGGTTCAACGCTTCAACCGTTTCCCACATGAAGCTAATGCTCCACACTTTTCTGGTCTCAAGGTGAGGTTATCCTCTTCACCTCGTGTTGAAATTGAAAGTTTCAACCATTTAACAAGGACAACACACAGGTCTTTCCATCATTGTATGCTTTTTTTGTGTGCAAATGAACAAGCGGACAATGTCAACTGGGATATAGTGAAGCACCTGAGTGAGTTGGGTGCACAATTACACAGGTACCTTCCCAAAACGGATGACACAAACAACTGGATGTTATCCCATTCATGCCCTGCTTCCAGTCCACTTACCGTTATCTGAACAAAAGAGCCTCATCGAATTTGCAACAAGAGTGCTTAACCTCTTACATCTAGATGTTCCGCTAGCGGAACGCCTCGCCAATATCCAATGGTAGAGCATGGCGCGAATTACAAACTCCTCAAAAATCCCAAAACTTCCATTTTTCAAACATATGACTATTTTACACCATTTTAAAGACAAGACTCTCCTTTATTTAACCACATTGTCCGATTTCAAAAAGGCTTTACAACAAAAGCAAAACATTAGATTATGTCAGGAGAGTACCCAGCCAGAAATAATCACACACCCATTTTCAAAGCAAGCATATATGTCACAAAAACCAAAACCACAGCTAAATGCAGCACTAACCTTTGATGATCTTCATCAGATGACACTCCTAGGACATTATGTTATACAATACATGCATGTTTTGTTCAATCAAGTTCATATTTATATAAAAAACCAGCGTTTTTACATTAGCATGTTTTGTTCAGAACTAGCATACCCACCGCAAACTTCCGGTGAATTTACTAAATTACTCACGATAAACGTTCACAAAAAACATAACAATTATTTTAAGAATTATAGATACAGAACTCCTTTATGCAATCGCGGTGTCCGATTTTAAAATAGCTTTTCGGTGAAAGCACATTTTGCAATATTCTGAGTAGATAGCCCGGCCATCATGGCTAGCTATTTTGACACCCACCAAGTTTGGCACTCACCAAACTCAGATTTACTATAAGAAAAATTGGATTACCTTTGCTGTTCTTCGTCAGAATGCACTCCCAGGACTTATACTTCAACACCCAATGTTGTTTTGGTTCCAAATAATCCATAGTTATATCCAAATAGCTGCGTTTGTTCTTGCGTTCAAGACACTATCCGAAGGGTGACGCGCCGGCGCATATCGTGACAAAAAATGTCAAAATATTCCATTTCTGTACTTCGAAGCATGTCAAACGCTGTTTAAAATCATTTTTTATGCGATTTTTCTCATAAAATAGCGATAATATTCCGACCGGGAGACCTTGTTTTCGTTCAAACACTGAAAATAGAAAATGGTGTCTTCACATGCACGCGCACCCGTATCATTGTTCTCAGAGCGACCACTTTCCAAAACCCCTACTGTTTTTCGCCCAGGGACTGCAGAGTCATCATTCCCCGTTCTGGCGCCTTCTGAGAGCCTATGGGAGCCTTAGAAAGTGTCACGTTACAGCAGAGATCCTCTATTTTCCATAAAGAGGCTATAGAAGGACAAGAAATGGTCAGAGAGGGCACTTCCTGTATGGAATCTTCTCAGATTTTGGCCTGCCATATGAGTTCTGTTATACTCACAGACACCATACAAACAGTTTTAGAAACTTTAGGGTGTTTTCTATCCACATCTACTAATTATATGCATATTCTAGTTTCTGGGCAGGAGTAATAACCAGATTAAATCGGGTACGTTTTTTTATCCGGCCGTGAAAATACTGCCCCCTATCCTAAACAGGTTAATGCAGACAGAGAAGAGCTCCAACTTCTTAATCATAGCCTCAATTTTGTCCCGCACATTTAATATACTTGTGGAGAGTCCCTGTAATCCTAGATTCAGATCATTCAGGCGAGAAAAAACATCACCCAGATAGGCCAGTCGTGTGAGAAACTCGTCATCGTGCAAGCGGTTAGACAAGTGAAAATTATGGTCAGTAAAGAAAACTTCAAGCTTGTCTCTCAATTCAAAAAACGTGTCAATACTTTGCCCCTTAACTTTTTAAGGTATAGGGGGCATCTGAATCGTCAGATGAAAAGCGTGCCCAGAGTAAACTGCCTAATACTCGGGCCCAGAGTCAAATATTTGCATATTATTAGATTTGGATAGAAAACACTCTGAAGTTTCTAAAACTGTTTGAATGATGTCTGTGAGTATAACAGAACTCATATGGCAGGCAAAAACCTGAGAAGAATCCAACCAGGAAGTGGGAAATCTGATGCTTGTAGTCTTTTCAAGTCATTGCCTATCTAACACACAGTGACTTAGGGTTCATTTTGCACTTCCTAAGGCTTCCACTAGATGTTAACAGTCTTTAGAACCTTGTTTCAGGCTTTTGCAGTGAACAGAGAGCGAACAAGAAGGCCGGGAAGTTGGTGACTCAGAAAATGACATGAGTTCATTGGCTTTTTTGAAATCTGTCACAGCGGTTGCAATGAGATGTTTATCTATAAATCTTTGAATAACAGTTTAATATTTTATCAACGTTTATGATGAGTATTTTTGTAAATTGTTGTGCTGATTCACCGACAGTTTTGGAGGCAAAATATTTTCTGAACATCATGCGCCCATAGAAGTTAACAAAGTTAACCATTTTCACTGTAGTGTCCAAAAGCTGTCAGGCATTCCCTTGGCAGCAAGAGCCTCTCGGTGGATGCTGCAGTGTACCGAAGTGGCGCGTCGGGAGCAGCTGCTTGCACGCGCGTTACCACTCCACTATGTCTCCTTATCATGGCTTTTGTACCATCAGTACAGCTATGTTTGGTACATATGGACCGTTAGTGGAATTCCCGCGAGAGAGTAACGGTTAATGCGATTGGATGATAATTATTTGACTAGGCTGCCTGTATTTTACATTGTTGTTATTTCGCTGAACTCTAGATGGTTTCATTTTATTTTTGACAGTGAAACGAGAGGCTACTCAGTCAAGAAAAAGACCGAACCCAATTGTATAGCCTCGTTGGAAAATATAAATGGACTGTTTGAAAATGTGAAGAAAACCCCCGACGGCATTGCGCGTACCCCCAGTTTGGGAATACCTGGAATCTAATACAATTGCTATAGGAAAGCACTAGACCATACTCAGAAGAGCGCCCAGTAATCATACAAAACTACTGTTTATAAATTAAATACCTGGCCGTAGACTTATAGGAGAGAATTTAAAGACTCTTATGCAATCGAACTCCATCTAAAAATAAAATAAGTCAAGGCATCTAAGAAGAGAAAGCCTACCCAAACATGGAAGTGGACAAGTTAATACAGTGGAGTAAATGGGACAATGTGGACCTCAGACATGCACTAATAGTAATCGGAGTACATGAAAAGGTTGGTCCTGCTGAAGTAGAGGAAGTATTGGATAGGAAGTTGATCTTTGGAAGGCTTAAAGTCTCAAAGAGAGAGATTTTGATTACTAACTGCTCTGGGCGGAATACATATGAATACCTCTCCCGACGATGTTAAATAGTTAACCAAAAAACTACCCGGACTATCTGCATTGACCCCAGTCCTACAAGTTATGGAAATATGCTCTTTTAGTATTTCTCCAGTAGGTTTCCTCAAGGAGAAAGCCTTCACTTCTATGTCAAAGATAATAAATCAAAAATACTATAGTAAATACTACAACATATTACAGTCCGCAAACACACTTCAGTAAATACTACAGTATACTACAATCTGCAAAAACACTACATTACTTACTGTAGTATATACTACAGTTTTATTTTACTACAGTATTTATACTATAGTTCACTGTAAATACTACAGCAAATACTACAATAGTCATCAAAAACACTACAGTGAATACTATAGTATTTATACCATAGTATACTATAGTATTTTTTCATGTGGGGTGTTAGGGTATAACTAGGCCCTCAAAGAAAGGCCTTATGATATATGTAATGTATTGTCATAAAGAGTTAAGGCTAAGGCTGGTGGAACCGTTCATAGAGGGTTCTAGGAGGTACCCTTCAAAGATTATAGGGTTCTTGGTAGAACAGTTCATAAAGGGTTCTAGGTAGAACCCTTCATAGAAGGTTCTAGGAAGAAACGTAAGATTTTAAAATGGTTCCTGGTAGAATCGTTTATAGAGGGTTCTAGGAAGAACTCTTCAAAAGGTTCTACCTAGCACCAAAAAAGGTTCCCCTATGGGGACAAACCGAAAACCTAGAGTGTAGGGCGGCAGGTAGCCTAGTGGTTAGACTGTTGGGCAGTAACTGAAAGATTGCTACTTTGAATCCCAGAGCCGACTAGGTGAAAAATATGTCGATCTGCCCTTGAGCAAGGCACTTAACCCTAATTGCTCCAGGGTCGGCGTCAATAATGGCTGATTCCTGGCCGTGACCCCACTCTCTGAGTGTGTCTCGGGGAGTGGGATATGCAAAAAACAGATTTCCATTTCACACCACACACTTGTACAGGTTACACATGTGTACATGTGTGAAACAGGACAAATGTAAGCACACTGGTTAAAAGTAGTGCACTATGTAGGGAATAGGGTGCCATTTGGGAGGTAACCTTTGTCTTTCTGGTTGTTCTAGTTCAGGGGTGTCAAACTCATTCCACAGATGGCTGAGATGCAGGTTTTTGTTTTTTCCTCCATGGAATGAGTTTGGCACGTGTTCTAGTTTCTCTTCTCTGCTCGCTCTCATATTTCTATCAACGATCATCTAATTCACTCTCTTTGTCTCTCTCTCTCTCTGTGTGTGTGTGTGTGTGTGTGTGTGTGTGTGTGTGTGTGTGTGTGTGTGTGTGTGTGTGTGTGTGTGTGTGTGTGTGTGTGTGTGTGTGTGTGTGTGTGTGTGTGTGTGTGTGTGTGTGTGTGTGTGTTACAGGTTCTCATGGTGTGTTCTGTGAGGTGCAGCCTACAGATCGCATGAGGCTGGACTTCCTGACTAAACTAGGCTTCCTGGAAATCATCAGAGGAGAGGCACGACACAGAGAGGGAGTGGTACTGGGCAGGCTGCTCTGAACACACACACATGCTCACACACACAGAAATGTACACACGTGGTGTAATGGTACACCAAACCCACGGTTCGGTACGTGTTGCAGTTTTGGGGTCACAGTTCGGTTACGGTACAGCGGGAAAATGAAATGCCAACAGTTAGCCTACTCTAGTTACTTTTTGTTTATTTATGAAAATACAAGGTGTTGGTATTCCTGATTGTGAAAACACACGATTACTCATCAAAACTACATTAAAATAAAGTGCAATATGCGTGTGAAGTGTGTGTGTAAAAATGGCTCAAACGTTGTATGCTATAATGTTTTTCTTACAAAGAGAAAAAGATGTGCACTTGTGTGACTCTCATAAAGGGAGCATGTCTGTAGCACAGTACTTCTCATCTCCCACTCCGAAGGTAATGTGATGAGCTGTCACTGTTAAGTGGCTCTGTAGACCTGGAGGTCCATTCATCTGTAGTAAGCATAACAGAGGGTGAATTGGCGAATGAATTGGTCGACCTCACCACCCGCCATTGTACAGAACTAGTTCCCGGCTGCGCCTCACAAAATGAGAGTTTTTAAATGCACCAATTAAGATCACAATTTTAATTACAACGTGGGCATAGGCTGTAGTTGTTTTAAGGGAATAGCCTGAAATGTTTTTTTCAGTACAGAATTACTCGAGGCATACATCGCAGCGTAGGCATAGCATATTTAAAAAGATAATTATTATTCATTAAAGTTCACAGTACGACCTGAGGTCCCTGTACTGCCACCGTTACACACCCATACATGCATGCGCTCACACATTCGTTTGCATGCACGCACACACACACAAAGCACATGCTCAAAAACACACATATACTCATATGCGCACTAATAAACACTGTGTAGTACAAAAGGAACAATAGAACAAAACTACTGTAAGCTTAATCACACACAGGTGATACAGGGTAATGGATGACACAGTGCTGTCTATACACACACGAAAACACATGAAAAGACAGAGAGGGCAAACACACACGCGAACACATATGAACACACACAAGGCTGAGGGTTATATGGATGATGAAGACAGACACAAAACCAATATGTGCATCAGATGGCACACAGACAAAAACACACATACACACTGATAAATCCTACTCAGCGTAGGACATATAGCATCATTCACCACGTCCTTTTCTTTCTATCTTCTAGAAGCACAAGAACAACAACGCATCCGTTAAACGTTTTATACCTGAGACATGTCTTCACTAGAAACCAAGAATGTCCTTTTCTATTGAGGAGACTTGGGCTGGGATTCAATCCGATCCTGCTTGTAGACAATGCAGCTTTTAAAGGGAATATCCCCACGTTTGCGGAGATCGCATTCAAGGGATTGGCACAGACCCTGGAACTGACCATCTATGTAGATTTATTACCTTTTTGTGTGTTTTTGTTCTACTTGACTTTTTTTTATAGTACTACTGATATTGATTACTGTACTTGTGCACGTGACAAAAACTTGACGAAAAAGCTGCAACATGGAAATTACTTTTAAATGACAACCACGCTGCAACAAGGTTTCGGATTGAATCCGACCTTGGTTGAGAAGACTATCATCAGTCTATGTCTTTGACCTTTATTCAATTTAATGAGAATAATATACTTTATTTATAGAGTTAGGTCACAGATGGAAGGAATCTTTGGCTAGGTGAGTACTTGAGAACACTACAAACATGGGACAGTCAGGTTTTTTCTCTCGATCACTTCCTAACCGTCTCCTATCTGTGTGACTACTTTTCTAGAACAGCAGTGCTTACTATTCATTGTCCTTGTATCACTGTCTCTGTCCCAAATGACACCCTATTCCATATTTAGTGCACTATGGTCAAAAGTACTGTACTATATAGGGAATAGGGGGCCATTGGGAAGGACCCTTTGTCTTTGTCTCACTATGCTTGCTTCAGTGAGCAATGGTTGTTTTGTAATGAGGTCTGTTGTTAGATGTGTATAGCCAGTGTTCATTCCTTTTAAAGGCAATATTCCCAGAGATCACATTCACGGTAAAAGCTGCAGAGGTTGGTTCAATGGGAAATTACCTTTAAATGTCAAGCGTGCTACAACGCAGTTTTGGACTGAATCCCGGCCTAACTGTTCATTCAGGGTGTGTGAGGGTTAAACTATCATGTTACTGTGTAGAAAGAAGTCTATATGTTTACAAATTACTGCAGTAATACCAATGTTTTAAAATGTAACATTTTATAAAAATACTTTTTGTGTTGACACGATTAAAATATTTTTTCCTCCTTTCCTTGTGCCTTTCAGTGTCTGTTTGTCTTCCATCATGTCATGAGGTTATATCTCTTTAAGAAATGTATTTTTTATTCATTTTCTTTCACATCTACAGTTCCTTCACAAATTCTTCATACCCCTTATTGCACATTTTGTGTGACAGTCTTTTGCAAATGTATTGAATATGAAATACAGAAATATCTCAGTATTCACACCCCTGGGTCAATACTTTGTAGAAGCACCTTTTGGCTGCGATTACAGCTATGAGTATTTTTGGCTAAGTCTCTAAGAGCTTTGCACACCTGGATTGTACAATATTTGCCCATTATTCTTAGAAAAATTCTTCAAGCTCTTTTAAATTGATTGTTGATCATTGCTAGACAGCAATTATCAAGTCTTGCCATAGATTTTCAAGCCAATTTAAGTCAAAACTGGAAAGCAGACTGAACCAGGTTTTCCTCTAAGATTTTGCATGTGCTTATAGCTGTATTCTGTTTCTTTTTATCCTGAAAAACTCCCTAGTCCTTACCGATGACAAGCATACCCATAACATGATGCAGCCACCGCAATGCTTGAAAATATGAAGTGGTATTCAGTGATGTGTAGTGTTGTATTTTCCCCAAACATAACGCTTTGTATTCAGGAAAAAATGTGTATTTCTTTGCCACATTTTTTGCAGTATTACGTAAGTGCCTTGTTGCAAACAGGATGCATGTTTTGGAATATTTTTCATTCAGTACAGGCTTCTTTCTTTTCACTCTGTCATTTAGGTTAGTATTGTGGAGTAACTACAATGTTATTGAGCCATCCTCAGTTTTATCATATCACAACCATTAAACTCTGTAACTGTTTTACAATCACCATAGACCTCATTGTGAAATCTCTGAGTAGTTTCTTTCCTCTCTGGCAACTGAGTTAAGAAAGACGCCTGTATCTTTGTAGTGACTGAGTGTATTGACACACCTTCCAAAGACCAATAACTTCCCTATTCTTAAAGGGATATTCAACGTCTGCGTTTTGAAATTTTTAACATCTACCAATTTCTGCCCTTCTTTGCGAGGCATTGAAAAACCTCCCTGGTCTTTGTGGTTGAATCTATACTTGAAATTCACTACTCGACAGTGGTGGGAAAAGTACTCAATTGTCATACTTGAGTAAAAGTAAAGATACTTTAATAGAAAATGACTCAAGTAAAAGTGAAAATCACCAGGTAAAAAGTACTTGAGTAAAAGTCTAAAAGTATTTCATTTTAAATATACTTAAGTATCAAAAATAAATGGAATTGCTAAAATGTACTTAAGAATCAAAGTATAAACCATTTCAAATTCCTTATATTAAGCAAACCAGACGGCACAATTTTTGATTTTTTTTCTGTGACGGATAGCCAGGGGCACACTCCAACACTCAACACATAATTTACAAACAAAGCATTTGGGTTTAGTGAGTCTGCAGATCAGAGGCAGTAGGAATGACCAGGGATGGTCTCTTGATAAGTGTGTGAATTGGACCATTTTCCTGTCAAAATGTAACAAGTACCTTTGGGTGTATGAGAAAATGTATGTAAAATAAGTCAAAAATACATTCTTTTCTTTAGGAATGTAGTGAAGTAAAAGTAGAAGTTGGCAGAAACCCCCAAAAACGACTTAAGTGGTACTTTAAAGTATTTTTACTTAAGTACTTACACCACTGCTACTCGATTGAGGGACCTTACAATTATCTGTATGTGTGGGGTACAGAGATGGGGTAGACATAAAAAAATATATATTATTGAACACGAAATAGAGTCCATGCAAACTATTATGCAATTTGTTAAAAATATGTTTACTCCTGAACGTATTTAGGCTTGCCATAACAAAGGGTTGAATAGTTATCGACTCGACATTTCAGCTTTTAATTTTCTATAAATGTTTTACATTTTCTACAAACAAAATTCCACTTTGACATTATGGGGTATTGTGTGTAGATCAGTGATACAAAATCAGGCTGTAACTCAAAAACATTTGGAAAAAGTAAAGGGGTATGAATACTTTCTGAAGGCACTGGGAGAGAGAGAATTCCATCCAGTGTCATTAGAAAGGCAGTTTAATTCACAAGCAAAACTGCTGGAACAGAACATGATTTAAAATGCAGGTATACAGTACAGTAAGGCTATGTTTAGACAGGCAGTTTGAAGTGATCCAAATGTAACATTTTCACATTTCCAATACAAATCTGATCTCTACTGAGAATTGGATTGTAAACAACAATAATTTTACAGCTTTGATTCACAGTAATTGAACCTCTCCTCACACATGTGTACACCATCTCTCACTTAATCACATTACAAGATCCTTCCATCAGTTATGATGCAGCTCAGTGGTTTCAGTCCTACTGTCTGTTAATCCCGTCGGACAAAACCCAACATCATAGATCTCACACTGGTGTGAATGTTCACCTAGATCAGGGTTTACAAACCTACATTTATACAGTCTCTCCACTCTGTACAGCAGCTTACTAGTCAAGCTAGACAGTCAGGTATCATATAAAATGCAGAGGAAATATTTGTTTTTATGCGACGTCCGGACCTCTGTGAAGACTGAATCTGGCCAGCGGGGGCTAAATGAGTTTGACACCACTGCCCTAAGATACCCCTCTCTCAATTCTAACCTTAACCATTAGGGGCAACTTCTTCCTACTCCTTATATCTCAGCTTCACCAAGGGTCTTGGTGGAGGTTCCAGGACCTAGATCCAACCGGTGGAGTCAGGTCCAGTTAGCTCGCAGCCAAGATGAGTCCATCCTGGGCAAAGTCCCTACAGCAGTGCCCCTGGGCCTTGAGGAAGCTCCAGACATGGAGCAGGTCAGTGGTCAGCAGCTTGTGGAGGACCATGAGGCTGCTGTAGTCACAAGATATAAGATTAAGTTTAGTGTCTACATTGTAGAATAATAGTGATAATAACATAATATGAATATGAAATAACACATATGGAATCATGTAGTAACCCCAAAAAATGTTAAACAAATCAAAATATATTTAATATTTTAGATTCTTAAAAGTAGCCACCCTTTGCCTTGATGACAGCTTTGCACACTCTTGTTTAACCCATTTGTGGTTACTACATGATTCCATATGTGTTATTTCATAGTTTTGATGTCTTCACTATTATTCTACAATGTAGAAAATAGTAAAAATAAAGAAAAAAACAGCAATGAGTAACTGTGTCCATACTTTTGACTGGTACTGTATATAAATAAATATATATTTCCTGACATTTCTTATATTTCTCACATATAGGATAGACACTTCAGGACAAACTTCCTTCAGATTATTTGGGGGGGTCTATCTGTTGTTCCGTGTAGTGAATCTGTTATTCAATGCGTTTGAATGGGCTAATAGCAGTAAGGCCAAATTACATTTTTCATCAAATATTTTTACTGATTCTTAAATTCTTAAATTCAAAATCAAATAGCTAAATGTTCCTTGGTATGACCATAAAACAATTCCATATAGCTTAGTAGAACAACCCCCTCCCCCCTGACTTAGACAGGGCTTAGGCTGTAGAGGGTAAATGTTTCACTATTTTTATTTTCAGGTAATTCATTGAGGAGGATGGTCCTCCCATTCCTCCTCTGAGGTACCTCCACTGCTCCACAGACATGAAGCCAGGGTGGTGTCTGCCTAGTAGGTTGGCTGCCAGGAGAGAAGGGAGAGGATAGAGGGGGAAGGGGAGAGGGAGGGATTGAGAGATGGAAAGAGAAAGAAGAGGGGAAGAGAAAGGGAGAGAAAGACGGAATAGGGAGAAATTAGAACATTATGGAAATAACATGGTTACATTAACTTTTGTGAGTTTATCCATAATGGGGAGCGTCCCCGTCTATCTGATAGGTTGGCTGCCTGGAGACAGACAGGAATATGTTGGCAAAAATGCAGGTTTTCCAGAAATCCCGGTTGGAAGATATTTGATTTCTGGAAAACCTGGGAAAGTTACAGAGATTGAACAACCCTAGATAAGAACATTACCAAAATAGCGTTGTTAAATTTACATTTACATTTAAATCATTTAGCAGACGCTCTTATCCAGAGCGACTTACAAATTGGTGCATTCACCTTATGATATCCAGTGGAACAACCACTTTACAATAGTGCATGTAAATCTTTTAGGGGGGGGGGGGGGTTAGAAGGAATACTTTATCCTATCCCAGGTATTCTTTAAAGAGGTGGGGTTTCAGGTGTCTCCCGAAGGTGGTGATTGACTCCGCTGTCCTGGCGTCGTGAGGGAGCTTGTTCCACCATTGGGGTGCCAGAGCAGCGAACAGTTTGGACTGGGCTGAGCGGGAACCGTGCTTCCTCAGAGGTAGGGGGGCCAGCAGGCCAGAGGTGGATGAACGCAGTGCCCTTGTTTGGGTGTAGGGCCTGATCAGAGCCTGAAGGTATGGAGGTGCCGTTCCCCTCACAGCTCCGTAGGCAAGCACCATGGTCTTGTAGCGGATGCGAGCTTCAACTGGAAGCCAGTGGAGAGAGCGGAGGAGCGGGGTGACGTGAGAGAACTTGGGAAGGTTGAACACCAGACGGGCTGCGGCGTTCTGGATGAGTTGTAGGGGTTTAATGGCACAGGCAGGGAGCCCAGCCAACAGCGAGTTGCAGTAATCCAGACGGGAGATGACAAGTGCCTGGATTAGGACCTGCGCCGCTTCCTGTGTGAGGCAGGGTCGTACTCTGCGAATGTTGTAGAGCATGAACCTACAGGATCGGGTCACCGCCTTGATGTTAGTGGAGAACGACAGGGTGTTGTCCAGGATCACGCCAAGGTTCTTAGCACCCTGGGAGGAGGACACAAGGGAGTTGTCAACCGTGATGGCGAGATCATGGAAAGGGCAGTCCTTCCCCGGGAGGAAGAGCAGCTCCGTCTTGCCGAGGTTCAGCTTAAGGTGGTGATCCGTCATCCACACTGATATGTCTGCCAGACATGCAGAGATGCGATTCGCCGCCTGGTTATCAGAAGGGGGAAAGGAGAAGATTAATTGTGTGTCGTCTGCATAGCAATGATAGGAGAGACCATGTGAGGATATGACAGAGCCAAGTGACTTGGTGTATAGCGAGAATAGGAGAGGGCCTAGAACAGAGCCCTGGGGGACACCAGTGGTGAGAGCGCGTGGTGCAGAGACAGATTCTCGCCACGCCACCTGGTAGGAGCGACCTGTCAGGTAGGACGCAATCCAAGCGTGGGCCGCGCTGGAGATGCCCAACTCGGAGAGGGTGGAGAGGAGGATCTGATGGTTCACAGTATCAAAGGCAGCAGATAGGTCTAGAAGGATGAGAGCAGAGGAGAGAGAGTTAGCTTTAGCAGTGCGGAGAGCCTCCGTGACACAGAGAAGAGCAGTCTCAGTTGAATGACCAGTCTTGAAACCTGACTGATTAGGATCAAGAAGGTCATTCTGAGAGAGATAGCAGGAGAGCTGGCCAAGGACGGCACGTTCAAGAGTTTTGGAGAGAAAAGAAAGAAGGGATACTGATCTGTAGTTGTTGACATGGGAGGGATTGAGTGTAGGTTTTTTCAGAAGGGGTGCAACTCTCGCTCTCTTGAAGACGGAAGGGACGTAGCCAGCGGTCAAGGATGAGTTGATGAGCGAGGTGAGGTAGGGGAGAAGGTCTCCGGAAATGGTCTGGAGAAGAGAGGAGGGGATAGGGTCAAGTGGGCAGGTTGTTGGGCGGCCGGCCGTCACAAGACGCGAGATTTCATCTGGAGAGAGAGGGGAGAAAGAGGTCAAAGCACAGGGTAGGGCAGTGTGAACAAGACCAGCGGTGTCGTTTGACTTAGCAAACGAGGATCGGATATCGTCAACCTTCTTTTCAAAATGGTTGACGAAGTCATCCGCAGAGAGGGAGGGGGGGAGGGGGAGGAGGATTCAGGAGGGAGGAGAAGGTAGCAAAGAGCTTCCTAGGGTTAGAGGCAGATACTTGGAATTTAGAGTGGTAGAAAGTGGCTTTAGCAGCAGAGACAGAAGAGGAGAATGTAGAGAGGAGGGAGTGAAAGGATGCCAGGTCCGCAGGGAGGCGAGTTTTCCTCCATTTCCGCTCGGCTGCCCGGAGCCCTGTTCTGTGAGCTCGCAGTGAGTCGTCGAGCCATGGAGCAGGAGGGGAGGACCGAGCCGGCCTGGAGGATAGGGGACAGAGAAAATCAAAGGATGCAGAAAGGGAGGAGAGGAGGGTTGAGGAGGCAGAATCAGGAGATAGGTTGGAGAAGGTTTGAGCAGAGGGAAGAGATGATAGGATGGAAGAGGAGAGAGTAGCGGGAGAGAGAGAGAGCGAAGGTTGGGACGGCGCAATACCATCCGAGTAGGGGCAGAGTGAGAAGTGTTGGATGAGAGCGAGAGGGAAAAGGATACAAGGTAGTGGTCGGAGATTTGGAGGGGAGTTGCAATGAGATTAGTGGAAGAACAGCATCTAGTAAAGATGAGGTCAAGCGTATTGCCTGCCTTGTGAGTAGGGGGGGAAGGTGAGAGGGTGAGGTCAAAAGAGGAGAGGAGTGGAAAGAAGGAGGCAGAGAGGAATGAGTCAAAGGTAGACGTGGGGAGGTTAAAGTCACCCAGAACTGTGAGAGGTGAGCCATCCTCAGGAAAGGAACTTATCAAGGCGTCAAGCTCATTGATGAACTCTCCAAGGGAACCTGGAGGGCGATAAATGATAAGGATGTTAAGCTTGAAAGGGCTGGTAACTGTGACAGCATGGAATTCAAATGAGGAGATAGACAGATGGGTCAGGGGAGAAAGAGAGAATGTCCACTTGGGAGAGATGAGGATTCGAGTGCCACCACCCCGCTGGCTCGATGCTCTAGGGGTATGCGAGAACACGTGGGCAGACGAGGAGAGAGCAGTAGGAGTAGCAGTGTTATCTGTGGTAATCCATGTTTCCGTCAGCGCCAGGAAGTCTAGGGACTGGAGGGTAGCATAGGCTGAGATGAACTCAGCCTTGTTGGCCGCAAACCGGCAGTTCCAGAGGCTGCCGGAGACCTGGAACTCCACGTGGGTCGTGCGCGCTGGGACCACCAGGTTAGAGTGGCAGCGGCCACGCGGTGTGAAGCGTTTGTATGGCCTGTGCAGAGAGGAGAGAACAGGGATAGACAGACACATAGTTGACAAGCTACAGAAGTGTTGTTTCTTGTATTATTGTCTCTTGTGTCTTTAGAGAACTGTTTCACTTTGATATCCTTTTTCTTCTGTCCTGATTTTCTCTTTCTTTTCTTCTGTTAACCTCTCTAGGCTAGGCGGGACGAATTCGTCCCACCTACGTAACAGCCACGGCTATCCTGTGGCGCGATTTTCAAAACCTTAAAAATCCTATTACTTCAATTTCTCAAACATATGACTATTTTACAGCCATTTAAAGATAAGACTCTCGTTAATCTAACCACACTGTCCGATTTCAAAAAGGCTTTACAACGAAAGCAAAACATTAGATTATGTCAGCAGAGTACCAAGCCAGAAATAATCAGACACCCATTTTTCAAGCCAGCATATAATGTCACCAAAACCCAGAAGACAGCTAAATGCAGCACTCACCTTTGATGATCTTCATCAGATGACAACCCTAGGACATTATGTTATACAATACATGCATGTTTTGTTCAATCAAGTTCATATTTATATCAAAAACCAGCTTTTTACATTAGCATGTGACGTTCAGAACTAGCATACCCCCCGCAAACTTCCGGGGAATTCGCTAACATTTTACTAAATTACTCACGATAAACGTTCACAAAAAGCATAACAATTATTTTAAGAATTATAGATACAGACCTCCTCTATGCACTCGATATGTCCGATTTTAAAATAGCTTTTTGGTGAAAGCACATTTTGCAATATTCTAAGTACATAGCCCAGGCATCACGGGCTCGCTATTTAGACACCCGGCAAGTTTAGCACTCACCATAATCATATTTACTATTATAAAAGTTTGATTACCTTTTGTTGTCTTCGTCAGAATGCACACCCAGGACTGCTACTTCAATAACAAATGTTGGTTTGGTCCAAAATAATCCACCGTTATATCCGAATAGCGGCGTTTTGTTCGTGCGTTCCAGACACTATCCGAAATAGTAAAGAAGTGCGCATGGCGCAATTCGTGACAATAAAATTCTAAATATTCCATTACCGTACTTCGAAGCATGTCAACCGCTGTTTAAAATCAATTTTTACGAAATTTTTCTCGTAGAAAAGAGATAATATTCCGACAGGGAATCTCCTTTTCGGCAAACAGAGGAAAAAATCCCAAAGGCGGGGGCGGTCGGGGTCACGCGCATAAGCTAGTGTCTCTTGATGGGCCACTTGAGAAAGGCGATAATGTGTTTCAGCCTGGGGCTGGAATGACGACATTCTGTTTTTTCCCGGGCTCTGAGCGCCTATGGACGACGTGGGAAGTGTCACGTTAGAGCAGAGATCCTTAGTAAATGATAGAGATGGAAAAGAAGTTTAACAAATGGTCAGACAGGCCACTTCCTGTAAAGGAATCTCTCAGGTTTTGACTTGCCATTTGAGTTCTGTTATACTCACAGACACCATTCAAACAGTTTTAGAAAATTTAGGGTGTTTTCTATCCATATGTAATAAGTATATGCATATTCTAGTTACTGAGTAGGAGTGGTAACCAGATTAAATCGGGTATGTTTTTTATCCAGCCGTGTCAATGCTGCCCCCTAGCCCTAACAGGTTAACTAGATATTCTTTGTTATTCTTCGTTAGCTAGCTAGCTTCTTCCAAAAGAGTCCCTAGCAACTGCTTAGCAACTGGTAAACAATTCAACTAGCTAAGATAACTACAATTTTATGAAAATAGTAACTTTTTTCAAAAACCTATCTTCTTTGTTTGTTGCTTGTTTTTTCTCCTATTCAGTCTTGCAGTTTTCTTTAGATTTTTTCCGATGTACTTCACTCTAAAAACCATGTAAATTTCAATATTTGTAGGAGCTCATTTTTCAGCTGCTGCTGCTCAGTGATTGGAATTCCGAAAAATGTACATGCACAGACAGCAAGGTTTGTCCCAGTTGTCTTAAAGGAAAGCTTTGATGGCAAATTTACACTGATCAGGATCAGATAAATGTACAGTGAGCTTGTCAGTGATGATTTGGAATGAATGTACTGTGAATCAATCATAGGTGAAAGTTTGGTAGATTGACAACAAGTGATATGGTTGTACTGTTTTCCTAAATAGATTCAATCAATATCAATAAATTAAGCGATCGATCAACCATCTGCAGTTATCAGGAGTTGACTGTACTGTATGTACCTACAGTTGAAGTCAGAAGTTTACATACACTTAGGTTGGAGTCATTAAAACAATTTTTTTTAACCACTCCACAAATTTCATGTTAACAAACTATAGTTTTGGCAAGTCGGTTAGGACATCTACTTATGCATGACACCAGTAATTTTTCCAACAATTGTTTACAGATTATTTCACTTATTTCACTGTATCACAATTCCAGTGGGTCAGAAGTTTACACACACTCATTTGATTGCGTCTTTAAACAGCTTGGAAAATTCCAGAAAATGATGTCATGGCTTTAGAATCTTCTGATAGGCTTATTGACATAATTTGAGTCAATTGGAGGTGTACCTGTGGATGTATTTCAAAGCCTACCTTCAAACTCAGTGTCTCTTTGCTTGACATCATGAGAAAATCCAAAGAAATCAGCCAAGACTTCAGAAAAAAAATGTCTGGTTCATCATTGGGAGCAATTTCCAAATGCCTGAAGGTACCTCGTTCATCTGTACAAACAATAGTACGCAAGTATAAACACCATGGGACCATGCAGCTGTCATATTGCTCAGGAAGGAGACACATTATGTCTCCTAGAGATGAACGTACTTTGGTGCGAAAAGTGCAGTGTGAAGATACTGGAGGAAACAGGTACAAAAGTATCTGTATCCACAGTAAAACGAGTCCTATATCAACATAACCTGAAAGGTCGCTCAGCAAGGAAGAAGCCACTGCTCCAAAACCGCCATAAAAAAGCCAGACTACGGTTTGCAACTGCACACGGGGACAAAGATTGTACTTTTTGGAGAAATGTCCTCCGTTCTGGTGAAACAAAAATAGAACTGTTTGGCCATAATGACCATCATTATGTTTGGAGGAAAAAGGGGGAGGCTTGCAAGCCTGAAGAATACCATCCCAACCGTGAAGCACGGGGGTGGCAGAATCATGTCGTGGCGGTGCTTTGCTGCAGGAGGGACTGGTGCACTTCACAAAATAGATGACATCATGATGGAGGAAAATGATGTGGATATATTGAAGCAACATCAAGACATCAGTCAAGAAGTTAAAGCTTAGTCACAAATGGGTCTTCCAAATGGATAATGACCCCAAGCATACTTCCAAAGTTGTGACAAAATGGCTTAAGGACAACAAAGTCAAGGTATTGGAGTGACCATCACAAAGCCCTGACCTCAATCCTATAGAAAATTTGTGGGCAGAACTGAAAAAGCGTGTGCAAGCAGGGAGGCCTACAAACCTGACTCAGTTACACCAGCTCTGTCAGGAGGAATGGGCAAAATTCACCCAACTTATTGTATGAAGCTTGTGGAAGGCTACCCGAAACGTTTGACCCAAGTTAAACAATTTAAAGGCAATGCTACCAAATACTAATTGAGTCTGTAAACTTCTGACCCATTGGGAATGTGATGGAAGAAATAAAAGCTGAAATAAATCATTCTCTCAACTATTATTCCGACATTTCACATTCTTAAAATAAAGTGATCGAACTGACCTAAGACAGGGAATTTTTACTAGGATTAAATGTCAGGAATTGTGAAAAACTGAGTGTAAAATGTATTTGGCAAAGGTATATGTAAACTTCCAACTTCAACTGTATATATTTCTAAATGACCAAATATGATTTCAATTACTAGCATATTGTCACAAGGAGAAGCGGACCAAAGTGCAGCGAGTGTGTCATTCCACATTTTATTTACACTGTGAAACTATGCGATACATAAACTAAAGAACACAACAACAACAACAACAACAACAACAACAACAACAACAAACCGTGACACAGAGTTGAAAGATTAAGGACCAGGTTACAGGGAGTAGGGAAAGAGAAAGAGTAGGGGATGTAATACTTATTCCACCACATACGCACAGGGTGTCCATGAAGATACGTTCCATGTAGTTCCAGAACAGAACCTCTATCAGGGTCATGTTGTAAAAGGATTCTCTGAACCCCCACTGAAGGGTGCCCCATTATCTCTCGCTCTCCTCCCCCACCTCTGGGTCTCCCCCTCCTTTCCTCCCCCGTCTCCCCCAGACCCAGTAGAAACACCCTGCTTACAGCCTGACTTCTCCACTCCTTCTCCCCGCCCCAGGTGATTCATTATGGCAGCCCGGCAGGCAGAGTTGGCAGGGTGGGAATTGATGGCTAGGAGCAGGAGGATTGGGCTGTAGCTGGGGCTGGGGCTGGGGCAGTCGCTTGGCCAGGAGATAGGGCTGGCTCCAAGGCTGGGTCCAGGGGAGAGAGGTTTGTGTGTGTGGAGGAGGCATCAGCATGGCTGTCTGAGGAGGGGGTAGGAGTGGACATGGTGGAACTGGAAGAACATCTGTTGTAGCCCAGCGGGGCTGTGGGGACTCAGCAGAGAGCTGGAAGAAGAATAAGAATAATAATAAGAATAATAATAATAAGAAGAAATGATCAAGAAGTCATTATTTACATTATGTATCTCCGTCTGTCCATTTGTCTCTCCGTCTGTATGCATCAATCAGCCAGCCAGCCAGTCAGCCAGTCAGTCAGTCAGTCAGTCAGTCAGTCAGTCAGTCAGTCAGTCAGTCAGTCAGTCAGTCAGTCAGTCAGTCAGTCTGTGTCTATCTGTCTTCTAAAGCTACGTTGTGATATAAATTCTGTGTTGGCTGTGTGGGGGAAAAATTGAAGTGTTAGTCTGGTAGATTATTGTATCTGGTAGATTTAAATAGAACTTCATGCTTTACATTGTGTGATTTAAGTCATCCCTTCCACCCCTCTTTATCACTTGTGTATCACCCACATGTAGAGGAGCAGGAGAGCCAGAGAGAATGAGCGAGTCAAAACAACCAGCCTGAGGACACGAGGCATGGGGAGGAATATCCTAATACAGCCTAAAGTGATGGAGGGGAGGGGACAGGAAAATATCATGATATATGCCATTTAGCAGATGCTTTTATCCATAGTGTCTTACAGTCATACGTGCATACATTTTACATATGGGTGGTCCCGGGAATCAAACTCACTATCTTGGTAATGTAAGCACCATGCTCTATCAACTGAATTACAGAGGACCTCACTTAGCTACAGAAGAGGGAGACAGGTATGGATTGAGGGAGAGTATTTAGGAGAGATAAGGGTTAGGGTCAATTCCATCACAATTTCCATTTAGTTCCTGAATTGAAATGGAATTGACCCTAACCTAGGGTGAGTCCGGTGAGATATCATACATTTACATTTTGATATAAAGAGAGTGGGTGTTTAGACGATAGTAAACAATAGTAGCCTCCCAGTGAGCAGCGTCCAAAGTCAGGCATGAACCAAATCTGAACCATACATAGACGTCTATAATTGGTTCTGATTTGGTCGGATCTGAACCAATCACAGACGTCTAATGTTTGGGCCAAATTGAGTGCGGACCAGACATCTGTGAAATCTGTCGACAATTAAATAAAATCTTAACCAATCATAGACATCTATGTTTCACAAGTTTGGACAGTACAGTACAGAGCACAGCATAGTACAGTAAAGTCTAATATACCCTTGCAAAAATGAATTTGTTGCTGCAAATTTTCCGCAAGTTTGTGTCAAATATGGTGCAAACTAAATAGTGTGCCACAAAATGTTGCCAGAAGTTTGCAAACATTTGCCACTAGTGGTGAATCTGCGGCAAACCTTTGGCAACAATACTATTTATTGCCACTAGTGGCAAACAGTTCGCCAGAGGTTTTTAACTGGCAGACAATTCTCTCAAGAGTCTATTTGAATCTGTGGCAGCAATATTTATTGCCAATAGTGCCAAACAGTTTATCAGAAGCCTTTTCTGGTGAGCACATGAGTTCCAAGACCAGTAGCCTTTGATGACTAATCAAGGGGATTAGAAACATCTGTTGGAAAATGGAAACCAAGCTATTTAGCTAGCTACAGCTGTCTGGTGAGTGTCTAACTTCCTGATAAACTTAACATTTTGTTGATACCAGTTTCAATCTGTCAGCGCCACTGACTGACTGACTGACTGACTGACTGACTGACTGACTGACGCTTAGCATATTTTTGCACAATTCATGTGATAGGTAGCTAGCTAACTAATGCCTTGCCTAAACACATGTTTAGGTGAATACGTTGCTGTCTTTTAATACCAATATGCATGTCAATATGCTAGAGTCACGGTTCAGTAACATGTTAGCTAACACAAGAGCTGAGGTTGGTAGGTAGTTAGCAAATATATAAGTTGATTTGACATCAAAGCAAAACTTTACTTTTGGTGTTGGAGGAGGCTGTATTGGGAGGATGCATCAACACCCTGGAAATATGTTTGGTGCACTCACTCAACACTTGTGATAAGGCAAGTAAATGCATGTATTCTCAAATGTTGCTATCCCATACATTCATTATTTTAAATAATTAGCTAAATCTTTTCCTTGCTTTAAACTAGCAGCTAGCTCATATTGATCATGTGTTCCTTCTCTCTTTCTAGAAACAATTGGTTACAAGGGAATATTACAGATTGAGTCCAATCAAACTGAGGACAGAGAAATGTGTGCACCAGACAGGTCAAGGCCTCTTGCATGCGTGGCTTCAAGATGTAAATTACACACACACAAAATGTTTGGATGACCCAATTGCTGGGTTGCAGGTTTTGGGGCAATATTTTTTTTTTGTAAATACAGCAAGGTTGAGTTATTGGTGCTGGGTTAAGGTTGGGTTATGGATATTTGACCCA
This sequence comes from Salmo salar, assembly GCF_965601325.2. Lineage (NCBI taxonomy): Eukaryota > Metazoa > Chordata > Actinopteri > Salmoniformes > Salmonidae > Salmo > Salmo salar. The sequence continues at coordinate 33,884,235 of NC_138297.1, read as the reverse complement.
GCCAGTGTGTGAAGTCCACAAGAATACTTGCAAACGTTGTAGTGCGACAGTGACTGAGTGGAAAACCGCTAACGTTATTTCGACAGACAAACACAGAACCCAAACCGCCTGCGCCATCATGCATAAATGTATTTTGTCCCCTCACACCAAACGTGAAATAACAGGCTGACTACACAGCTCACGAGCGTTGCAAAATAAATTTAGAAATCTATATTCAATTATTGCACCCACACTGCTTGGGTGCCAATGAGCGTCTGTTGCCAAGGGCTAAAATAGAAGTCAGTTTTATTTGTGACGCAGATCGTGCTCCCGTCTCCTCATTGGTTTATAGAAGCAGGTACCCATTTGCCATCTCCTCATTGGTTATACCTACGTGGGTGACAAAGACGAATGAGGTCAGTGCGGTAATGCACCTAATGTATGAAAGATGCCAATTGTAATATAAAGTCGAGAAGAAAAAGCCTAGAAGGAGGAGAGATGACTAGAAATGATTTGGTTGACTGTTTTATGTGTGGCTTAATTGTCAGAGTAGAGGACCTTGTGCATTTCAGGTAAAATAACAACTCAATGTTTATATCCAAGGACAAATGAGCTAGCAATAGCAAGCTAGCTAAATAGGACAAATTAGCTAGCAATTGCAAGCTAGCTAGCTAAATTGCCATAAATGTTTTAATGCTTTTCAACCTGTCCCCAAATTAATGTAATTGGTTCAGAGTTTGTTTTGATATTTTAACCTGCGTGTCATGACCGCGTTTGGTGTGGGGGGACAGAATACATATATGCACAATGGCGCATATGCGCAGCCGGTTTGGGTTCCGTGTTAAGGGTGATTGGCTGACTGAAAACGTTAAGTAACAAATGTTACTAATTATGAATGTGATGGTCATTCAGGTCAAATAGATTGTCCTATCATAATTAGGTATGTAGCTAATGTTAGATAGCTAGCTAACCGTTTTCTGAGGTATTATCTCTGGCTGTGGTAACGTTAGCTAGGTTACTGAAGTGTTGCGGAATATAACTAAATGTACTGTTTTAGCTAGTTGGCAAACTGTCAGTGTCTATAATGGTAACTTCTTTAGCTAAGTCTGACAACTCTTCTGGATTGTCTCTGACACCGTTTTCACTTGTTAGCTGGCTAGCTAAATTACCATTGTTTTTATTTATTCTCCATCTGGGTTAATTTAACCAAGCAATTATGCAGGCTTATCTCATGCTTGAATTGTGATTGATTGAGTTAGCTTGCGTTACTGTACTGGTTTTCAAAGGTTTCTGGCAGTGACAGCTTTAGTCGGACTTATGAAGTTGCGAAGAATGGATGCTAATTCTGTTAGTTAGCTAACGTTAGAGTTGACCTTACACTTCACCACAGCCTCTTAGAACCATGCAGCCACTTTGTTACTAGATACATTACATGCACAGCTACCATAGTCTTGCCTTAATTTTACCATACTTTCTTTATTGGTCACTTTCAAAGATTCTGTTAAAGTGACCAACCTGACGCACAACACACATCACATGCTGGGAGCAGCTCATGGGCATTTAGGGGTAAAGGGCCTTGCTCAAGGGCACAACAGCAGTAGGTGGTACTCAATTTTCTATTTTCTCTCTCCCTTGTATTTGTTCAACCATATGACAATGCTTAGAAATGTGGGTGACACTATCCCTTAAAATCTTCCTTTTAAGCTTAGTGATTAAGGTTGTTGGGCCAGTAACTGATACTTTTGGTCATATAGTGTATGTGGACACCTGCTAGTCTAACATCTCATTCCAAAATCATGGGCATTATGGAGTTGGTCCCCCCCTTTGCTGCTATAACAGCCTCCACTCTTCTGGGAAGGCTTTACATTGCTGTTGGGACTTGCTTCCATTCAGCCACAAAAGCATTAGTGAGGTCGGGCACTGATGCAGGGTTTTTAGGCCTGGCTCGCAGTCAGCATTCATATTCATCCCAAAGTTGTACAATGGGGTTGAGGTCAGGGCTCTGTGCAGGCCAGTCAAGTTCTTCCACACTGATCTCTACAAACTATATCTGAATGGAACATTTCTGTATGGACCTTGCTGTGCATGGGGCATTGTCATGCTGAAACAGGAAAGGGCCTTCCCCAAACTGTTGCCACAAAGTTGGAAGCAGAAAATCCTCTAGAAGGTAAATTTATGCTGTAGAGTTAAGATTTCCATTCAATGGATCTAAGGGGCCAAGCCATGAAAAACAGACCCAGACCATTATTCCTCCTCCAGCAAACTATACAGGTGGCACTATGCATTCGGGCAGGTAGCGTTCTCCTGGCATCTGCCAAACTTTTGTCCCTCGTACTGCCAGATGGTGAAGCGTGATTCATCAGTCCAGAGACCAGGTTTTCACTGCTCCAGTCCAATGGCAGCGAGCTTAACACCACTCCAGCCGAGGGTTGGCATTGTGCGTGGTGGTCACAGGCCTGTGTGCGGCAGCTCGGCCTTGGAAACCCATTTTATGACGCTCCCGACGAACAGTTCTTGTGCTGACGTTGTTCCAGAGGCAGTTTGGAACTCTGTAGTGAGTGTTGCAAACAAGGAGAGGCAATTTTTACGCACGATGTGCTTCTGCACTCAGGAGTCCAGTTCTGTGAACTTGTGTGGCCTACTACTTCGTGGCTGAGCCGTTGTTGCTCTTAGACATTTCCACTTCACAATAACAACAGTTGACTGGGCACGTCTAGCAGGGCAGAAATTTGACAAATGGACTTGTTGGAAAGGTGGCATGCTATGACGGTGCCATGTTGAAAGTCACTGAGCTCTTCAGTAAGGCCATTCTACTGCCAATGTTTATCTGGAGATTGCATGGCTGTGTGCTCGATTTACATTTTTTATACACCTGTCAGCAACTTGTGTGGCTGAAATAGCCGAATCCACTAATTTGAATGGGTGTCTACATTATTTTGTATGTAGATGGTGTTTGTTCCATCTTGCTGCCTTGGGGATTCTAATCAGCAATCTGCCTTTCTGCCCTTAAAGGCAGTTAACCCCCAACAGCAACTGTTCCCACACCTCGAAGATGTGGATGTTGATTTAAGGCAGCCCCCTGCACCTCTCTGATTCATATGGGTTGGGTTAAATGCAGAAGACACATTTCGGTTTAATGCATTCAGTTGTGCAACTGATTAGCTTTTCCACTGCAAAATAGAGGGTAAAAGGGAAGAGATGGACCAGAAAATTCTCTTGCTTTTGGACAACAAACTATAGTCGGAAGTTAATGAAGAACGTAAAAGCCTTGCATGCAGTGAGTATTCTGTAAACGCAACCTTTTTTTATACACGTGGGAAGGTCCTCGGGATATACATAGGAATGTGGACACACCAAGCATAGCTGTGTCTTGCCAGGTACATGTTGAAAGATTTGTGTATTTTGAAAACTGATTGTTAAAAGGAATTCATAATTGTTTGAATACTTTGTGCTCACAACAGTGTCAAATGTGAGAGGGCAGCCCAGATGACCAAGTAGCTGAACATCTGGCCGGCAAACCAGGTTGCGGAGTACATGAAGGAGACCCCGATCCAGAGGGCTCAGTCTACCAGACAGAATGGGGCCAAGAAGGTCGAGATAGTCCGAGAGTATTTACTTCGATATGATGGTTATTACAGTGGGAAGAATAAGTATGTGAACGCTTTGGAATTACCTGGACTTCAGCATAAAATGTGATTTGATCTTCATCTAAGTCACAACAACAGACAGTCTGCTTAAACTAATAACACAAACAATTATATATTTTCATGTATTTATTGAACACACCATGTAAACACTTTTCCCACCCTGCATTGTAAGTGAACCCTTCGATTTAGTAACTGGTTGACCCTTTTTTGGCAGCAATAACCTCAACCAAACATTTTCTGTAGTTGCGGATCAGACCTGCACAACGGTCAGGAGGAATTTTGGACCATTCCTCGTTACAAAACTGTTTCAGTTCAGCAATATTCTTGATGTCTGGTGTGAACCGCTCTTGAGGTCATGCCACAGCATCTCAATTGGGATGAGGTCAGGACTCTAACTGGGCTAATCAAGAAGGCATATTTTCTTCTGTTGAAGCCATTCTGTTGATTTACTTGTGTTTTGGGTCGTTGTCCTGTTGCATCACCCAACTTCTGTTAGCTTCAATTGGTAGAGAGAGAGCCTTACATTCTCCTGCAAAATGTCTTGATAAACTTGGGAATTCATTTTTCTGTCTGATAGGGCCTGGACAGCTTGCTGAGGCAGCAAAGCAGCTCCAAACCATGATGCTCCCTCCACCATACTGATGGGATGAGGTTTTGATGTTGGTGTGCTGTGCCTTTTTTTTTCTCCACACATAGTGTTGCGTGTTCCTTCCAAACAACCAAACTGTAGTTTCATGTATACAGAATATTTTGCCAGCAGTGCTGTGGAACATCCAGATGCTCTTTTGCTGACTTCAAACATGCAGCAATGTTTTTTTTTTTTTTTACAGCAATGGCTTCTTCTGTGGTGTCCTCCCATGAACACCATTCTTGTTTAGTGTTTTACGTATCGTAGACTTGTCAACAGAGATGTTAGCATGTTCCAGAGATTTCTGTAAGTCTTTAGCTGACACTCTAGGATTCTTCTTAACCTCATTGAGCATTCTGTGCTGTGCTCTTGCAGTTATCTTTGGAGGATGGACACTCCTAGGGAGAATAGCAACAGTGCTAAACTTTCTCCATTTATAGACAATTTGTCTTACTGTGGACTGATGAAAATCAAGGCTTTCAGAGATACTTTTGTAACCCTTTCCAGCTTTATGCAAATCAACAATTCTTAGGTCTTCTGAGATCTTTTGTTCGAGGCATGGTTCACATCATATGCTTCTTGTGAATAGCAAACTCATATTCTGTGTTTTTTTTTTTTTTTTGTATAGGCAAGGGCAGCTCTAACCAACATCTTGTCTCATTGACTGGACTCCAGGTTAGCTGACTCCAAGTAGCTTTTGGAAAAGTCATTAGCCTAGGAGTTACATACTTTCTCCAACCTACACAGACTGTTTAAATGACATATTCAATATAGACAAGAGAAATACAATTAGTGTGTTATTAGTTTAAGCAGACTGTCTGTGACTTCGATGAAGGTCAGATCTCATTTTATGACCAATTTATACAGAAATCCAGAATTCCAAAGGGTTCACAATTTTTCTTGCCACTGTATATCAATATTTGCACAAAGGAGTTTCCACAGCCATTTCTCGCATAAATAATTTTACCGACACAAAGATCCCACCATGTCGAACAAACACATTTTTTGTAGGCATTTATGAAATTGTACTGGTATTTCATGTTTCCATCAGCCTGGTTATGATTTTTTTTTTGTCATGCATCAGGTAATTCATGGATGGAAATGTGGTTAGTGTGGGGTAATTGAACCTATGAGCCCCAGCCCCAAATTAATGGAAGATCTAAGCTTCAAAGAGGGAATGGGTGTTTATAGATGTAAATGGGTATAAAGTATACAAAATAAATTGTGTGTGTGATTGCATTTTTCAGTGTGCCTCTGCTTTGCACAAGTCCTCATATTCTAAAATCAAATGATTTCTGTAACCAGTTGGGACCAACACCAGGTGGTGACCAGACCCTACCTATTTGTGTTGGTTCTTGGGGACTGCTCACAGGTTTTAAGTCATTATTGGAGCAAGATGCACTGGATGTGTGCTTCAAGTCCTATTATGTGTTTGATGTCAACTTTCCCACTGTGTCCCAGCATGGGAATTCCTACAGACCATGGTGTGTCAGCTGCCAGGAACAGAATCCCCTACACTAAGACTGTTGCGAGCATGTCTTTTATCAACTGAACAATAGTGGATAAGTATCTGCTCTTGTATGTAGTGTGAGAAGTGACAGGATGAATTAATAGATCAATGGATGAGCCTTGAGTGTCTCATTCCAATGCTAATATGCTCTTAACCTAAGCCCTGACTAAGACAATGGAGAGGTTCTACTAAACTATATGGAATTGTTTTAAAAAGGTCATACCAAGGATCATTTTGCTATTTTAAAACACCTTGAACTATCAAATATATAAAACAAATTTGGCCTTACTGCTATTAGCCCATACAAATGCATTGACTAACAGATTTAATGCATGGAAAACTCATATCTGAAACACTTGTAATTAAACAAAAATAATGAATTAACCCCTTTTGGCATTAAACAATCTCATATACAGTGCATTTGGAAAGTGTTCGGACCCCTTGACTTCTTCCACAGTTTGTTACGTTACAGCCTTATTCTAAAATAGATTAAATCGTTTTTTTCCCCCTCAATCTACACACAATACCCCATAATGACAAAGCAAAAACAGGTTTATAAATTTTTGCAAATGTATTACAAAGACAAAACTGAAATATCCCATTTACATAAGTATTCAGACCCTTTACTCAGTGCTTTGTTGAAGCACCTTTGGCAGCGATTCCAGCCATGAGGCTTCTTGGGCATGATGCTACAAGCTTTGCACACCTGTATTTGGGGATTTTTCTCCCATTCATCTTTGCAGATCTTCTCAAGCTCTGTCTGGTTGGATGGGGAGTGTCACTGCATAGGTATTTTCAGGTCTCTCCAGAGATGTTCGATTGGGTTCAAGTCCGGGCTCTGGCTGGGCCACTCAAGGACATTCAGAGGCTTGTGCCGAAGCCACTCCTGTCTTGTCTTGGCTGTGGCTTAGGGTCGTTGTCATGTTGGAAGGTGAGTCTTCGCCCCAGTCTGAGGTCCTGAGCACTCTGGAACAGGTTTTCATGAAGGATCTCTCTGTACTTTGCTCCTTTCATCTTTCCCTTGATCCTGACTAGTCTCCCAGTCCCTGCCGCTGGAAAACATCCCCACAGCATGATGCTGCCACCACCACCATGCTTCACCTTAAAGATGGTGCCAGGTTTCCTCCAGACATGATGCTTGGCATTCAGGTAAGAGTTCAATCTTGGTTTTATGAGACCTGAGAATCTTGTTTCTCATGGCCTGAGAGTCCTTTAGGTGCCTTTTGCCAAACTCCAACCAGGCTGTCATGTGCCTTTTACTGAGGAGTGGCTTCGGTCTGGCCACTACCATTTAAGGTCTGATCGGTGGAGTGCTACAGTGAGGGGAAAAAAGTATCCCCTGCTGATTTTGTACGTTTGCCCACTGACAAAGAAATTCAGTCTAATTTTAATGGTAGGTTTATTTGAACAGTGAGAGACAGAATGACAACAACAAAAAATCCCGAAAAACGCATGTCAAATGTTATAAATTGATTTGCATTTTAATGAGGGAAATAAGTATTTGACCCCCTCTCAATCAGAAAGATTTCTGGCTCCCAGGTGTCTTTTATACAGGTAATGAGCTGAGATTAGGAGCACACTCTTAAAGGGAGTGCTCCTAACCGCAGCTTGTTACCTGTTAAAAAAAAAAAAAAAAAAAAAGACACCTGTCCACAGAAGCAATCAATCAATCAGATTCCAAACTCTCCACCATGGCCAAGACCAAAGAGCTCTCCAAGGATGTCAGGGAAAAGATTGTAGACCTACACAAGACTGGAATGGGCTACAAGACCATCGCCAAGCAGCTTGGTGAGAAGGTGACAACAGTTGGTGCGATTATTCGCAAATGGAAGAAACACAAAAGAACTGTCAATATCCCTTGGCCTGGGGCTCCATGCAAGATCTCACCTCGTGGAGTTGCAATGATCATGAGAACGGTGAGGAATCAGCCCAGAACTACACGGGAGGATCTTGTCAATGATCTCAAGGCAGCTGGGACCATAGTCACCAAGAAAACAATTGGTAACACACTACACCGTGAAGGACTGAAATACTGCAGCGCCCGCAAGGTCCCCCTGCTCAAGAAAGCACATACATTCCCGTCTGAAGTTTGCCAATGAGCATCTGAATGATTCAGAGGACAACTGTGAGAAAGTGTTGTGGTCAGATGAGACCAAAATGGAGCTCTTTGGCATCAACTCAACTCGCTGTGTTTGGAGGAGGAATGCTGCCTATGACCCCAAGAACACCATCCCCACCGTCAAACATGGAGGTGGAAACATTATGCTTTGGGTGTTTTTCTGCTAAGGGGACAGGACAACTTCACTGCATCAAAGGGACGATGGACGGGGCCATGTACCGTCAAATCTTGGGTGAGAACCTCCTTCCCTCAACCAGGGCATGTAAAATGGGTCGTGGATGGGTATTCCAGTATGACAATGACCCAAAACGCATGGCCAAGGCAACAAAGGAGTGGATCAAGAAGGAGCACATTAAGGTCCTGGAGTGGCCTAGCCAGTCTCCAGACCTTAATCCCATAGAAAATCTGTGGAGGGAGCTGAAGGTGCGGGTTGCCAAACGTCAGCCTCTAAACCTTAATGACCTGGAGAAGATCTGCAAAGAGGAGTGGGACAAAATCCCTCCTGAGATGTGTGCAAACCTGGTGGCCAACTACAAGAAACGTCTGACCTCTGTGATTGCCAACAAGGGTTTTGCCACCAAGTGCTAAGTCATGTTTTGCAGAGGGGTCAAATACTTATTTCCCTTATTAAAATGCAAATATTTTTATAACATTTTTGACATTTTGTTTTTCAGGATTTGTTGTTATTCTCTCTCACTGTTCAAATAAACATACCATTAAAATTATAGACTGTTCATTTCTTTGTCAGTGGGCAAACATACAAAATTAGCAGGGGATCAAGTACTTTTTTCCCTCACTGTGTAGAGATTGCCCTTCTGGAATGTTCTCCCATCTCCACAGAGGAACTCTGGCGCTCTGTCAGAGTGACCATCGGGTTCTTGGTCACCTCTTGGTCACCTCATTGCTCAGTTTGGCAGGATGGCCAGCTCTAGGTAGTCTTGGTGGTTCCAAACTTCTTGCATTTAAGAATGATGGAGGCCACTGTGTTCTTCAATGGTACATAAATGTTTCTGGTACCCTTCCCCAGATCTGTGCCTCGACACAATCCTGTCTAGGAGCTCTACGAACAATTATTTCGACTTCATGGCTTGGTTTTTGCTCTGACATGCACTGTCAACTGTGGGACCTTTTTATATAGACAGGTGTGTGCCTTCTAAATCATGTCCAATCAATTGATTTTACCACAGGTGGACTCCAATCATGTTGTAGACACATCTCAAGGAGGACCAATGGAAACAAGATGCACCTGAGCTCAATTTCACATCTTATGGTAAAGGTTTAGAATACTTATGTAAATAAGGTATTTCTGTTTTTTAAATTTTTTATGCTTTTGCAAAAAAAAAGTTTTTCACTTTGTCATTATGGGGTATTGTGGTTCTTCCTTTTAAAAGCTGCGAGCTTACACCGCGGGACTTAGGTACCCAGCGTCACGGCTTCATTGCTCCAGACCACCACAAGGGAGCGGTAGAGCACTCATTATGCATTTGGGTCCCAATGTTTTTATATGACCGATCATATCGAGTGGTTCAAATTAAGAATTTGACGCGCGCCACCTGTCCCTGGTGATTTTCTTCAGCAAAGATGGCTGACAATACATTATGGTGGAAACAAATGTACATTTTTATAACGTCATGAGTCAAGCAAAAAATATACAATTGAGAGGAATATGTTAATGTAGATATTTGTTTGTCTTAGTTAATTTACGAAAATCGCTATTTAGCAAGTTAGCTAGCTAGTGTTATGACATGAGTATGAATTTGTGTTTAATGTTATAGGGACTGCTGAGAGAACCAGGAAACCAGGCTGTCGTCTTGGGAAATAGTGGATGTAAAGAATCTACCTAGCTAAAGCATTTAGTGCAAATTGAATGTTCAATTGTTAGCGTGCTTTGCTTATATTTGCCATGCAATACAGCTGAAATAATATAGCTAGCTAACTATTTGCTTACTGTGTAGTGGAGGATAAAAATGATTGCATGCCTATGGATTTGTAGCTAGCTACAGTATGTAGCCGGTCTGTGTATGGACCCTAAAACTTTAGGTTCTGAACCTAATATTCATACCAATCAGTTGTTGTATCGACTTCCGAATGGCATTAATGAGGCCTATGGATTGAGTAGAATAACTTTATTGTGCCAAGGATGTACTGTAGTTATTACCATGCATGAGATTCCCCCCCCCCCCCACATTGTAGACTGTACATTGAATATATTCACTGATCATGTACTCTTCCTTGGCAAATAAAGGTGCGGTTCAGGTATGAATCTCTGACATTCTTTTTCAGTCATATCCAGTACCAGGAGTATCAAACTCCATTATTTGAATGATGCTGTGTCTGCATGTATGTATTACAATTATACATTTCAACAGTGTTAACTGCTCCTGGGACATCAATGATTACACATTGTAACTATGCAATAGACTAGAAACATGATTTATTAAGTAAAGGCTGATTTTGTAGTTCATGTATAAAGAAATACACCTATGCATATCTAACTCTCTACATCTGCATTACTCTGACGACACAGGATAGGTGTCGTATTCCAATGAGATACTTACATTCAACCAGTGGAGAATGTGAAACACTTTGACAAGTTCATTATCCAGTTGTTATAAATACATGCATTATAAATACAAGTTCAAGCTGTACCTCAATGCACATATGGTGTGCATTTATAAAAGAGGTGGGGAGAGGTAAAACAGAAGAGCAGGGAAGACTGCATATGATTAATGAATTCCAGTGATACCCTAATATTCTCTCAGTTCGTCACAATTACATAGTGTCTCTAGCGGTGTCTCCTAACCAACCTTCGGGCTGACTGGGAGCCCAAGGCTATTTTAACCTGTTGGGGCTAGGGGGCAGTATTTGCGCGGCCGGATAAAAAAACGTACCCGATTTTTCAACTGGTAACTACTCTTGCTCAGAAACAAGAAAATGCATATAATTAGTAGATTTGGATAGAAAACACCCTAAAGTTTCTAAAACTGTTTGAATGGTGTCTGTGTATAACAGAACTCATATGGCAGGCAAACACCTGAGAAGATTCCATACAGGAAGTGCCCTGTCTGACAATTTGTTGTCCTTCTGTTGCATCTCTATCGAAAATACAGCATCTCTGCTGTAAAGTGACATTTTATAAGGCTTCGATTGGCTCTCAGAAGGTGCCAGAAAGTGTATTGGGGTGTCTGCTGTCTCTGGGCGAAGAACAGCAGGAGAATTTGTGAGTGGTCAGCCTGGGGACAGTGACACTAAAGATGCGTGTTTATGAGAATTCGCCATTTTTTTCTTTCAGCCTTTGAATGAATACAACGTCGCCCGATTGGAATATTATCACTATTTTACGAGAAAAATAGCATAAACATTTATTTTAAACAGCGTTTGACATGCTTCGAAGCACGGTAATGGAATATTTTGAATTTTTTTTGTCACGAAATGCGCTCGTGCGTCACCCTTCGGATAGTGACCTGAACGTATGAACAAAACAGAGCTATTTGAATATAACTATGGATTATTTGGAACCAAAACAACATTTGTTTAAGTAGAAGTCCTGGGAGTGCATTCTGACGAAGAACAGCAAAGGTAATCCAATTTTTGTAATAGTAATTCTGAGTTTAGGTTGTCCTAAACTTGGTGTGGGTGTCAAAATAGCTAGCCGTGATGGACCGGGCTATGTACTCAGAATATTGCAAAATATTGAGAAAATGTTGAGAAATTGAAGTTATAGCATTTTTGAGGTATTTGTATTTCGCGCCAAGCAATTCCACTGGCTGTTGACTAGCCCAGGGAAGTTAATGTTGAGGACAGACCTTCCGCTGGCGGAAAGCCTCGCCAATATCCAATGGAAGAACGTGGCGTGAAATACAAAAACCTCAAATACAATAATTTCAATTTTTCAAACATACGACTATTTTTTTTTCTTCATCTGGCCATGAAAATACTGCCCCCTATCCCAAACAGGTTAAGAGCGGATGAGGTGGCTGACGGGACTGGCTTCCTCTCTCACATCAAACATACCTGCAGATGCGAGACAGATGGATAGAGAGCATGATTAAGCCTTATTTGTTTTTATTCTTACACGGTCAGTCATCAGGCGGTGAAATGCAAAACTGACCTTTGATCATTAACTCTGGGACTACCCCATCTCCGTCTGTATTTCAATGTTAAGCATCCTTTTAATAATACTTCCTGTATAATATCCCTTATAACAAATCATAACATTGGCTAGAGACATGTGCATGTGACAATAGCAGGATCATATCAAGGATATCGTCACAAATGAAGACGTCAATACCACTTGAAGCTTGATGATGACTTGGTCATTTGAATCACCTGTGTAGTGCTAAGGCAAAAACTAAAATGTGCACCCCTTTGAGTCCCCAGGACTGAGAACCGCTGCTCTTCATTGGGTCCTGTTAATCTGCAGACAGGCTTTCACAGCTCTCTGTATCTGAGGACAGAAAACCTCACAAGAAATAGACTACACAAAAGTACCTGCTCTATCCAGAGTAGCCTACTCACTCACTTTGACAGCTGGACCTGCTATCCTTTCACCCTCCTCCAAAAACTACAAATCTTTGCCATTATCAAGAGTGACACTGGGGCAAAAACAATATCCTACATAGTGTGGGAGGACTGCACCTAAAAAAGGCTTGTCGTGGACGAATCAGAATTAGTTGGGTAACATAGATAATTAAGATGTTTTATTAGTTTAATATGCTTATTTGAGGTACTTGTCATTAGAAAGTGTCCATTGGACTCTGGTGTCTTTTCAGTTGCATGTCTACCTTAGCCACCACAGTCTGGAGGCTCATAACTAATCGAAGAGCATGCATGTATATGTCCTGACCAAAAGATGAGTCAGTGGTAGGGTTCACTTCACGCTGCAGCACAGCATGATTCTCAGTAGACAGGGCATGGGTTGTCAGGAACAATGACCCCATTGTCAGTGTTTCCAGATTATCCTCCTGATAAAGTAGGTCCTCCACCTGCTGAATCTGGATTGCTCAAAAGAAACAAATCTGTATTAATGGCGATACATTTGGCAGCAACGGGCTTGATAGTCCAGTGACAATGGCTGAGTGTTATGTGGTGTAAATCTTAAAATTAGCAGCTGATATAAGTAAAAAATAAATAAAAAATGTAATGCATGTTAGACAGGTTCCATGTACAACAAGACAGGCAGAGAGGAAGAGAGAAAAAGAACACAGAACAGTTTAATTACTTCTGGTTATGGACACTTTTGCCAGCAATAAAGCTTACACGGCCGGTTCCTTGGACAGTGAACATCTGGCAATACCTACATTTTCAACCCCTTGATCAGCTAGCACTCAAAGTAAAGAAAATAGCTTATTTTTTTGTAGATATGAAAACAATAACGGAGATATGACCATTCAATCTAAAGCAGCAGATGTCATTTTCAGGATACGTCAATACAGCACAGAAAGCTTAACACCAGACTGGTATTGTGGTTGTTCATTAGGTGATGGGAAATATGCAATATGCATACAAAATAATATACTTACCTTCCTTGAATCCATCTTTACCGCCATAGATAACAATGTATCTTGGAAAAAAACATTGGAATTAAAAGTGGAATGTTTAACCTATTAACCTGCTTCACTATTTATGTATTGCCAGTTGATGTAGAACAACTTTAATTTCATACATTGACAATTTGTCTATGAATAAAAAAAGTTAAAATAACTTAGAATTGGAGACATTATATAACTTAGAATTGGAGACATTATACATCTTAGTATCTTTATCAATTTATTTGTATCAATGTGGGCGAGAGACGGGAGCAGGAACAGAGTATTTTGCCGAGCAATGCAACAAAGCTTGATCATTCTGGCAATGATATCTGCACCATCTACATGCTGCAAAAACTCCCTAACTCTTCGCCATTGTACACAATTGCCCATTGCTTGGAGACTTCTGACATATCAGAATAGCATTCCCTGACAGACATATTGTGTTCTTTCATCCTTCTGTAAAAAAAGCTAACCGTTTACACTGTCATGAAATATGATTATATATCGATTATGAAACAAATAGGACATGGCCTGCTTATGAGTTGCCATGAAATAAAGTTAGATGAATTCAACTGAAAATGGCAAGAACAGGCGTTCATAGCTTAATGTTTTTGGTTAGCTTGAGAATAATAATTGCATGATTTATCATTCTACGGTAGGTATGTATATATGTAATATAGTAGAATGTTATGAACCGACACTGAATCATAGGAGCTAACTACTAGCCATGTAGAAGTTGGACGGAAGAATGCCCAGTGCTGCTTCCCTGAGATGCCATCATCACACAGTCCTTCGTAGGTGTCCGCTATGACTTCCTTTGT
>NC_138297.1:33860000-33862500 GCF_965601325.2 Salmo salar | reverse complement strand
TTTGTCAGAGGACAAACCATTCACAGAGACAAACTGATATCTTTCCGACAGATAAGATCTAAACCAGGCCAGAACTTGTCCATGTAGACCAATTTGGGTTTCCAATCTCTCCAAAAGAATGTGGTGATCGATGGTATCAAAAGCGGCACTAAGATCTAGGAGCACGAGGACAGATGCAGAGCCTCGGTCTGACGTCATTAAAAGGTCATTTACCACCTTCACAAGTGCAGTCTCAGTGCTATGATGGGGTCTAAAACCAGACTGAAGCGTTTCGTATACATTGTCTGTCTTCAGGAAGGCAGTCAGTTGCTGTGCAACAGCTTTTTCTAAAATTTTGGAAAGGAATGGAAGATTCGATATAGGCCGATAGTTTTTTATAATTTCTGGATCAAGATTCGGCTTTTTCAAGAGAGGCTTTATTACTGCCACTTTTAGTGAGCTTGGTACACATCCGGTGGATAGAGAGCCGTTTACTATGTTCAACATAGGAGGGCCAAGCACAGGAAGCAGCTCTTTCAGTAGTTTAGTTGGAATAGGGTCCAGTATGCAGCTTGAGGGTTTGGAGGCCATGATTATTTTCATCATTGCGTCAAGAGATATAGTACTAAAACACTTTAGTATCTCCCTTGATCCTAGGTCCTGGCAGAGTTGTGCAGACTCAGGACAATGGAGCTTTGGAGGAATACCCAGATTTAAAGAGGAGTCTGTAATTTGCTTTCTAATGATCATGATCTTTTCCTCAAAGAAGTTCATAAATTTATTACTGCTGAAGTGAAAGCCATCCTCCATTTGCGAAGGCTGCTTTTTAGTTAGCTTTGCGACAGTATCAAAAAGAAATTTCGGATTGTTCTTATTTTCCTCAATTAAGTTGGAAAAATAGGATGATCGAGCAGCAGTAAGGGCTCTTCGATACTGCACGGTACTGTCTTTCCAAGCTAGTCGGAAGACTTCCAGTTTGGTGTGGCGCCATTTCCGTTCCAATTTTCTGGAAGCTTGCTTCAGAGCTCGTGTATTTTCTGTATACCAGGGAGCTAGTTTCTTATGACAGATGTTTTTAGTTTTTAGGGGTGCAACTGCATCTAGGGTATTGCGCAAGGTTAAATTGAGTTCCTCGGTTAGGTGGTTAACTGATTTTTGTCCTCTGACGTCCTTGGGTAGGCAGAGGCAGTCTGGAAGGGCATCAAGGAATCTTTGGGTTGTCTGAGAATTTATAGCACGACTTTTAATGCTCCTTGGTTGGGGTCTGAGCAGATTATTTGTTGCAATTGCAAACGTAATAAAATGGTGGTCCGATAGTTCAGGATTATGAGGAAAAACATTTAGATCCACAACATTTATTCCATGGGACAAAACTAGGTCCAGAGTATGACTGTGGCAGTGAGTAGGTCCAGAGACATGTTGGACAAAACCCACTGAGTCGATGATGGCTCCGAAAGCCTTTTGGAGTGGGTCTGTGGACTTTTCCATGTGAATGTTAAAGTCACCAAAAATTAGAATATTATCTGCTATGACTACAAGATCCGATAGGAATTCAGGGAACTCAGTGAGGAACACTGCATATGGCCCAGGAGGCCTATAAACAGTAGCTATAAAAAGTGAGTGAGTAGGCTGCATAGATTTCATGACTAGAAGCTCAAAAGACGAAAACGTCATTGTTGTTTTTTTTTTTGTAAATTGAAATTTGCTATCGTAAATGTTAGCAACACCTCCGCCTTTGCCGGATGCACGGGGGGTATGGTCACTAATGTAACCTGGGGGTGAGGCCTCATTTAACACAGTAAATTCATCAGGCTTAAGCCATGTTTCAGTCAGGCCAATCACATCAAGATTATTATCAGTGATTAGTTCATTGACTATAACTGCCTTGGAAGTGAGGGATCTAACATTAAGTAACCCAATTTTGAGATGTGAGGTATCACAATCTCTTTCAATAATGGCAGGAATGGAGGAGGTCTTTATACTAGTGAGATTGCTAAAGCGAACACCGCCATTTTTAATTTTGCCCAACCTAGATCGAGGCACAGACACGGTCTCAATGGGGAAAGCTGAGCTGACTACACTGACTGTGCTAGTGGCAGACTCCACTAAGCTGGCAGGCTGGCTAACAGCCTGCTGCCTGGCCTGCACCCTATTTCATTGTGGAGCTAGAGGAGTTAGAGCCCTGTCTATGTTCGTAGATAAGATGAGAGCACCCCTCCAGCTAGGATGGAGTCCGTCACTCCTCAACAGGCCAGGCTTGGTCCTGTTTGTGGGTGAGTCCCAGAAAGAGGGCCAATTATCTACAAATTCTATCTTTTGGGAGGGGCAGAAAACAGTTTTCAACCAGCGATTGAGTTGTGAGACTCTGCTGTAGAGCTCATCACTCCCCCTAACTGGGAGGGGGCCAGAGACAATTAATCGATGCCGACACATCTTTCTAGCTGATTTACACGCTGAAGCTATGTTGCGCTTGGTGACCTCTGACTGTTTCATCCTAACATCGTTGGTGCCGACGTGGATA